>NC_068402.1:15531744-16131744 GCF_023724105.1 Carassius gibelio | reverse complement strand
ATTATCTGTAAATCACTTTCAGAATTGATGCTACCTTTCAGTCTTCAGTGTCTAACAGAATAAAATATATTCCATAAGGTGTAATACATTATTTGGAAAATATTTATTTGCACTAAAACTGAAAATGTTGTCCAACTTTATATGTTCCAGCTGTATTTCTCTTATGCTGTAACGTGAATGTGACATATGCAAAGCGAGTTATAGTTGGTACCCAAAGCAGACCACTTCACTACAGTGATAGATGTGCAAAATAAACAGGTACGGTAATGAAATATTAACAAGCCAATTTATTATGCATGTGCATCTCTATTTTATGGAAGCAATGAGGATCTCATTTACATATTGCACACACTTTAGCGATTCCAATCAGAGTGGTGGACACATTCCAGATGCAGTGGATCCGGTGGGTGAGAGGTCAATTGCTGATTTGTGTGACTGAACTCTTCAGATTTATCCAACTCTGATTAAACCCTTTTCTGATTTTTTTATTTATTTTTTACAAACAATAATATCAGGAAATGTATGTCTTTGTGGGAAAAATAGGGAAAAATCTCTCATTCCCAGCTTGTCTTTTATTTCTCCTCTTCTCCAGTGCAGAGAGTGAAACCCCAGCAGCTCATGTGTCTGTAGTCAAACTGCTCTGGCTCAGCTAAGCAGCTTGTCGATGGAGAGCAAGAGAGAGAAGACCGTTTGAGCTGATAAAATGTTTTTTAATTACCAGACACTGAATTCCAGCCCTCTCTCTCTCTCTCTGTCCTGTGCTCATCCTCATGGCTATAGGTCCAGTTTGATTTCTGATAATTGTGTTTGCTGATGTGGCATGTTTTTTTCCCCCCTTTTTTTTTTTTGTAATACTGCACCAGACATTTACAGCAGGTCCACAGAGAGGACGACAAACTGCAGTTACATCTCTCTTCTAATCAGCACTTTACAGCTAGATACATTGACTCTGGTACTCCATTTCTGTCTACAATTCAGCCTCTAAGTCTGCAACAATGAGACTCAGCCATTACTTATTGTGCTGTGTGACACACAATCAATGTCATGCAGAGCAGCTGATGACTCATTCAGAAAGACCTCAGAGCGTGAAGGGTTAACCACTCATTAGGTTTGATTGTGTGTTTATGAGCCACTTGTGTATTCAGCTGTTTATACAAACTGTACATTTTAGAGCTATCAAAACTATTTGGCAATCATAATACGAGTAATATAATCTGATCATTAAACAGAGCTCTTTGTATGTTTTGACTAGAGGGTTAAAACCTGACTGTTTCAATCGTACTTTGAGACGAGAATGGTCTTCATTCAGTCAAAGTCAACCCCATTGCGTATTTAAGCGTTTCGCTTTCATCCTCTTACAAAGTGAGCAAAGAAAACATTTAAGGTGGCATTCTTTCATTGCTCATTCAGACTGCGTATTTGTTCCACTTTAGCTTTAGGGCTGATAACAGGCCATGCCATTGATAGGCTTGGATCACTATTGTTTTAAAGTTTGATGTGAGACCTGATCCTGTTTGAAAGGCAGCGATCATATCATTGTAGATTTCAGCTCGCCATGGATCAGACTTAGCTTTCATAGCTGTTTATCATTACACAATGCTATAACCCTGCCTGTGGTCCAGGGCATCAAGGCGGCATTAGCTGGACTCTGAGGTCGAAAGAAGCAAAACTCTACTTTGCTGACGGATCAATGTCTGTTGAGGCTTTTGCAATCAGGCTGTGACCATGATTGAGCGAAAGAGTCGTCCCCTAAGATAAAGCTGTAATCAACAGCGCACTAAATGTTCTTTGTTGTACATTCAATTACACGCTAATGAGATGTGCAAAGTGGAAATCTTTAAATACTAATGCAATTTAAGTCATTTATAACTAAAGCTGCAAAGAAGTAAATAATAGAGTTAAAATATGAAAGAGATAAAGTAAATAACAAAGGTAAATTATTGTATCTACATCAGTAAAAACCTTGTGACTACACTGCTTATGAAAATGTATTTAAATGTGTACTCGTATTTATAGTTATAAGAAATAAGCACAATGTCTCTGCATCAGTTTTGATAAAGCTGTCTGTGTTTATTTTGTGATAATAACCATTTTACTGTACTTCCACTATTACTATATAAAATAATTAATAGAAAGCAAAAAATTACTTTAATAAAAAAAAAAAAACAGCTGAAAAAAATGAATTAACAGACGGCAAGAGAAAGATTTTGCAATGTGTTTATAGTTAATTTATGACTAAAATGATGTGTCTGATTAAGATTATACAAACAAATAAAAATACATAATATATCTAGTCCTATAGCTACTTCATCATATTATTTTATGTAAGGATAAAATATACTGTAGAGTAGACATTTAAAAGATGTTTGTACATAATACACAAAAGTATGGACAATACACATTATGCCAATTGAAAACAAAAAGTACAAAAAGTAGGGGGAAAAAGACAAAAACATAAGAAATAAAAGTCATTGCGAAATGAATAAGTTCTATATGCTTTCTTATTTTATGACAATGAAATGGTTTAGATAATGTTTAAATTCTTTACAAAAATAATAATAATAAAAAATAAAATTAAAACAGGAAAATGTGGTTTGTTGTAGGTATAACCACATTTTCCTGATATACATTTGTGGATCATCTAATTATTTTTAAACCACAAGCAAACCACAGGCCAAAATGACGTCATGACTAAACTCTTTTATTGATAATTTAATAAATAATTGTATTTAATGACAACATTTTGAAATAAAAATAATAATTACATGCAACAATAACTGACACAGAAACTACGCGAGTAATGTCTAGCAGTAAACTAACGTCCTGTGGTTGGCTTTTATGTGCATCGAATGGATCTTCAGCTTCCGGGTAAATGTGACAACACTTCCGCTAAACTTCCTCCGCTTTACTTTCATTGTTGACAGTTTTTTAACTACTGAAAAAAAATTCGTTATAAATCGGATTAACAAAAGTCATTACATCTCTAATGATATTCGTTCATTTATTAGACAAGTAGCCGCTGCGTCAGTTGTGTGGGGAATACTTTCATGTTTTCTTCACTGTTAGTGAGCTAAGCAGCTAGCCGTCTAGCTTGCTGTACAGCTGCTGTGTGTCTGGGAATCTGCTCTGAAAGCCAAGATTATGTTTTTGTTATGCTTTTACTTGTTTTGAATAACCAGTGCAGCATGGAGTCCGAAGGAATCGTGATTCGGATAAAAACCCCGCTGGGAGACATGGACTCATCCGTGGACTGTCCTTCACATCTCAACTTCAGCGATCTGCTGGTGAGTTGCTGTTTTAACTTTAGTTATTTGGTGTCTCAGTACATTTAAGAGACAACCCCTTCATGGAGTGTGTCATTCCCTGATGAGTCGTTGTGAGAATAGTGGTGCTGATTGACAGCTGTCAGTCAAACGTGTGATGGCTCAGTGATTCTCCTCTTGTTCGGCAGGGCGCGATCAAGGATGTCATGCCTGAAGCCACAGTCACCGCTTTTGAATGTGAGCATTGCTGTTATATTCTTTTTTTAAATACAATTAAAAAAAATAAAAATAATAACTTATCAGTATAACCAGTATAAAAGTTTAAAACTACAAGAAGATATTAAAGAATAACTACTGTCTTTTTCTGTTTGCAATGCTGTTATCTTTATTGAACTAAAAATACAGTTGGTTATAAGGAATAAATAAATAAATATACAAATTTGCAGATGATTGATAAAAATGTTTGATTTAAATAGGCAAGTGAGTAGCTGATGATTCAGATGTGTTCTTGTTTATTTCAGATGAGGATGAAGTTGGTGATCGAATCACAGTTCGCAGTGATGAGGAGCTCAAAGCCATGCTGTCATATGTGAGTATGTCTGATGTATAAATGCAACTGAGACCTTTTGCTGTTAAACAGTGTGATTTCAGCATAATGTTTTTTTTAAATGTATTTTATAGCCAGATTGGCAGTAGGGAACTACACTTCCTATCACTGTAAACAAATCTCCACCAATCAGAGAAGTCACACAAAACATTGACAAAAGAGCATTACATGAAGCTTTTCAAATGATGTAACTAAGTCGGTCTCACTGCACTTTTAAGGTACTTTGTGTAAATATATCAATATTGTTGAATCACACACACACACACACACACACACACACACACACACACATATATATATATATATATATATATATATATATATATGACTGCTTTGTACTTATTATTAAAGTCAGTTGTCCTGTTGCTTTGTTCAACAACATCATTTGCAATACCATGGGATTCATTACAGTCTTGTATCTTTTTCTGGTTCAGATTTTTTTAGTGTCAAATCATAGTTTGTGGTAGGGCTGTCATCATCATCAATATCAGATTTTCACAATTCAATAATTGCGGAGGTTAGGGCTATGCAATTAACCGCATGTGATTGTCATGCGCTTCTCATCAGTAAAGCCGATTCTGTGAGTAGTAGTAAACTATCATCACCTGTTTTCAGATTAAGCGACTTTCACTACATAGAGCCGTAGTTCACTGACAATTAGGCAAAACCGCGTTCGAAATTCAATGCGATTCATCTGCGATTATGCCTAATTGTCAATAAACTATGGCTCTATGTACTGAAAGTCGCTCAATCTGAAAACAGGTGATGGTGATTTACTACACAGGACCGGCTTTACTGATGAGATGCCATGCTAATCTGCCATGTCTGTAATTTGTAAAGTAAAAATTTCCCTGCAAAAAACATTTCGCCGAACACCGAGGCCCTGCGATAATATTAGTCCCGTGTGAATTGACATCTCTGTATTTTGACGGTCGTATATTATTTTTCGAGGTATTACGATAAAGTATTAAAATGTTTGCCTTTTTACATTTACTTTTAGCTGACGCTTTTTATCCAAAGCGACTTACAATTGCTATATATGTCAGAGGTCGCACACCTCTGGAGCAACTAGGGGATAAGTGTCTTGCTCATGGACACATTGGTGTCTCACAGTGGATTCGAACCCGGGTCTCCCACACCACAGACGTGTCAGTCTGATTACTAGACAGACTTCTATCTGTATTAGACAGAACTGTTAACAATGACAGTGAACAAGAGTGAGAATGTGAGCTGTGTGCACTCAAGTCGCTGCAACTCTCTGCTCCGTCAAAATAAAAGTCCTGCCTCAAACACATCGGTCAAGCAGAAAAACGTATCAGCCAATGCCGATATTTGTAAAATGCCAAATATTGACCAATATATTAGCCTTGGCAATATATCAGTCGACCACTAGTATTAACACAATATTTTTGAAACACCACAGTTATCGGTGATATATTGCAATACCTCATCCCGGAGCTGGTTGGTTCATAAGTTTAATCACAATGCTGTACTGAAATGCCTATGGAGAAAACAGACAAAGAAAAGTACTTCCGGAACCAATGCTGCTGAAAAGTGTGTGGTCACTGTTGCGCTCTATTACAGTCTGTTGTATTAAACTTTTGAATGCTGAGACTGTTTTTGTTGGAAGGGAAAAGCTATTACAAATCTATTATTCCAGATCCGTTCACCCTTGGGGAAAGTGTTCTCATTACTTTGCTGATTGGCAAGGATGACAAGTAGCTACATATTTTCTTTTTTTCTCATCAATTTCTTCATCTATTTCCCTTTTCTGGCTTGCACATCTTGATGTTTCCATGGCAACGTGCGTCTCTGGCTTGAACCCCCTTTTAAATGATACAGGTGTTAACCAAGCAAGATTAGCAAAGGGAAAACTGTAATAATACGATCCTGTTTATTTTTTTGTTATTCATTATTTTTGTGTTGACTCAGGCAGCGGGCTCCCCCTGTGACCAGGCACAAATTGAAAACGCTGGAAATATTAGTGTCTCACGTATTTAATAAGAAGCTATCGTAAACTTTTGCCTTTCTTTTCAGGTTCGGGAATGTTGTTGCCTACTCCTGTTTCCTCTCTTCTTCATCTCTCTCAGATTTCGGTTTGTCGTTTTTAACGCTCTTCTTTCGAGACCGCCGTAGAAGTGCTTTCAATACTTACTGCTCACATTGTGGACACCGAGCGTAATGACTCGTAATAGTTTTTCCCCCTGTGAAGTACAGTGGAAGTTAAATGAACTATCAGCTTTTATTATTTATTATTCAATACTTAAAGTTTCGCCTCATTAGAAGCACAGCCCTCCTGGGTAGAGGAATTTTTCAAAATCCACTTTCAGCTGGTGTTGTCTTTTACCCCCCATCAGCTCTCAATGACTCCCGAGTAGCCATGGGCTTCAAAACCACCGCTTCTGCAGGAAATGAAATCACTTAGATTTGATATTTATTTATTTTTAGATGCTTTATCAAAGTGGTACCTCTCAAGGCCAATGCAGTCATTAGCCAGATTAGGCCAGAAGGTGACACACTGACAATGATGTCTCGCGGGTGTCCTGCACTGCCTGAGTGTAATTCAACTTTTTTTTCCCTGTCTTGATTAATTCTGCGGTCTCCATGTGGCTGGTTTTGAAGCACACATTTTGACATTGGAGATGTCTGCGGGAATGCAAGTATTCGCGACAATCTGCATTAATGCTCATGTACTTATGTTCCTCCTAAGGAATGTGCCATCGCACCTCACCAAAGAATTCTTTGAGGCCATATTTCTCTGACAGTGAATATTACCGCGCGTTGCAGATTGCCTCCCCGTCGCATTTTGGTTAACAGCACAACCGAGTCCACTTTGTCTGAAAATGAGTTTTTCCTCCCATGATGCTGTTTGCTCCTCTGGGGAGAGCGCAAGCTGCTGAGAAGGGGGAATTTAATATGCGTGTAACATGTTCGGAAGCTTGTGTCTACATTTAACCGATCATTGTGGACATATTTCAAGCGTTTGCCCTTTGCCTTAGTGGCTCTTAGGGTCTCTATGGGGACCTTTATAAATTTGCTTCAATTAAATCCATGTGAAGGGATCTGCCAGTATGTAGATTAAATACGAATTAAGAGATGACTTCTTGCTTCACAGGTGTGTAAGCTAATTCGCTGAGCTCTCTGGTGGAAGCCGACCTTCAAACTGTCTTCTCGCAGTTTTTTTTTTTTTACTCCAGTAGCGATCATCAGTGTGAGATCTCTGAGATGTTCTGGCTCCCCGGTGAGCTGCTTCTTACCGTCAGCCTTTCCAGGATGTTAGTTCAAAGTTAAAGACTGACCCATGTCAGATGTAGCATCGCTAACACACACACACACACACACACTCACACACACTCACAGGCACTGATCTCCCAGGCTGGGCCGGCTAATTACGGAGCGTTTTACTCGGGGTGTGTTAATGATCGGGGTCCAACAGAGCGGAGGTCCGACTCCTCTGTTCCCTCCAGCTCTCATGCTGCCTTCCTGTGATCAAACTGCCTTTAGTTATTGTCCAACAAAGGGAGGTTTCTTTTAATACACTGTTACAGATTAGTTAGGTAATTGCAGCCCTGATCGATAAAGCAACCGAGTGGAAAATTAAAGGTGTGTGTTTTGGTAGAGCTACATGGTTTCAGCGCCTGCAGGCAGTGCAGAGAGGTGACAGTGATAAATAGGGTATTTAATAACAGCTGCTCTAACACTGCTTCCTCTGCATGTCCTCATGCACGCCCCGGCATATTCATCACGCATTCGCACGCAGCGGAGGGACAGCGCTGTACCGCCGGCCCCTCAGTTTGGCTTGCTTTTGACCTTTGTCTTGTTCTGCCTTTGTCTCTCAGTTTCTGTCTTTCTTTTAAAGACTGACATTCTCCCCTCCTCTCTTGTCCATCTGGATCTGTGGTTTTTAATGGCTTTATTGTGTGTGATGGGGCTCTGTGTTTGGACACAAAGGTCTCGTGCTGGACTGAGAGAAGAGGACGAACGGCCAGATGGTTCTGTTAACCGAAACATCAATTGAATTTGTTTTTTGGCAGGAGACAAAAATCTCTGCACAGGTTCGAAAGAGAGTGGAGTTCTTTTGAAATAGAATCAGTAAAAGTAAAAGATGACACCTCAATTGCAAAATCACCTTAAAAATATTGCATTTTTATACAATAATATATAAAATAATAAATAAAATATATTTGTGTGTGTGTGTGTGTATATATATATATATATATATATATAATCTCACATATCACATGTAAAATACTTGTATTAGACAAGTTTCTGAAAAGCTTTCACTTTTCACAATTTTCTTTACAAGATCAATTTGTAATTAATATTGAATCTTTATTATAAGTATAGTAGAAATTTTCCTTGTAAATAAATATAAACTAACAAATGATATAATTTGTAGTTAGTTTTTTTTTCGTGTGTGTGTGTATTAGTTCTGTCAAACAATTAATCATGATTTAATGCATGCAAAATAAACGTTTTTGTTTACATAATATTTGTGTGTGTGCTGTGCAGATTTACTCTGCATATGTAAATACACACACATGCATGTATATATTTAAGGAAATATTTTGTTTATAATAATATAGATTACACGAATATAAATATAAACTAAACTAAAATGTAAATACAGTACATAAAAATGTTTTCCAAATTTACACTGTATGTGTGTATTTATATGTAAACAATGAATATACACAGGTATACATATATTATGTAAAAAAAAAAAAAATTATGCGATTAATCTTTTGACAGCACTAAATATGTATACACACATATTAATATAAAATATCACAAAGTCTCATTTAAGTAAATGTACAGTATCATTACAAAACAAGTCTTTACAATTTCTTTATAAATGGCGCAATTAGATAAATTAAATACATTATCACTGGATTAGTTCAAGTAAAAAATAATAACGCAAAAAGCTTGCCATGACATTAATAATATCAGAATATAAGGTTTATAAATGCCAGACTCCATTTCAGCCTATTATGCAGTGTAATTAATTAATGGGCAGCCATTACTGGCAGATTGCTTTTACGTCAGACTGAAATGAGAAAATGTAGTGATTGGTCTGCGTCTGGCAGCCATTACAACAGATGAATTGATACAGAGGGTGACTGGTGTTTCAAAAAGCTTAGCTGAGCAGGGTGCCCGATTCATTTAGCATCTTTTCTTTTCCTCCCAAATGCAAGTGACTCTGAGAGAAAGAGAATGTGTTTTTTGTCATAAGATTGCTTTTATGTAATCCATGGGACTTTTTTCTGGGAGACCGTCATTGAGCATTATATAGATTCTGTGTGTAATATACTGGAAAAAAAAATGAACCGGGCTGTTTTTAATATTTATTTTGTATTTTTTTATCCACTTTATTCTCTGCAGTATTGCAACACAGTGATGGAGCAACGCATCAATGGACTGTTACCTGAGCCTTTACAGATATTTCCACGAGGTGTGTATTGTGTGTGTTAGTGTTCCTGTCCAATTTACAGTTCAACACTGCAACAGTAAATGTGCCCGAGGCCCACCTAGAGCCTAGATCACAGTTTAAAACCCCATACTCAGCAGTGCCCTGCTCACATCTGTCTGTGCATGAGCATTTTCTGTTAGCAAAATCACACTTTATTTTCTCCTCAGTGGCCTCTGTGAGAAGAGTAAGCATCAGTTTGGTTAAGTGAAGCAATTTCTTTTTGAATATATATGCATTCACACACACAATATTCTTTATGATAGTTAAAGGCTCCCTAAGCTGTGTCTCAGTACGTCTGTTTTGCAGTGATGCAGATAGAATCATTCTGTCATTTTAAACATTTAATATATTCTGCTCATGTTCTTTTTCTCTGGCCTCACGTGATCTACAATCTAGTCAATTTTCTTTTCAGCCGGTAAGACCCCAGGGATCCGCAATATACATGGCCTGAAGGTATGTGTCTCAATGATTGTTTCAGCAGAGTTGGGCATGGATTGGTTATGCCGTGTACCACTTATTGAAATGTCAATTGAAGTCAAGAATCTCTGTCTATCTGTCCCTTATTTTCTACCCCCTCACTGCTTTCATTTGTATTTTTTATCTTCTAAAATAAGAATTATTTGTTCCACTTTCTATGTTACACAATTAGGAAACATTATACAAAACTATGCAATTCTGTAACAAAAACATATTTAAAGCTTGCATGAAGATTCCGAAGTTTACGGTTTGTGCGATTAAAAAAAAAAAATGCATTCGTTATTTTTATTTATTTATCCTTTTTCATGTTTTTGAAAGAAGTCTTTTAGGCACAACACAGCATTTTATGCTTCTTATGCTCTTTTTATGTTTTTGTGCATCACCACAGAAATATTATTAACTGTTATTGCAATTTAAAAAATCCTTTTTTTTTTTATTGCAGTGTAATTTACACCTGTGATGTCAAAGCTGAATTTTCAGCAGTCATTACTCCAGTCTTTAGAAATTATTCTAATATACTGATGTGGTGATCAAGAAACATTTATTAATATTTAAAACACTTATGCTGCTTAATATTTTTGTGCTTATGATTCTTTTATTTTATTTTTCAAGATTCTTTGACTTATAGAACGTTCTTTGGGTAATACAAAATTACATCATTTATCTGAAATAGTAATTTTTTGCAGCACTGTACATTTTCTTTACTCTTTCTTTTAAATGATGAATGCGCCCTTGCTGAATACAACTATTAATTTGTTTTAAAAAACCTTACTAACCCCCGGCTTAGGGAGATGTAGTTTCCGTTTATTTAAATAGTATGATAGGGACCATCTTAGTCAATGGTTTTTTGTTTAATTCTGGATTAATTGACTTGAAGAGAATAAAAAAAAAAACATGATAAACCGATCTAAATGAGGTCTTCATAGACACTAATTAAGAAGAGAATCAGTGCTTTACTGCACATTTTTTCCACAGTTTTGCCTGATAGATGAAGTGACCCCTTTCCTCAAGCCTCTCGCTTTATTTCTCTCTGCCTCCCTCACAAAAGCCAATTAACCTTGCAGCCAAACCAGACAGTTTGCTGTTGAATCACAGGTTAATTAGCACAGGGCTCTGATTGTCTTTGTTTGCCCGCAGGTGAACACGCGGCCCGAATCCTCATGTGGCAGGGGCTCCTCTGCGGCTGATTCCCGGTCCAGTGATAGGTGAGTGATCCCAGATCATGCCTGCCCTCATTGAGAGAGAAACCGTATTTGGAATCGATTTTGTTAGTAAATATATATGTATACTGCATTAGAAATGCCTTTACGAAATCAATAGTTGACTATAAAATCTATTTGGTTCTGTTCTAGATATTAATGCCTCAAGTTTTCCATATTTCTTGGTCAGCAGCTTATGTTTTTTTAACATTTATGTTTTTGAGCATCAAAGCAGCATATTGGAATGTTCCTGATGGATCGGGTGACCATGTTCAGTCTAAGCTGCACGCTTCTTCCACTCATTTTTTAAAAACAGTAATATTGTGAAATAATATAGCAATTTCTAATATTGGTTTCCTATTTTAATGCACTTTAAAATATAGGCTAATTTATTCCTGTGAAGCAAAGCTGAATTTTCAGCATTATTACTCTATTACAGTATTCAGCATCACATGATCCTTCAGAAATCATTCTAGCATGCTGATTTATTGTCAGTGTTGAAAGTGTTGTGCTGCTTAATGTTTTTTGGAACCTGTAAAAAATTTTTCTTTGTTATTTGATTAATAAAAAGTTAAAAAGAACAGCATTTATTCAAAATAGAAATCGTTTCTAACAACAATATAAGTCTTTACTAACATTTTTTATCCATTTAACACGTCCTTCCTGAATAAAATGATTCATTTCTTTAAACAAAGAAAGAACATAATTAACTGACCCCAAACTTTTGATTAGTAGTGTATATTTTAACACAACATTTCTATTTTTAAAAAACACTGTTTCAAGAATCCTGAAAAATTGTCACAGGTCCCAAAAAACATTAAACAGCACAACTGCTTCAAACATTGATTATAAAATCAGCATATTAGGATGATTTCTGAAGGATCATGTGACACTGAAGACTGAAGTAATGATGCTGAAAATTCAGCTTTGCGTCACAGGAATAACTTGTATTTTAAAGTTCATTCAAATAGAAAACTTTTGTTTTAAATTGCAGTATTTCAAAAAGATACAGCCTTGATGAGCATAAGAAACTTCTGCAAAAAATGTTACTGATCCCAAACTTTTGGACTGCAGTGTATTATTATACTGTATAAAATGTTTCCTCAGGTAACCTAAAATGTACATCAAGTAGTTACATCAATGGTCAGTTCAAATATAAATAGCACATTAAAGTTAAAAGTTACACACTTTTTTTGTGTGTGCGCTGTACAGGTCTGCAGGGTATAAAGAAATGTCTGCCCGACAGAGAAAAGTTATGCTCAGCAGAAATATTTAGAGGGAACACTGCATGAGACACTGTAGACTGGAATAATGGCTGCTAAGAAAATTCAGCTTTGCCATCACATAAATCAATATAATTTGTTTAAAAAATAATTTTTAAATAAGTATTTTTAGTTGTACTAATATTTAACATTATTACTGTTTGTACTGTATTTTTAATCAAACAAATGCAGCCATTGTGAGCCTAAGATCATAAATCAAAAATCTTACTGAACCCAAACCTTTGAACTTTAGTGTATGTTAACAATGTAATGCCTGTTTATTTATTAATGGTTTTGTCCCATTATGGTGTCTTTGAGCTTTGGAAATCAGTCATGATATAAGTAGAAGTATTTATTTTTTCAGGAAAATAGATATATTAATCAATAGGACCTTGTTGTGAACAGTTACGGTTTGGCTTTTGAAAATATTTTTGAAGCCGAATTAAAAGTGATATTCACTTATTTCATTATAAGAGTCTCAATAATGCCATTCTCTGTACAAGAGAAAGATAAATGCTAACAGGAGTTTGCAGTCTTCATGCTCTCAATATACAGTAAAAACATTTTTTTCAGTATTAATTGGATTCTGTCTTAGAGAAAGAAATCCCCGGCACAGTACAGAGACCTGCATTCTGAAGGCCAGTGTGTGTTATTCGGCAGTAATGTAGGGAAATTAAATGCAGCAGCTCATACTAGACAAATTATTCTCATCTGACATTTCTAATGTGAAGTAACTGCTCTAAACAATTCACTCATCATTTCAGTTTTTTGCAAAGCATTATTGAGTCATCTTTACAAAATGTCATTCCTTGTCTTTTCACTTCAGCAGTTTAAAGAAATCTTCTGCTGAGCTTAAGAAGATTTTGACGAATGGACAGGTATAGTAGCCCTCCCCTCACAACACACACTTTTACTTCTTACACACACACACACACACACACACATATATGTATACCGCACTGTATTCCCACTTCAATCGAATCGGATTATCTTGTTAGTGATGCTGCTACCACTCATCCAGTGATGCTTGATATCACTCATCCCATTTAATTTGTCACCATGTGTGCTAATTTGCAAAAGCATCTATTGATTGCCCCTAAAGGGCTTTCTGACCCTTTCTCTGTGATATGGTTGAGATCTTTATCTTGAGTGATCAGAGCTCACCCCTCCCCATTTCCCTGTCACCCTTTCTCCTCCCTCCACAGGCCCCCAGCAGGCCAGTCTGTCAACCAAAGTGTGTCAGATAGACAATTAAGACCTATAACATTCACAGTTAATGGAGCACTAGCATCCTCCCTCATGCATTCACACACACACACACACACTTCGGCCTAATCGGATGTCCTGCACTGGGCCCCAGCAGTCAGCAGAGCATTGACTTCACAAGAGAATAACTGTACTTCCTAGGGTTGTGCCGTTAGACGATAGTATCGTGTATCGACGATAGTCATAGATATCGACATAAGCAGATTTCTTTGTCGATAATCAAGACGATATTAGGCTCATTTTCCTATTAATGTATAAGATTATAATAACTATTATTTTTGTTAGGCTGCTTATTATAATTTGGCTATCAACTGCCCAGCTATTTCACTTCAGCACCACATTTCACACACACACGAGCGCAGGAGGATTAGAGCCTGTAGTCGCTGAAGTTGTCCGCTTTGACTCGGGTAACTCGTTAAATCCATGAAATGAAAGAGATAGAAAACGAGGTGTGGTATCCCGTACATTTAATAGCTGCTACACGACAACGCGTTCTTCTCATTCATGAGAGATTAACTCTTTCTTTGCTTTACAAATAAAGTAAAGACTAAATAACAAGGCAGCAGAGCGAACTTCTCAATAGTGGTTCTTGCGTAGTCCTTCTCTTAAAGACTGATCACTTGACTTCTAACGCTCACTATGTGATGATGACGTAGGACTTGAGAAACACTATGGATGATAAGTTCGTTCTGCCTCCTTGTTATTATTTTCATGCACTCCGCACTATAATATGATGCATGCAAAATACATAGTTTTGGCCATTTCAAAATCTCCATCCACAAACAGACGTACATCATCTGCAGATATAAGGTATTTCATTGCACTTTTACAAGTAATCTTAACGGCCTATATATGTGCAATATTTAAAACGAGCCCTCACTAACTGAGTTTAATGCCACAGTGACAGTTATGTTAGTTATGCATCTCATTCTTGTTTCTGTGACGGTGCTTCGGTCTCATCATGGGGAGCGCGCTCCCGAGTGTTGTATGACTGATGCATCAGTTCAATTCAACTTTACCCCAAATATATGTACTTACCTGTTTTAAATGCTTTATTTTTAACGTGTTCGTGTATGTCCAATATTAGTGTTAAACTGCTAGACTTTAAATGAAATCTACTATTGATTTTCACCGTTGACTGATTTTGCAGAATATTAGTTTGATAACTTCCATGCGCAGATGTGGCAAATTTGTCACAGGACGCATGATATGACAGTTGCGTCCGACTATATATGAACTAGCTGTTTTAAATACAGTATTTTTATATTTAACGTTAGTTTATCAGTATGTTTTAAAGTATATTTTTTCAAATATTGGTGATTCCATAGGCTCTCTCTCCCGCACCTGCGCGGTTTAAAACACCACAACAAAGAGTCTCTCTCGCTTGCTCCACCCATGCATGATAATATCTGACTGACGATATGACCATTTGTTGTTAAGGCATATAGTTCTTGATATGTGGAAATGATATCATATTACTTGGTAGAAGATATACTAAATGTAATAATATACTAATGAAAAAATGCTGCTGTTGATAATATTAAATAATAGGGTCATTATTATTCTAAAATGTTTAATTTATTTGAATACATGTAACTATAAATAATTTATATATCCATCGTATTCTTGAACACGGAAGTAAGCCTATGGGCGAGACTTGCGGTTCGTTAGCCTCTATAGAGAAACGACGAGAAAAATAGCAGTAAGTGCAGTAAACAATAGAACTGTTTGCATTACAAACAAGTATGTTTATAATTAAGATAAAACATTAAAATAAAAGGTAAGACACCAATTTGCAATATCAAGCAAAAAAAAACTAACAGTTTTTCGCAAGAAAAAGGTGGATAGAATGTTATCTCATGGCTTTAATGTGATTCAAAAACATATGATTCAATAGAAAACAGAGTTGTTTGGAACTCTGTTCAAATAGGAGTTAATTTGTTGCCTGGATGTGGATAAGTTCAAAGCTGGATCTGAAAATAGTCCTCCGTAGCTGGAATTAGCAACTGCATTTACAGGTCAGGTCAGAAGATTACAAGAGTGATCTTCATCAGCCACAGAGATACTCAGCTTCTGGTTTTACAGACCCCTTAAGTTCTGAAAATCTATAGTGGTTAAACCATTTTGAGGGGTTTGTTGTAATTGGCCACTGACATTTAGTCTTACTTGAAGGTCTGAGGATTATGACCTACAGCATGTATTTAATTTTATATTCAAATCGAGAGGCTGAAATAAAGATGGAGGTCATTCCGATGTCCCTAAAACTGACTGAATGTTAAAGTCATACCAGTCCTTCTGGCCATTTTGCCAGCTTTTATCAAAGCACAAGCCATGCAGCTCTCACACTACACATCATGTTCTCACGCAGTGAAAAATACATCGCGGAGCAAAAAGGAAACTGACAAAACGTGGACTGACAAGATAGAGGAGGTTACTTTTCAGATCTCAGCTTACAAATTTGGTAATTTTTCTTTTAAGAAACTCAAACAGTAAATACATAACATTTTGTGGCTCTTTAATGTGTCATGACATCACTGTGGCACCTCAGTTCAAGCAGCAAGCAAACTGAACATCTTTTCATATTTACTTTAAGTATGAAATAAACAAGACAGAATATCAGAATGTATTTTAACCACAGAAAGACGTCAGTACACACCATTGTTAATCACCTGTCAATCAAACTCTTTGCCAAAGATCAATTTGACCGTACACTGGAATTGCAGTTTTTCTGGACCTAAGTAGGGTTTTTTCAACTTGGTGTTGCTTTTACAACTGTAGGGTCTCTTTTGACTCTGCTTTGCTTTCTCTTTTCTGTCTTCCTCTGTTTCTGTCTCTCAATTTATCAGCTCACTTTAGTTTATTTTACTATTTACATGTATTGAGCTAAAGAAAGAATAGAACACTGCTGTAGTGGTAATCTCATTGACAAGTCTATGAATGCATGCATACACATTCCCACCAAGGAAATAGACATTTCACCGCCCCCCCCTTGATTATTTAGATTCTGTCCTCTTTGGATAACTGCAGAGTCTTTCTCTCTTTTTTTTCCTGTGTTTGTTTAGATAAATGAACATGACCTCCAGTACCAGGAGCAGCTTGGCCATGGAAATGGCGGAACAGTTTACAAGTGAGTGTTGCTCTCGTGGTTTTTACCTTGAGATTTAATTAGACTGATTGTGGTCAGCCTCTTCAAAGGCCTTCTTTACCCTTTAGTGCAATCTATAGGTTTTAACCAGAGCCAGCAAATTGAACCATGAGAATGAAACTGAAAAGGAAAAAGTGTTTTGTTGCCTGCACTCATGTTCTGATTAATTTTACATTGGTCTCACATGTGCTCATGTTTTCAGACGTCCTTCAACAACCCCCCAATATTATGATTCACGAAATGTCTTGAGACGTGCGACTTAAGGACGATGCTGATTTAGTGAAGTTGAAGTGACTCTTTTTGATCCTTCTAAAGCGTTCCGTGCCAAAGCTATGTACCACAGCCTATACAGGACAGGGCAAGGTCATCATCTTGCACACACAAATCATTTCATTAATTTCTTGAACCTAGTGACTGTTGAAAAGGCTCTGTGTGCTTTTGTGGCTCACACAGACTTTCATCATATGCTTCTCTTACTTGGAGGGGCACCTCTGGGTTGTTGGAAATTGTTCAACCATTTTAAAAAAGCCAATACTGCAACCCAGACAAGAATGCAGTCTGGCGAGCTCAGCACTAAATGTGTTTGCCTAGAATTATTTTTTCCCCTCAAACAAAAGAAACTGCTGAATTTCGCATTCATCTTCTAATTCAAACCTTTTTTTTTTCTCCCTGTGTTCTTTCTCTTTAAAGAGTTAGATCGAGAAATACAGCCGTTCTGAGCATAGGAAGTCGGTTGGCACTAAAAACCAGTGCAAAATTGTAATACCAAGAATCTTTATTTTTTTATTTCTATTTTGTTCACTACATATTCATGATCTTAAAAGAAGAAGGTAACATTTAGTGTTATTGTGTTTCCTGCTTAGACTGACAGCTGCAGTGCAGTACAGGTAGCGGCAGGTGAAATGTAATATAATCTCTGATGTTGCTAGTAGGGAAATTTAGGTCAGTCTCCCATCCATCTCCACAGCTGTCCTCGGTCACCTCTACTGTGCTCGCTCTCATACACGCACTCTCCTTTATGCAAAACACAAACCTTTGTGACCATCAGACTGCATACAGGATGGCGCCGAGGGTATTCACTTAAATTGCTTTTCTTAGAAATAAATAAATATAATTTTTTCTGTAAGGCTTTCACCTAACCTGCACCCCTTGAGGTTGTGTTACTGTGTTTATAAGCATGTTTCTTGCCCACAAATCAGAGAAAAGAAATAGTAAACAAAAACATTCTTAAATTCATACTCTACAATTCTGAACAAATATATGCATACTGTAGATACAAGAATATACAAATGGATACAAGAATAACGCATTAATTGATTACCGCTGATAATTATTTTATCGCGTTAACCAGTTTTTTATTATTATGAAAGTCCATTGCTCACTGGCTCTGAATACAGATACAAACAAATCATGGGCCACAGGAGGGGATGCTTCCATTCAAATTATTTTGGTGAAGCATCAGCATTTAAAACCACTGTCCACCATTTTTAACAGAAAAGAATGCATTGAGCTCATAATCATGACTTCATAAATGGGAAATAGGAAGTTTCCGATAGCATGTGAAGACAACAGAGAACTGCTTGCTTAGCACATTGGAGTGCATTGTTTTGTTAACTTTGTGGTTTATTATTTTGAGTCGTATGGTAACACACAGCCCTCTCACAATATATTGCTGTACACATCTATCACTTTTGCCACTCAGAAATATTCACACAGTCATGCAGCACGTATCAGAAGTTATGCACTCCGGTGCGGTTAGCGCTCACACTCTGATCTATATATAACTGAACCGCCCTCTTGCCCACCTCTTCCAGCCGAGCCAGGGACTGTTAAACGGAGTGATCACACTAGTCAAATGAACCAGACTTTTTGGGGGTTAGGATTGCCCAGTGTGAGCACACCCTAATTATTCTCTAAAAATTATTCACATTTTTCGAGATTAAATAAATAAGCTTTCCATTGATGTACGGTTTATTAGGATCGGACAATATTTGGTCAAGATAATCACAGAACCAGATTTACAGACTAAATGCGCATGATTATATCATTAGATATATCGCCCAGCCCTAATTTGAGGGTGCAAAAAAACCTAAATAGTGAGAAAATCACCTTTAAAGTTGTCCAAATGAATTCTTAGGAATGCATATATATATATATATATATATATATATATATATATATATATATACCCCAGCGACTTTTGTTCATATAGCAGTACTTTTAAATGTTTTAAAAATGCACAGTACACTACTTTTGGATGCATGATTTTTTTTTTTTTTTGCATAAAACAATCATGCAATTAATTGCAATAAATATATATATATATATATATATATATATATATATATATATATATATATATATATATATATATATATATATATATATATATGTGTGTGTGTGTGTGTGTGTATGTGTGTATTTTATATATATATATATATATATATATATATATATATATATATATATATATATATATATCACACACACACACACACACATATATATATATATATATATATATATATATATATACATATATATACATGCTATATATTTTATCATATTATATTTACCTTTAACATTGTTTTTTCCCCCTACAATTTGTGAACCCATTAGAACTAGTCTGCAACTAATTTTTGGGTCACGACCCACCGGGTGAGAACCATTGCTGTAGGCTTTGTTTCTTCTCGCGCACATCGCTTTGTGGCTTTCTTTCAGGTGAGGTGATCATCTGGTCATCTCAGGTTAGATGGCATTGAGAAAGAGACTGAGAGAACTGTCTGGTCTGCATTGGCCACTGTAATCGAAACCTGTTTGTGTGGTTGCATGCGTGTGTGTTCGTCTGCAAACGCACATGCATGGGATAGCTGTCTTTGAGAGATCCATGAATACTGCATGACAGAGCTTTTATTACCTCGGGCTCTGGAGTGTAAATAACAAACAGAGAATAGGGACACATTTACGGGGGTCAGGACCACACGTCACTACGTCACCTCGTCCTGACCACACGTCTGTCAGTCTTAAGTCATTGCTGCATGACTTACTCAGCAGGGTCAAAGTTCAAGGACTTTATCTGAACTTTGCGAATGGGCTTAGTAGGATACATTACTGTTCAGAATGTCCTGAAGCGACCATTCAGACAACTAAATTGGTTGAGTTGGCAGTAGTAAGTAGTCATTAAGCAGATGCTTTTATCCAAAGCAACTTATAGCATACATATTACACAGGCGATCCCTATGGAGAGACCTGGAGTTAAATGTCTTGCTCAAGGGCACAATAGTAATGCTTATGACTCGCTACATGCGTGAAGTGAAACTAGCAACCATCCTATAGTCAGCCCTGAGCTGTACCCATCACGCCGTACCACCTCCAACAGATAAAGTCTTTTTTCAGGGTTTCTTTACAATTACTTGAACACTTTTAAGATTTAATTTTCAGTACATATTTTTTGTGTGTGTTAACAATAAGCAAACATATCGCTGAGCATCTGTGTACCTTGTATGGCTCAGAATCTTCAAAAGTGTAAAGTGTACCTGCAGAGGACACTGAGGTGAGATGGGATCGAGTGTCCTCATCCTAAATGAGGGAAGTTAGCCGTCGCGTCACTTAGTGCGACATTAATTAAAGGCTTGCCGGACTTACAAGGTGTCTAGAGCTGTAACCAGATCAGCCATCTATTTCCCATAAATCACATGCACTGTCTCAAACACAAACCACTGCCAATTTATATACTGCAGGCGTATACGCACATACATACAGAGATTCATAATCAAATCAGTCTTTTTCTTCTTCTGTCGTTTCTTTTCTCATTCTCTTCACAAACACACATACCGTGCTTCTGCGTTGTTGAATCCACCCTCGTTTGGCAGCTGTCTGTTGTTACAGTATATTATCTGGTGGAATGGACCATGTCGTGGGTTATTGTAACCCAACTCCTCTTCAGCACCTACTGCAGTAACCAGATCCACTGCTCAGAATGAGCAAGGATCATAATTAAATAATTGTGGCTTTGCCGTTAATTCGACCTGTAACAGGAGGCCTGTCTGGGAGAGCTCACGCTGAAACAGGAACGGAGCTGATAACGCTCCACAGCTCAGAATGTCTGAGGTTTCGCAGGTGACTGACTCAGGGTTGACCTCACCTGCATTTGACACTTAGGATGAGGACACCCCTCCTCTAAGATCTTTTTCGTAGCGATTAAGCCGCTGATAATCTGTAAATAAATACAAATGTTTAAAAAGCACCTGGGTGTCTTACTTAGTCATATGGATGTACATCTCAGGTTGCTCTGACTTAAACAAAACCTTTAACATAGTTTCCATCCTGAAACGTCAATCATTGAATGTCTGTCCCTAATTTAGTTTTATTGTGTGTGTATATTGGCTAAAAAAAGTGTTTGGATGCATAAGCAGTGTTTAAAATGTTTAAATGCATAAGATAAAAATACAGACACATATATGTTTGGGATCCGTAAGATATTGTAATATGCCCACCAATGCTGCATTTTAAAAATAAACACAAATAGTAAAAAAAAATTATATTGTGAAAAATATTGTTAAAATAAACATGTTCTGTTCTAGTGATTTAAAGTAATGTATTCCTGTGAAGGCAAAGCTGGATTTTTTAAAACTATTATTCTTGTCTTCAGTTTACACATGATCCTTCAGAAATCAGTCTAATTTGTTGATCTGGTGCTTAAGAAAAATTTCTTATGATTAATGTTGAAGACACTTGTGCTGCTTATTTTTAATGAAATCCATGAGTTTTAAGGATTCTTTGATGAACAGACAGTTCAAAAGAACAGCATTTATTTAAAATGGAAATCTTTTGTATAATCTTTCACTTTTTTTTAATCAATTTAATGCATCATTGCTGAATAAAAGTAAAGCACCCAAGCTTTTAAAGAGTAGTGTACATACACATTTTGATTTGTTTGTTTTTTACATTTTACAGAAGTAAGGTACTGCTAACAAAATTTGCATTGCCATTCATTCAATTCTTTTCAATTTTGACAGAGCTTACCACTTGCTTGGGAAGAGAATTGTAGCAGTGAAGGTAAGAACAATACATATGTCTCTCTGTATGCTTTAGAACCTCAAGCTCTGGAACTGAAAGCGACCACTCAACCATTACATTAAATTATAGGAATTTACAGTTTTTAATTTAGTACACTTAATACAACTTATACATATTGTTGATTACATATTGGCAGAGTTATTTGGCTCACATAGAAAAACCATGATAACACACACAAAGACCCAACATATGATATTATAGCACATATTGAACTACTGGGTTAAAAAAAAAATCATACAGCCAGTACAACCCTTTTTAAATAGATATAGAACCCTCAGAGAAAAAGAGGTGTCACACCTTTTACAGGTGGACTTCACTGCGGCATGATGCAGTGAATAACCACTGGAGATGTTAATAGTGCTCTAATTGAAGAGCACAAAAGAGCAAATCCAGCACTCCTACACACATCGCCTCAGCTGGGCATGATTGAGAACCTGTGGCACCTCATACACCAGAGCGGCTTGATTTTTCTATCTTAACTGGTCTCTGTTCTGCCATTTCTTTCACTTCTTTCTTACATATTTTTTTCTCTTTCTCCCCTTTCCCATCGTCGTCATTGACATCTGTTTAGTTTACTTTTATCCTCTCACTTCTCTTCTGTCTTATCTCCTATCTGTCCTCCGCTCCTCTCGTTTCTGCTGTCTGCTCATCTTTCCGTCTGCGCTCTGCCTGGGTCTGCTCGAGCAGGGCTATCTATTTGGCTAAGGCTGTAAGTGATCTCTGCTGAGCTTTAACTGCGTGGCCTTGCCTTACTGCCTTACCTGTAATCAATTATTTCAGTGGGAGGCTGATAATCTAACCTTAACTAAAGAAGCATTTTAGCTAGTCGCTGCTTCATGACAAAAGTGGAAAAAGAGAGATCGAACACCTAGGTTGCAACAGAAAACATTGAGTTTTCATTTCAGAACTTTGTAATAATAGAATCTTTAGCCTTGGAATATCTCTTTGAGAGTTTATATGCCAGCTTTCGATGTTATTGTTTTTACGTGGTAGGCGTTTTAGTTTCCTGTCCGTACTGGCTGAAGAGAGACTCAAAATTGAGCTGAAACAGAAGTATTGATGCACAGAAAGTAGACGTGAATGACTGCTTATGTCTGCAAGTTGTATTTACCTGATGTAAAATTGTTGGAAAAGATAAGGTGAAGTGTCTAGCATTGCATATGTGAGTTGGATATAACAAACTTTGCTTAAGTGTTCTGTTTGGGTGTAAATGGATTTCATTTGAGATTTCAATTTCTCATTTGATAGTTCAGAAAGGTCAACATGGATGTGTGTGTTTTTTTTTAAATGCTGGCCTTTTCTTCTTCTGCAGGTTATTCCTCTCGACATCACCGTGGAGCTGCAGAAGCAGATCATGTCCGAGCTTGAGATCCTTTATAAGGTCTGGATCTCTTTTTAAGTCTGCTTGATTACTTAATCCATATTTATGGCATAGTACTATTTGTGTATTTCAGTCCTCTTTCCAGACCTCATTTTGAAAATGTGCTCACCCAGTATGACCAGTTTCTTACCTTCCTCTCTATAACTAAACTTGTGTCTACAATAACTACGTGTTACTCTGTTATCCTTGAGAGTGTCTGTAAAAAGGACCACCTGAATACTCTCAATGTTTTGTTCTTGGTAAAGTTTGAAGCCACTTTCCAGTTAAAAACCAAATTCGTTTAGAGCTGTGTGTGGTTTCAGCTTTCAGATTAGGTTTATGACTGTGATAAGTAAAGAAGTGTCATGAATTATTCAGGGATCAGTGCCTATGTAGTTCAGTCCACCTGTTCCTGTAACCTGCTCTGACAACAGCTGCAGGATAGACTTTAATTTATTACAAATCACCCTTTGCAACAATGAGCCAGTCGCATAGAATAATCAGCCAATTTCACATTCTGAATAAATTGCTACCGCATTAGCATTACATGACTTTCTACAAATAACTACCAGCCAAAGTCTTAATGAAACAAATCATTGAGAACCATTCAGATCATAAAAAAAATTCTCAACAAACTGTATAACTAAATATCCCATGAAGCATTTTCATCAAGCCATGTTCATATCAAAGAATCTTAAAAACTGTTTTACAGTTTTCACATAAAATTAAACTGCACAGTCTTTGTGAGCTTTAAAAAAAAAAAATTCTTACAGAGCCCAAAGTTTCCAGTGGTAGTCTACATTAATGATAAAGTGCTAAATGTGTTATGGCATACAGTATAAAGGTTTTACCATAGTTTTGATATATTTGTGTTGTTTACAGTGTGATTCTCCATACATCATAAAGTTCTACAGTGCTTTCTTTGTGGAGAACAGAATATCGATATGCACTGAGTTTATGGATGGTAAGTCTCATCTGTTTTGAAGTGCAACAGTCACAAAACAGTCACAAAAGAAAGCGTCACTCGCAATATGTGAAACTGAAATGTATTTGTTTTTAATGTAGGTGGCTCTCTGGATGTCTACTGGAGAATCCCAGAGCATGTCTTGGGCAGAATTGCTGTTGCGGTACGTCCTCTCCAAGTCATGAAATCGAATGTATCAGGGAATTTTCAAAGCTTGGATTTTAGAGTTTTTAGCATTTCCAAGTTACAGCTCAGACAAGTGTGTGTGTGCTTTGTCTTTGTAACATTTTATTAGTGCTGAATTGTCTTTGCTCTCGGTTCTGACCCTCATTACCCTCTCCCTCACACTTTCTCACTATAATCAAAGATATGCCACTGTTCAGATAATTTACAGCTCTATTCTCTACAGACGTAGCTCTCATACCCTTATGAGTCTCTTCTGAGTTTGTTTTCAATAAGTGTGGCAGTTTGTGTGTGTTTTTAGGTGGTAAAAGGATTAACGTACCTCTGGAGCTTAAAGATTTTACACAGAGGTGAGAAAACTACTGTTATGTAACTTGTAAAATATTAACTATTAATGAAAGGACTGTTCATTTGTACTTAATGCTAATATACTTAATTTGATAAATTTGCCTATTAAAATATGCAATGAATAATCAAAGTTGAACTCTCCTCCATATTGCACTGCTATAATCTAGTAACATCTATAATATTAAATGCATGGATATATAATTTTGAGTCTCTGTGTAAATGCATTGTGTCTCTGTGCAGATGTGAAACCCTCCAACATGCTGGTTAACACACGGGGTCAGGTTAAACTGTGTGACTTTGGAGTCAGCACACAGGTACATGTTAATTTGTATTTGGGTGCATGTTTGTTTGTCTGCACGAATGCATATACTCACACAGGTGCTTCTCATGTGTATGTATGGTGTGAGCACATATCAGCTCAGATCAGCCATTGTCCCATCAGTCTCAATGTCTCTGTTCTATTCCCTATCTTGTTCCTCCAGGGACTTTTTTGTATTTGCTCCCTAACCCCCAGATACCCCCTAGATTGCTCCTCTCCTCTCATTTTCAGCTCTTTGTAATTACCACATTGACCAGATATTCGGAATGTGTGAGTGATGGCGTGTGCGTGCGTGTGGCTGGAGACAATAGCTCAGACTGAGAAAGTCAGCATCAGTCTCTCCACCTCTAATACACTTAGGAGTCCAACAATGGGATCCAATCACTCCAAACGGCCCTCTTTTAATTAATATTCATACCCACCATCCCTGAAGAGAAGCTGACCCCTGGATGAGGTGCGTGTGTGTGTGTGTGTTCTCCTCTGTGCCCGTCCAGACCATGACACTGTGTAGTAAACCTATGTCTCTCTTATTCACTTACACACTCGCGCACACAGACGCACGTCAGTCCACGGGGGAACGCTCTCATTATGATTTGTCCTGTCATTGCTGACATGTGCCATTGTGCCCGGATCTCACTGTCTCTTCCCTGTGAGAGTACAGACTAAAATTAAACCAGGCTGGCATTTCAATAACACTCCACATTAACACACTCTTTTCAGTAGATTTAAATCAGTTCCTCTTGCTGTGTCCTTTAGCTTATGGAAGAGAGCTCGGGTCACCTGCTGTCACATATGTGCTGAATTTCACTGTTTAAACAGAGATATCTGTGCTTCTTCTATCAGAGGGCTGAATGTGATGGCTTCTCTATATTATTTTTGCCTGTGCACATACAGAGGGGGTATTGTTTCACCTTTGAGGTTGAGGTGTGATTGTACTAGATATCCAGTACTGTCACAGCTAAGATCAGTTTTTAGGATTGGCAAGAGGAATCTATTTGTTACTTGGTTTTGAAGATAGCACTTCAAAACTAACAGGTTTGATTAGTTAGGTTTAGTTAATGCATTATTTTACAGAATGTATTAATGCACTGTAGGTTAATGATGATTTCTGTATGTAACATTTACTGTGATTTTAATTAATATTGACAAACCAATATTTTTTGTGTAGTTAAAATTGTTGACTTATCCTTTTAATTGATTATTATTACTGTTGTTCATGCTTGAGATTTAATGCATTTAATGCACTTCATTTAAAAATAAAATCGGCTGCTTAAAGGGATAGTCATCATTTTCTCATCCTGACCTTGTTACAAACAAAAATGACTTATTTTTTTCTGTAAAACAACTACAACAAAAATAATCTTTAGAAGATTATCTTGGCAACCAAACCATTACCACTCATAATATATTTTTTTTCCTTCTTTTTTCATAAGTAATCTTGCTTTGAAATGAAGTGACTGACAGCTTCAGTGATTAAAGGGAACACTCTTTGTTTGTTATCTGTAGGATTTATTAAAGTGAGAATTAAAGTCCTGTTTTTCATGCTGCACACAAAGCTAAGTTTTTTGAGTTACAGCCACATTTAAATGCATGGTAGAATCCTAAATTGTCCTCATTGACAACAAAAGCTCAACATAGATCTGTGAAGGCCACACTAATGTATCATTCACATATAATTATTCATTTTTAATAATGTTTCTCCTGCTTTCTTCCACAGTTGGTGAACTCCATTGCTAAAACATACGTTGGAACCAATGCATACATGGCGGTAAGCTGCATTCATACCTGTAATGGTTTTTCTGTTCAGATGCTTTCTAGTTATTTTACATGAATACTGAATAGAGAATGCATAGGTTATGCATATTTGATTGAAAAGGCTGCCAGCCAAGTCTGTACGTGTAATGAACAGAATACCATCAAATGCTTTATATGGACACAAACAAATGCTTTCAGAAGTACGATTTACACTCATGCACCCACACATTTACACAACAGAGCTTGTTAAATAGTTCACACAGGAATTCATGTTTGTGTGGCCTTTATTGCCACAGTCCTACTCTAAGTACAATTCATATGTAGAATTGTACACTGCATTGCAATGATTCTTCATTTTGTCTTTGCCTCTATAGCCTGAGCGAATATCAGGTGAACAGTATGGTATTCACTCAGACGTGTGGAGCGTTGGAATCTCTTTCATGGAGGTAAAAAAGCCATTTAATAATTTCTTATAAACACCCATGTATACGCACAGCCCAGCGTTCCTAGTTCGGGTGGACTGGTGTCAGTGTTTCTGCTGAGTGCAGTTGATAGTCCCTGCAGGCAGCCTGTCCAAACAGATGTTGGCCTACAGCTATGCATGGATCACACTCAAGATCTCCCACTGACTGCCACACACACACACACACACACACACACAAACAGACTCTGCTCTGCTATCGTTTTGGACCTTCTCCCTTCAGATTCCCATGTGAGCATAAAGTAAGAAATTAGATTTTATGTGCAAACATGTGCTTTCACGCAGATAGTGAGGAGCTAACTGATCTCTGCTTCATTACAGTTTGCACACATTTTTTCATCATGAACGTTGATCTGCCTTCAAAACACCCAGTAATCAATACAACACACCTTTACGGCATTGGTTCTGTCTTTTGTTCACACAGAGCTCGTTCTGGGACTGAATCCGGCAATCCCGGAATCAATCCCGGGACGTGTTTGCGTTCACACAGAAGGCAGTCCGGCAATTATCTGCCAATTTTCTGGGACCAATGTGCAGTGTGGAAGGGGCTTAAGAGTGAAAGATTTGGAGTCAGTGTGGCAAAACGCTATCAATCACTCAGCCAGCAGAACGTCCAGTAATTAGAGTGCTGTGTTTTCTGTTCCAGAGGGTGTGTGTGTGTGTGCTTGTGTGTGTGTGTGTTCCTGAATAACATAAGAAAGGTGTATAGGTATAGTGAATTTTTTTGTATTGGATGTTTTTCTAGAATTGTACATAAATGAGTGGACTAGATTTTAATATGGTGGTTTGACTGAAAATGCCGTGCTTGTAGTTCTCATTGGCTTTATTGATTCCCGTTTTGTAATTGTCAGCGCTTCTCATTGGCTGTGATGAATTGTTATTGTATCCCTCTACTCAATCCCTTGATTGTATTTATCAATACTGTTAGACATTATCAGTGAGATGTTTAGGGATGGAAATATCAAGGGTCATGTGGATTGACATTATCATGAGTTGATGAACAGTGTATTGATTTGATTATGATATAGTGTCGACCTTACCATGTTGTTAGATGTGATTGATTCGACTCGGCTGCTGGAATGTCTTAGCAGTTTCGGTGAATTACCTCTATGTTCTGTTGGCAGATTTCTTAACTAATGAACTGAACTCACCTCCTGAACTGAGATGGGTATGTTAGATTTAATAAATGAATGCACTGTGGTTTGACTTGGATTAATTTTCTAAATGTAACTGGAATGTAATTAAAGTAAGGTTTGAAAATAGTCTTATTTTCAGTTTGACTTTTGCTTCTGGGTTTGCTGCTTTTTCCACATCTGTTCTTTATTCCAGCATGTGCTGTATTGTAGACTTCACAGAATAACACCTGCTGAAAGACACACACCTGCTGTGATACTGGGATGTAGGCGGAATTATGAATATAACTGCCCAATAACTCTTGTGAAAAACAAGTGCACTTAAAGGGTTAGTGCACATAAAAATGAAAACTAGGCCATACATTACTCATGCTAGGTTTATATCAGATTCTTCTTTCAGAAAAATCCAGCCGGAGTTATATTAAAAATTGTCTTTGACCATTCAAGCTGTTTCATGGCCCACAGTGGATGTTGCAGTGCATCAGTCCAAAAGAAGTGAAATAAAAAATGCCCTTCCATAAAAAAGTAGAGATGCACCGATATGAAAATAGCCAATATAGATAGCCGATAATTCCTTAAATATGAAAACCGATATGTTGGCTGATAAATCTAAATCCACATTTTTACATAATTTTTGAGAGCCTGATTACCAACAAATTGGGCCTGACGATAAGACGATGTAATGTGTTGAAAGAGTGAAAGAGGACAATTATGTAAGGACTATAGCTAGAGATATTGTCAGAATCATTAAATATTGTCATTATTAAGAGTATTTGGCATTTCCAATTAATGTAGGCCTGTCTGGCTATTATTATTAGGTTACTTTTATTATTAAATTAATATTACAATTAATGTTCTTCACAACAATTTCATAGTGCATCACTGTATACCTGTCATGCTATGACTCGCAGCCTGTGAGGGAAAAAAAATTAGGCTATTAGCTTAGGCTACTCCTCACTGAAAAGGTTTTAAAAATGTCTTTTAAAACATGTCTATTATAGCCTACGATGAATTATAGGCCTATAGCCTAAATAAAATTGTTATACTTCAGTAACACTTTATCAATGAAGCAAAAGATCAGCTTTATTTTATCTTCTCATTGTTTTCACTATGATCGGGCCACAAGAGAAACATTAAAGAAGAAAAACAGTTAGATATACCACATATTTGGAGATTCATCTCTCATTGTCTCTGAGAGAATACGTGCTGTTAATGTGTGCGCTGTCAAATGCCGAAAGTGCCATCAGTTTTTACTTTCACTATCATGGTAAAAGACGTTCACTGGCATAAGTTTGACTTGCACAAAGTTTGCATGTTGCTTGTATGATATCCACTGGCTCGCCTTCATGGTTTAAAACAGAAGTAGCCTATTTCCAATATTACAATGCAACCGCACTACAACCCGATGTGTCTTGGACATGCTCTTGGCTCTTCCTGTAACAATGCGCTGAAACACTGCAAATAAACCCAAATAATTCACAACTTTTTATTTCGGTAATATTCTCTTTATAATATTATGTTTATGACATTCCCAGTTATAGTTATTAATGTTGTGCATTGCTGTTCAAGCTGCATGTGCTGAAGCTGAAGAGCTGAATGAACACCAGTCAACTGAAGTTTAATGGATGGGCGCTTTTTATTGAACTTCTTTTGGACTGAAGCACTGCAACACCCACTGAGTGCCATTACACAGCTTGAAAGATCAAAGACAATTTTTAATACAACTTCGACTGGATTCCTCTGAAAGAAGTTAGTCATAAACACCTAGGATGTCTTGAGGGGGAGTAATTTATGGCCTAATTTAAATTTTTGGGTGAACGAACCCTTTAATTGTATTGAATGTGCACTCATATTATACTGTGCTTTTTTGGAAAGCTTTGTATCTCAAGTGCCCTTTTATTTCATCTAATATTAATGAAATAAAAAATACATTGAGAGAGTGTTGTACTGAAGTACTGTACACTTATTCTGATTTGTTGACTAAGAAACTAAAACATAATTAAAGTACTTGACTATAATTTTAACTGTAGCATGTCCATATTACATACACATTTCAAAAGAAAAGATAGTTTTTTTTGTTTAATTTTCAGTTAACAAATTATTCTAAGTGCATTCGGCAATGCACTATAACCACATCTTGAAGAGTTTATACAATACTGAAATAACTGAAAAAATAAGCGAGTAAAAAAAGGTCAACAACATGCATTCAATGTACATTTATTAACTGTATATACGTTCTAATTTAGTTGCAGTTAATATGCAGTGAAATGACTAAAAACATGAGTGTAATGTATTATTAAGAAATAGATTTGAGTATGTTCATGTTAAGCAGCTTTGATTGAGACTTCGTCCATCAGAGCTGTATTGGTAAAAGCTGATGTGCTTATTCAGGTGTGTGTGAATGAGTGTGCATGTGATTTATTTCTCTGTACTTCATTATAACTTAACGTTCCCTCTGTTATTTCATTGGCAGTTGGCGCTGGGCTCTTTTCCATATCCACAGGTGAGTGTACTACATCAAATCAGATAGCATTTTAACCAGTTTAACTTTCAGGACTTAAATATTCAACAGTTCTACGCCCTAGAGGTACGGTAGGCATCCACTTCCTCTTGATTTTAAAGAGTTCCTATAATGCCATTTTTAAGGTAGCTAATATTGTTTTTTGAGTCTCCTGCATGTTTACATGCATGCAAGGTTAAAAAACACATTAATTTTCATCAAAAAAAAAAAAGATTTAATTTGACCTCTTCTAAATTATACATAAACAACAAAATGCGAAGCAGTTTAAAGAATCAGTCTCTCCATAACCCCTCCTTTCCCTGCTGTGTTTGGTCAGATGACACAGTCCTTTGTGATTGGTCTACCATGTACAGGGCGTGTTAGAAACGAAACACCCATTGCCATAACAGAATGACAGCCCTGGAGACTTGTCAATACATAGAAAAGATAGTACAAATGGTTGAAGTGGCTGATCGACAAGAAACTGATTCACAAGCACGACTGGAGCAGGACGTTAAAAGTTGAAAAGACTTGCAGACCTTCTCCATTCCTCAATCCCAGCCACCTTGTAATCAGATTTAATTCAGGGATTTATCAAGATTATCCCATTTTAAGAATGACAAACCCAGATAATAATCCGGATTCATTTGGAGGATTCCGTTTAATAACCACTTAGTACCCAATGCACAAAGAATGTTATTTTACGTCGCCTGTTGTATGACATTGTGTAGATGTATAGTGTGTTTAATTTTCTTTATACATGTTTAATTAGACAGTGTCAAAAATTGAGTTGTTTTGGGGGCAAGTATTGGCCTTACTTTCAAAATTACATACATTTTTTTCAATGCCATCCTAAGGAATATGTTACATAGGAACAGCGGAGTTTCTGATTCCTCTCTAGTTTTTTTGGGAACTCTTTTTTTCTAAATCAGTTTATACATGGTGACACTTTACAGAACTGTTTAATTTATTGACGATGACATTGATTGACATTATTACAGTACTGAAAGATAAGTAATAATTTTAGAATACTTTTTCAACCCTGTGTGTATATACTCTAGAAATAACCAAATCTGATTCAGTGCCTTAGTTTTCTCTAATCAGACTGTCTGCTTTTAAGTTTTTACACTGCATGCAAGAGTGCAGTGAGTTTAATGAGGGAAATGTTGACTAATGCTCAATAAATTACTCCCAGCATGCCTGTTGGGTTAATTAGCATATTAAAACAAAGCAGCCACTCAGGGCATGCAGAGGAAATCAGAAAGGAACATTTTGAGGCTGCATCTAGAGCCAAAGCCTTGAGCATCGAACGGTCACGGAGGCTGGGCTTGGCACTGGTGTGTGTTTGTACTTTATCTCACACATCAGTTGATGCAGAGCTATTGTGGGCAACGGCGAAAGTTATAAAATTGACATGCAATGCAAGAATTGAAAGGATATTATCAGGATTGCTTGGATTAATCCTAAATCCTGATCCATTTTTAGTGTACATTTTTCTAACAGAAGAGACAGACAAAATATAGGATGAACAAACTGTGAGATGATGAACATTAGACGTAAGAACATGAGAAGGCTAGAGGCCAGGGTGGTTTCTGTGTAAGAGTGCTTTCGTGCATTTGTGTGTGTGCATTATCCCGTGGCCTGGAGGCTTGTCTCGTTTGAAATTGTTTTCCTCTGCTCTCCAGCATTATCTATTAACAGGGCCATTATCATGTTAATACACAGAGTATTATTACATAAACTAATGTATTCACATGTACACACAAACACTCCCTCATACACACAGTGTCTGGAACCGTGATTTGATCTGTACAGCATTTCTCTTCCTCACAGGATTGCAGAACTAAACGTGTCCTTTTTAATTTCGTCTTTATCTAACCCTTAAAAACAAAAACAAAAATCCTCTTTGACAATGACATGGGATTGTGTGAAAGCCAATCAGATTCTTCTCATCATGCAGTATATCACGATCCGATAAAGCGATAGGAATTGGAGCCAGTGAATGGCAAAACTTTTGTTCTTGGCCCATAGAGCCAAAGGCATTATACTGAAGCATTTCATGTATACACACCCCATTAATTTATTACTTCCTCCTTTAATCTTCCTTATTCTCCCTTTCCCTGTTCCTGCATTTGTGAATTCGTATGGAATGGAAATAGAAAGAGAGAGAGAGAAAGAGAGAGAGAGAGAGAGAAAGGCATGAAGGAGAAAGAGGGAGGGGGTTAGTCAGTAAGAAAGAGAGGGAGAGCTAAACCTCCCACTGCTAGAGCGTTTTTGCTCTTGATGTTAATTTTCACAGCTCCATATGGTGCTGCAGACTCTTCACCTGCAGGCATCACACACACACGCATGCACACGCCACCCTGCCAGCACACACACTACCTCGGGCCTGGCCTGTCACTCACATCAGCCCGGGCATCTGTCTGTTTTCTCTCTCTCATACACACACATACACATGCTAAAAGAGTCATTGTCCATTGTGCTCTGAAATCTTGAGAGAAGCCTGTTGTATTTCTGCATTGACTTCTGATGCCCTTCCCCCTCTCCACTCGCACTCCGTCTCAGAGCCACAAATCTGCTGCTGTTTTGTGTGTGTGAGTGCATGGGTGTGTTTTCTATGTGTTATCTTGTCATTGATTATAAAAGGCTCTTTAATTTCGTCTCACCCCATGTTGGGATTAATTTGCATTCTTTGTCAGGAGTTAATGGCGTCTCCCGATGGCTCGCTCGGAAAATCTTTGAAGACTGCAGACTGGCTGGCGTGTGTATACAGCCTCCAGCGCTTTTCCTCCTGATTGATTTATTGTTGCCTTTTCTGTTTTCCGGCTGTTTTGGTTTCAGCTCATTTTAAGCCTTGTATTCGTCTGAATATACTGTATGATTTTGCTCTCCCAGTGCTTTAATGCTATATTTAAGCAATGTCACCCTAGCAAGCATGTTGTTTCTGTTGAGGCCGCAGGTAATCACAGTCTTGACAATATATAGTATAACAGCACAGTTTTGAGTGTGATTGTACAACAGTTATGTAAACAAGAAGTTAAAAAGGAGTAACTTGCAGAAAATTTGACCAAAGTGTTGTGAATTCATTTCACTCCAGCTCCACTCTAGGTTTTTTAGTTCTTCTCACTCACTTACTGGTGAAACTGGTCTGAGGGCTGATAGATTGAGAGAAAACATTGGCTCCATCTTTTTTCAAATTTTATATGAAATTTTTCTTTTGAAATCATCTCGTCCTCTTTACTAATTATAACATGAGATTAACATGAATGAACATCAGAAGCGATCTTTTTTTAACCATGGAAATACATCAATATACACCATTTTCAAGTTCAAGTCCACTGCGTCTGGTTTCTTTGTTGGGCAAAAATGGCATATTTGGTGTTATGATTTCTCGAATTGCTTGTCAATCGAAGCCGAGGTGATGTGTTTAAAGTGGTCTTGATTGTTCAGTAGAACAATCCATCTCCAGTGGTTTAAAAGGGTGCATACAACAAATATTTATGCCTTTAATTGTCCTGTGATTGCCGTTCTTTGCAGTTTTAGCCAGTGCTGTGAGTTGCTACATTATAGGTCCAGTGTCTCCAGGTATTTAAAGAGAGCTGGGCCATGTTTAATTGAGAAGAGAGAATCAATGACTAGCGTAATATGTCATCAGAGTGGTCTCACATCGTTAGCTGTTAGTTGAAACTATAAGGTGCAGGCAGGAGGTTTAAGCCAAATTGTGTAAGCACCGTTGCCCTTTAAATAACATTTCAGTTCGAACAAAATATGTGGAAAAAGTTCTCAGTCTATCTCCATCTAAGCTAAACCCTCTGTCAGATGATTACTTAGATCCAGCAAGTGGAAATTGCAAGGCAGAAAAGGACTGAAATGTTTTTTTATTACCTTGAACTGGGACTCTCCTTTCCAACAGAAATGCTATGTAGAAACTATATGTATTTGTTATAACATGGTTAAGGATATAAAATATTTTTTATTATCAAATAAAACAACAACCTTTATTTATTTATTTTTATTTTTTTTATCCCCAGACTGTGAAACTTTTTGAGATGTACAGCACGAGTATACTTTTAGAGACAAACACATAAACCTGGAGGTGAATTAAATGCAGGAGATGTGAAATTGATGGAAAAAATGCTTGGTGAAGCTTATCCTAATTGAGGATCAGACTATTAACGGCTGTGTTTTCATTATGTAAACGATGTTACCACATCATGCCCATATCTTGCCATCAGGGTTTTCCTGATCTTCCCCCAGTAATCATAAACATGTTTTGGTGCAATGCTTGTGATTGTAACATGCTAATTGCATGTTTTTGCTCTTGCTTACTCATTCTCACCTAAATCCCTTTTTCTCCTCGCAGATTCAAAAGAACCAGGGCTCCTTAATGGTAAGTGCTTTTCATGTATTTTCAGAGATGTAGGCGGCTCCTCTCGCAACCCCTTGCAGTTTTCTCCTCACCTCGCATGGTTGCCTCCCTCTGAAGTTAATACCAGACAATAATACACTCTGTCTTAACAGCCTGTATTCAGATTAGGTGCCATTAGAAATAAGAAAACATTACAGATCAAATGGCTTTTCCCGAGTCAGAGTGCATTTGATTAAGCTGTATTGCTACCTGTTTTATTGCATTAATGATTTTATTTCCTTTGCACTGTAAGGACGTTGTATGGGGTCTAATCTCTTTTTCTTCTACCCCCCTCTGTCGCAGCCTCTTCAGTTATTGCAGTGCATTGTTGATGAGGTGAGTTTGTGTCCCATGTACGAAACCGTCCCTAATGGGGTGGAAAGCTGATATTTTGTTTCCTAATGAAGCGAGGTGCATTATCAGCTCTGCTCAGGGTTTGAGATCTGAAGAGCTGGAGCTGTAGAGGGCCCAGCCGTGCTGAAGTCAAGGCCTAGAAAGAAACAATTGGCTTAACTCTGGTTTTGGAAAATAGACTAAACTTGAAAAATACATTGAAGAAGGTTGGGCAGCAAATTGTAGTTGTTTCAGACTAACAGTAAAACAATCACAGTTTTTTTTTTTTTGTACAAACAAATTTAAAGCTTATATCTATATTCTATGCATTTCTTTCTCATTCTGTCTCAGTCTTGAACATTTGTAAACATGTGCACACACACGGTTTGCTGGTTTAATGTAGCATGACAGGGCTCTGGACAACTGAGGGTTGTGGACCACAGAGTTGTTGCATTAACCTTGACATCCGTTAGGCGCTAAAATACACCCAGCTAAACCCTGACATATTTTCTCACCCTTATCTCTCTGAGGAGTTGCGTCAGGGTCAGTTAAACCCAGATATTCCTTGAAATAGATACAGCTCTTGTGTTATATATCACTGCTCTGATATACACACCTTTCTGGTATAAATCAGGGGCTGGATTCACTAAACATTCTTAAAAAGAAATTTCTTCTTAACTGCCGTTTTCTTTTTCTTTTTTAACTTTAAAAAAAAGTTAAGAATATTTTCTATTCCCAAAAATTCATCTTAAGAATATTCTTATCTTTTTTCTTAAGATTGTTCTCAAGACAAAACCTAAGAAGAATTCAAATTCTTGAAAAGAATCTTCTTAAAAATCATCATAAATAAATTTAGGACAGCCCCAGACATGTCTTGAATCCCAAAGAATAATAATTATTTAATTAGTTTATTGGGTTATTTCAAATGAATTGTTATATTTAAGCATTACAACAACAGCTACATATAATACACAGAAGAACTAGGGATGTGCATGAGTTTTCTGAAGGGTCATGTTTAGTCTGTGTGTGACGCTGCTTTTTGCTGACTTCAAAAGTCATTAGCAATTATAAAACGAGTCAGATAGAGAGCTATAACTGAACGCGTTGATCTGAGTTTATAAATACATAATCTTTGGCAGTGTATATGAATGCGCAGGATGCATTTGCTGTAGAAGCGCGGACTCACATACCGGAAGCGTTCACTTAGATGAGAGCGCAATAACACGGCACAAAAATGAATGAAACATATCGCTGCAGCTTGAGACAGGCTATTTTAAAAGTAACTGTTCAAAAACAGGCCGTATTAAAAACGTGAAGCTGAGTGCCAGTCAAAGTCACAAAGAAAATACAGTGTTTATTATGATTATTAGGGTAATCTATGGAATCACAAAAAGACAATAGTGTGAGTTTAGCAGTGCGTCATGTAAAAAGAAACAAGAAAAAGATTCAGATGTTCTTAAGAATATATTTGAGAACTTAAGAGAAGAAGACTTACAAACTTCGTGGACTTTATCTTAAGAAATTTCTTAATTTTTTTTCTTAAGAAGATTTTCGTGAATCCGGGCCCTGTTGTGTATAAAGAGTTTTATGATTAGTGATTCTTCAGATTTGTACTCTTTACTGGCCCTGAGGCAGTTGTTTGCAGTGTGTGTGTAGGTATGTATGTACATATATGCCCACCAAGGCTGCATTTATTTGATCAAATACAGTAAAAACTGTAATATTATGAATCAGTATTATTACAGTGTAAAATTACTGATTTCTATGTTGAGATATTTTAAAATGTTTAAAATGTATTCCTGTGATGACTGCTGATTTTTTACCTTCACTCCAGTCTTCACTGTGACACGATTCTTCAGTAGTCATTTTATCCAATCCTCAAGCCAAACTTTAGTTGTATTATTATCAGTGTTGAAAATTATTCATATAAGTATTGCAAAATGATTCTTTGAGAAGCAAATCAACATTTTGGAGTCATTTCTGAAGGGTCACATAGATTGGAGTAATTGCTGCTGAAAATTCAGTTTTACCATTTTAAGAATATCGCAATCTTTCCCATTTTTAGGTTATGTAAAGGTATTTTAAATTCACTGTTGTCTGCTCACTAAGCAGCTGTACACTGGGACACAGGGCCATCCATTTTGGGTTTTTTTCTACTTATAAAGTAAGATTAAACATCATCTGTGTTAAAACTGTTGGATCTGAATGGCTGTACCTTAGCAAACCTCAGCAGATCTGTTCCTTAAATTAGCCAATCTTAAGAGTTACGAGGTTATCTTTTACCACACTCGGCATTTAGACAATCCCCAAATTTGCATCAATCTCCTCAGCATTCAGTTAAAGCCCTTAGGCCATGGTAACTCCGACATTTAAATGCGCTTTCCACCGCTATGTGAGTAATTAATAAGTAATTGTGTTAATTGTGTGTGTGGGGGGAGTCTCTCCCTTCTCTTCTCTGCTTGAGCTACTCACTGACACATGCTAATAACAGAACGCCACAGAGAGATGAAGGAGAGGGAAGCATAAACACACATTAAACATACCCAACGTGTCCTGTCTGCTATAGATTGCTGCACGTAATTAATAATTAAACGGCCGCTCGTGTAATGAGTTGACCTGCTTGACCTGTTCATTACTCATCCGGCAGAGGCATCACTCAAACTATTTTCTGCCGTGCCCTTCGCTCCGTCTCCCTCAGGCCAAAGAGTGCGCCGCCACGCCGCTGCCGACTGCATTCAGCTGACCAAGGCCTTATTACTCACTGCCACTGATTTACAACCTTCAGAGAGAGACGGTGAGAGAGAGCTTGAGACGGGAGTTGTGGGTACTCCCCAGGACCTACTTTAAAGAGTAATCTAGTGCACAGACCGAGAAAGAGACAGAGACAGTGTGATGGACTGAAAGAGCAGGAGAAATGAGAACATTTAGAAACTATACCGGAGAGAATATGAGAAACAGGCTGATTAAAGAGGATATCTGCTCAAGAAGAACATCAAGACCAGTCAATTAGAAAAATGGGAATGCATATTCTGTGATGTGAATGTACAATCAGAGACCCATTAAATGTGAGTTCATCATCAGTAATGTTGAAAAGTCACTAGAAGGAAGAAAAAAAGTGTCATGAGTCATATGGGAGAAATTCAGGAAGGTCACAGGCAGTTGATGTAATAATCTGACCAATTTGACTTCAAGAGGACGCTGGTAATGATAGTCTGGCTAGTTTTTTCCAGTTTTATAGTATATGTATTCTCCATATTCTCATGACATGACATGACACTCAGAATTCGTGCTCTGCATTTAACCCATCCGAATTGCACACACACAGAGCAGTGCACACACACACACACACACACACACACTGTGAACACACACCTGGAGCAATGGGCAGCCATTTATGCTGCAGCGCCCAGGGAGCAGTTGGGGGTTTGATGCCTTGCTCTAGGGCACCTAATTCGTGGTATTGAGGGTGGAGAGAGAACTGTACATGCACACCCCAAACACAATTCCTGCCGGCCCGAGACTCGAACTCACATCCCTTCGATTGCGAGTCCGACTCTAACCATTAGGCCACTACTTCCCCCGTAACCCCCTCGTCATCCTGTCGTCATCCCGTGAGATCGCCAATATATGATATTATCATGCTAATTTATTTAATTATTTCCTATTTGTTTATTGTTTCGTAGTAATAATTGTTATAATTGTAAACTACTAATTATAACGCTTACGTTTCTTTATTTATTCGAACAGCATTTTGCATTATCAAAGAACATCATCACTGATTTCAGTCTAGCGTGAATTAATGCACTTTATAACACTCTTATTATAATCAGTGAAGCTATATACACAAAGAATCAATCTGGTATACTTACATTTCACATACATCTGCACTCTTGTTTATGTCAGCCACAGGCGATATCACTGTCTGTCATCGATACAAGATACTCGTCTATCGGCAAAACCCTAGTTCAACTTTTATAAAACTCGTCTCAAGACTTTACTTGATTTTTTTCTTTACAAATTTTACCAAATTTGTCTCCTTAGCGCTTCTTTTAAACCTGTAGGCCATGGTGAGATTACCATTGGAAATGATGAAAAGCCACTGAAAAAACAAAGAAGTCTCATGAAGTATATGAGAGAAATTCAGGAAGGTCACAGGTCGTTGATTTAATAATCTGACCACTTGGACTGTAATGACAGTCTAGCTTGTTTGAAGGGCATTGTGTGTGAATACCATACACCTGGTTTCCATGGTGACCCCAGTATAAATAATCAGCCGCAAGGCCTCGCAGGGCTCATGGGAAGGGTGAATAAAATGCTAAATGAGGTGAAGCACGAAAGTTTTTTTTTTTTCTCTCCCAAATCCCTCGATCAGGTCCAGCTCTACTTTGCGTCTAATAGTTGTTACACACTTGTCCATCTGCACAGCGGCCCGTCTTTAATTGTCCCTATCCAGTCGTGTATTGAAACAACCCTGAAGCTTCTAATAAGACTCTGCTTAAATTCACCTCTGTAATTACTGATCTAATTTTGCCTGATAATTGCTGCTGGGCAATTACATGTATATTTACTGCTGGTATTGTGGAGGAAGACGGGCCATGGTCTGGCTCTGTTTGTAGTGTTGGATAATGGCAGCAAGCTGCATAATATTAACAGTGCTTTCATCATCATCATCCTCATCATGCAGCCGCCACATCAAAGACTCCCAAATGAAGGTGTTTGTGCGTCCTCAAGTGTACATGCATCTGTTAGTGTACGTGTGTGAGGCTGTGTGCATGTGGCTGTAATTACATGTGGGTTATGAGTTTTGCTCTGAATTAGTTTTTTTTTTTTGGTCCAGACTTTGGACATGTATGTTTACTGTGACCTCCGGGCTGTGTAATGATGTATAGCTGCACTAGTGTACCTCTGGCTATATGTTCATTTGAACAGGTGTTTCCTAAACTGTCTAGATGCAAATAAAAAAACAGTACTAGTGAGAAGATGGCGCATAAAAAGAAACATTTAGAGACAAATGCATTTTTAGTTGTCAAATTACAGATTTTCTCAGACGAGAAGTTTTTAGTGCATTATACAGACGACACCATGATTATATTATAAACAGTTTTAAAAAAAATGTTTTTCTAGTTGAATTTAATATAAATTGGTTCCAGTTTTGTCTTGATTGTGTTTTTTTGCCAGTTAGGTATCATTCTGTTTTGAAGGAATATTTCTGTCTGTGTGGGGAAATTGATTATATTCTATTACAGTTGATTTAACTTGACAATTGAACCACATGTTAAAAAGTAACCTATTATGTATTTTATTTTTTTTATTATTATTTTATTTATTTTTTCTTTTATTTTTTTAGAATACCAAATGTTGAAATGTTATATTTAATTACATGTTGTTGTACATGAATAAGCATGAGCCTAAAATATACATCACACTAACAATATTTATTTTTGAAAAATGTAACTGATAAATGACTTGTGTTCAGTCAGTTATGAACTCCTGAATCAGGAAGAAGTTAACATGATTCAAACCACTAACTCTATAGTGAGTTTGAGACAGTTTTGTGAATGAGACTTGTTTATTAAGAATGTTTATGAGAGTTATTCAGGCAGGCATTTACTTCTAATGCACACACATTTCTCCAATAACAACATGATTTTTGTTTATTGTTGCATATGCAACTTTTTTAGTCCCCTCATAGCCTCGGATCAGATCATTGCTTTCTGTCGTCCTGCTATCCATGTGTATGTGTGTGTTTTAAAACTGCAACAAGATTGCTAGTACTGTGCAGTTTTTATATTCAATTCCTACAGGCTGTAAAAGCAGTTTTTACATTCTCTTTGTCCCTCACAAACAGACATTTCCTAAAAGAAAATCTATTCACTTTCCCTTCCAATACATCAGTCCTTCCTAAACACCTTGAATCTCAATTTTGTCTTTAACATCAAGGCTTTTGTGTCTGTGTTACATATTGATGTCCTCATTTCTTTCCCCTGAGGTCATATTAATTCAAATTATGGTTGGAATACAAATAATCTTTTCTTTGAAACAGGCCACATTTTTTTCTCTCTTCTCTAGTCTTAGATAAAACAGGGACTCCAATTTCCAGAAAGATATATTACACTGAATATGTCATGGTTTGGTCTCAGAGGTGTCTGAATACATGCAAGAAAGCTTCAATTACAGCGTTAGAAATAGATCTAGAATTTGACTTTATTTCACATGTTCTGTTTGCTTTCAATGTATCTGTTCTTTAGAAGTTTCTGATTTAATTTTCTTACCTTGTTAACATTAAATGGAGGTTGAGGTCATAACTAAATGTTTTTGTCAGCTGTATGCCTTCCGCCTTATGAGCACATGAATGGCTGTCTTTCTCTGAGAGTGTATGCTTTTTGTCTGTGAGTGTTTGTCACACGTTCAACATGTTCGTCCACTGTCCAACAAAAGAGGGGTTCAGGTGCTTCGAAAATTGAATATACACGGTTGCTTTTGAATGTCCACACATAGAATACCTCATTATGGACTGTAACCCTTTTGCAAACTAGTCAAGGCCACACAGAAACTACAGTTATACATCATTTTAAAGTTTTTTTTTTTTTTTTTTTTGAAAGCATTAAACATCTTTTCAATATTTCTATTCCATTGTGGATTTTTTCGAAAATTATAATTTTGACAATGTGTATATATGTTTATTTTTTTAGGATCCTCCGGTGCTTCCAATTGGTCAGTTCAGTGAGAAATTTGTCCACTTCATTACACAATGGTGAGTATCTCCAGTACTAACTGAACACCTGTTTCCTCTCTTCTGTTTCTCAGAAATAAATAAAGCCTTATGACATTGTAATGAATTTGCATTGATAACCCACAACACAAACTATTAGAGCATTTTATTTAAAAACAAAACAGAATACATTTAGAATATGAAAAATACTGGAGCTGATCAAAGCTGCCCAATGTCTGACTGTGAAAATTATGTAATAATGTAACAGCTGAAACTTACTTTATGCATTTATGCCAAATGAGGATTTCTTGTTCAAACCCCTGCTTTAAAACCTTTGTTTGTCTAAATATGTTTGTGTGTGTTTATGTAGTATATACTAGACTTTATATTCATCAATGAATCTTAGAAATCACAGTTTTGGCGCAAATAATAAGCAGCAGAACTGGCTTCAGCATTGACAATAAGAAATGTTTCTTGAGCCCCAAGTCAGCATATAAGAATGATTTCCAAAGAATCACGTGACACTGAATAACAGAGTGATGGTTGTTGAAAATTCAGCTTGGCATCATTAAAATATATTAAAATAGAAGAGTTATTTAAGTTGTAATAATATTACACTGTATTCTTGATCTAATAATTGCAGCCTTGCCTTTCTTTAAAAAAAAAAAAACATTAAAAAAATCTCCAACAAGTTGTGTGTAAATCGTGTAAAATGTAGTGGCCCAACACACAATACCCTTTCCTGGGTCTACACACCAGACAGTACAGGAGTTAGACTAGCTATACACACCAGTAAATATTTACCCAACATCCGTCCCTGGTTTGCTGACCTTGCTTTCTCAAACACAACCGCACTCAAAATTGCCTTCCACAGGTCATGCCCCAAGAAACCAATTCCCCACCAACCTCTTTTGCCCGAGGGCACGGTGGGTGAAGCCAGATGTTATGGGATTTGTTTAGCAGCTGATGTTTACCTGCAACACACTTTATTTACACAAACAGGCCACCCCTGCCTGGCACTGCTCTTCTAACATCCTCTTCTATTATTAGCCTGCTCTGAGTGTGTGTGTCATTCATCATGGTCCAAATGGGCCCCTCTGTAGGCTGCTCTGTCCCTATAATCCCTCCCATTTCTTATCTGGGTCAGCTTGACTAATTTACTTGCACTTAGGTGTGATCTGTGCCAAGGAGAATTGATAATTACTTACCTCTCCCTTTATCACTTTGAGATGCAGTAATATTAACCTCAACAGTGCAATGATAAAGAGGATGTGACGATAAAAATGGTGTGGAAGATATACTGGATGCATAATCTACATTTATTAAGAAAATTATGGGATTATGGGAAAAAACATGGGATTTATGATTGCATATTATATATTTATAATATTATAGGTCCCGTTATTCGCACTTTTTTGAAGCTTTGATTGTGTTAACAGTGTGCAATATAACGTGTTCATGTTTTCACTGTCATAAAAACGGGCTGATGACTTCCTTGTTCTGTAAAGTCCCTCCTTCAGAAATACGTAACGAGTTCTGATTGGGCCAGCGGTTTCTGTGTTGTGATTCGACAGCAGCTGAGCGCGCGCTGCCCTCCTGCTAACGTGATTGGACTAGAACGCATGTGCTGGAGATGTACTTATAATCACAGGAGCGTTTTTACTGACGAAATGCGCATGAAAACCGCATTCGTCTTTTTGTACAGCCCTAACATCTACAGTAGTTAACAAAGCTAAACAGCGTTGCCCTTTGTGTAATAAGTTACAGAAACTGTTAAACGCACCAACTTAAATAATAAAATACACTTACCGGCTGTGGTCCATAAACAACGCCCTCTCCAGACAAAGAGGGAACTGCTCCATCTTTCAAGAATAATCTTTGTGCAAATAATTTTGTGTGTATAATTTTCGGGAACCGAGTTAAACATAAATTGTAACCATTAATCTCCAAGTACAGCGTCCCTGGAAAGCCGAAACAAAGATGACTGGACTCCGAGATGAAAATAACAGCGTTTCAACAACATGGCAAACACAAACGCAGCTCTTCCTCTTCTCCGTCGACAAGACCCCGCCCCCCTTTTTGTGAATTCATGTGGGTGGAGGTTAGTCAAAAAAACTGTTTTAGTGACGTCATTCCTGCAGGAACTAGAGGGCTGTAGTCCAAACGGGTCGTTTTTTTGTAGGCGAATTCTGTTAAACAAAATCTCTCGCTTGGCATTGAACTTTGAGCTTTAGCATTTTACAGATATTATTTATACTCTAACAAGAACATTACACACTAACTAAAGTTTAAAACATGGGATCACGAAGAAGGGGACCTTTAAGAAAACATACTGTAAACTTCCACTGTATTGACACTAAACTACAAATGGGCTTGTTCTCTTGTTCTAGGATTTCTGATATCAGAACCCTAAATGCAGGAACGTGATGTGATTTACATGTTAATTATGCTTATTCAGTGAGCAGACATGTGACCTTCATAGTCATAGTTTTAGCAGTTTTTTCAGCAGTATATAATAATCGTTATCAAAAATCGTGATTATAATTTTAATCAAAATAATCATGATTATAAGTTTAACCAATTCTTGTGCTGCCCTAAATTATAGGATTTACACACTCTTGAAAGTATTTTCAGACATGGATTCAAGAATTGGAAAGTCCTTGAAAGTAATTGAATGTGCTGGCAGTTTGAAAACCAAACTTAGATGAAATTCGGACTAAATTTTGAAGAGCATCTGATTTTCTTGACAACCACATTGTCTGGGTTTTTTCATTAAGTTATTTTGTCGTCAATTTTAGTAATTATTATTTTATTCCTATTTATTAGTTCAACATATCAATATTACACAGGTGCACACTGACAGAAGACATTACTTTTTATTTGATAGAAACAACTGTGTGAGGTCAGTGAGTCATGATTTCAAATTCAGATTTGTTCTTGTGTAGGCTATTGCACAACAACTCCAGAAAACCTTGATAAATTGTAAGCATTAAGATTGCTATACTGAGCTTGCATGTTCACAAATTAATTGTTATACTTGATGTGTTATAAGGGCCTTCAGTTACAACATGTATACTGAAACAGATTTAGGGTAGTGCGGAAATGGTAGATACTTGAAAAGGTCCTTGCATCTGGTGTTCATTAAGGACAGGGAACCCTGAAGTTGTCAAATCTTGTGCTGTTTCTGGCTGACTGTGTGCAGCACCTGCTGCTATAAAGGCCTTTGATATGCTTTCAAATGGAGTGACTGAAGTTGATTTTTTACAAGGTCCCTGATCACTTCAGTCTGACCTTAAGAGTTTCAGTGGCACATTTCATCATGAATTGTTTTGTGAACTTGTCTTAAGAGGTTGGTATTGAAGAGTATGTGCAGAGCAAAATATATTGAACACTCATTGTACATGCATAGACACTGTCTATATGAGAAGCCTTAAATGCACTGCTGCAAAAATAGGCCCATTTAATTCTTGATCCATTTAAAAGGTCAGAATGAAGTTGAATAAAAAGTCAGGAATCAGAATAGATTTGTGCACAAAAACCCTGTCTGATGTTATGAGTATTGAAGAGTGGAAAATAAAATGACAGTATATTTTATATCATTTTATACCTTTAAAAGCCTATAAAGTCTATTAAAACCTTGCTGACTATTGTTATTATGAGTCATATTTTCAATACATTGTCAGATAAATTGGCCAATATTTGATGAAAAACAATTAGTGTAAAAAAAACAAAATGTGCCCCTTAACATTAGCTTGTCTATTATTTTTCTATTCTGTATGTTTTCTTTTTATTTATTATATAATAAAAAAAGTGCACTGCTTTACGCTAACATAGACTTGATTTTGATTGCTTCCACTGTCCTCATTTGAAAGTCGCTTTGGATAAAAGTGTCTGCTAAACGACTAAATGTAAATATTTTGAATAGCAACATATCACATAGCAAGTATAATTGAAGCTTAACTAATAAACCCTTGATATTTTAATATTGGGTTAAAAAGAAGTCCTCAAAGAAGTGAATTACTTCAATCCTCATTTGATGAGCAAAGCAGGTAAGTCAAGGTTTGGCCTCCTCAATCAAACCTTAAGGAGTTCTGACATGCTTCTTTTGCGTTCATCCTTTTGAATTAACAGAGGCCAATTAATTACTGTTTGTGGAATCACATATAATGACCTCTTCTGCTTTTGTTCCTACAGTATGAGGAAGCAACCCAAAGAAAGACCAGCTCCAAATAATCTTATGGTGAGTCTCTTTTCCACATTTTCCCCCTTAAGTCCAAATCAGCCTTCAAGGGGATTAGAACATGAAATGGCAATTATTCAATGGATGGAGTAAGTGAAAGGGTATATTCAATGGTAGGAAGGCTTTTGTTGGGACTCTGTGTAAGGGTTTGGGTAAAACCTTGACTTTTTTGTTTCTTTTGGTTTTTGTTTGAAAACTTCATCTGTCCTGTGTTACATACTCCACTAATCTGCACAATGCAAGTAACTTTTAAGACCATCAGGCTATTGATTTGAATTGTTTAAGTGATGTGTAACCTTTGAGTCCTCTGCTGTGAATTCAGCTGAGGAAGAACAAAAAAGCAGTAGGATGCTATATGTGTTTGTGAAGGGCACATGCCTATTAGATATTATCAGATAAAAAGGTGCTTGAGCATTGTGAGGTGTTAAACAACTCTAAATGTTTACATTTTAACATCTTTAAAGGATGTGTATACATTTGAATGTTTTTTCAAATCTAAGCACCTCTTGGAAGCTTCTCCCATTAGTAGATATAAAAGGGACAATCCAATGTCATCAGTTTCATGAAGGGAATTTTCATACACTGGGGAAAATATGAATATATAAAAAATATAAAATATTTTTTATTTAGAAATTGCTAATAAATTTCACATGTCAAGTAAAATGTTAAATTAAATGTGACATTTTGAAGTAGGAAGACTTTAAAGCATAATTAAAACATAATTGTCATTTTTTACAACCTCGAATGCAACCTTTCCCCCAGTGTATAGCATAATGTATTATTATTACTATTATTGATTCATTGTGTCCTCATCCAAAAAGAAAACTTTTGAATATTTTTGTCTATGGCTCAGACTTAAATGACATATTATCCATTGTAATTCTGAGTCTCAGCCCAGGCTACATCTGTGTCTGGGAAATCAGTCCACACAGGCTCTAATGCTTTTAAACTCAAAAACTAAGTTTAGAAATGTTGCAACAACACTTGAGGCCGTCTATACTGAACTCAACAAAGCGATCATTGCAGATAATTAGAATTTTGAGTCAGTATGGCATAAATGGAGCAAAGCATTTGTTTACTGTCAGGGATTTGTCATGTTGTATCATGCCACATCCACTGTAGACAGCATCACTGATTATAATGGGTGCTTCTGTATTGTCGTGCCTGGTGTAGATGTGGTGTTAATTCTACTTCTGTGCCATTTGGAACAACTCAAATTCCTCCAGTGGCTGGGCTGACTAGGTTGTGTGTCGGCTAACACTGTCACAGAAGTTGCAATCAGAGCCTTTAAAAGCTGTGAGCACAGCAGCTGGATTTTCTCAGCACCACGGACAGCGCAGTCCACAGAGATCTGACTGCTGCTGATGCAGAGAGCATGAGTGTGATACCTGCGATTCAGTGTTTGCTCACTCACTGTCGAGATTAACTCTATCAGGACGGTGATTGAGAGACAGTCTCCACTTCCAATAATGCTTAGCATTTAACTCATCGCTCTGAGAACAAGTGAAAAAATGTCTTTATCCTTTAATATCAGATGTCTTGGTATTTGCACTATTATTAAAACACATACTTTGTCTTTTTTGACTGATGTAATACACTGATGTGTTTTTTTTCAGTGCTTATTTATTTAGCAGGGATTGCATTAAACATTAAGTGACATTTATAATTTTACAAAAGATTTCTATCGAAAATAAATGCTGTTATTTTGAAAAAACATGGATAATAATGATGTTTCTTGATCACAAAATTAATATTTCTGAAGCTCAAGTCATTTCACACTGAACTTATTGACACGGACTTATTGAAAAAGCTAAATTCTTTCTTTCTTTCTTTATAATTTATATAAGCTATTTATATTAGCCTATGCAATGCTATATTCAATACAGGCCGGTGTCATTTGAATCATCGTGTGTGTGTGGGTGAAGTTGTGTGTTTAATCATTTTTAGGGTCTTAAGATCAGAAAAAAAACATATATAAGTTAGTTTTAGTTAGGCTCAGTGCAGTGATTGACATCTTTCTCTCTCATTGCCACTCAGTCTTTTTGCACCTTTTGTCCCCTCCTGGCCTCTGCCATCCCCCCTTTCCCTGCGGGCTGTCCAGGGGGCTCAGCTGCAACAGATATGAGGCTCACCCAGGGACAAAAAGCTGAAAGAGTCCCACTATAGCTCGCCGAATCTGTCACAGTGCTCCTGTAGCCACCCCCACGTTTCCTGATTATGTGGGCTGATGAGCTAAGGAGCGATTGCTTATGTTCATGTGTTTTAAGACCCATGGGAGCAGCCCTTAAAAAGACGCACAGTCTCGCTGAATGCCAGTGGCCCGTGCCGTGGGGATTTGGATGAGAACAGGCGTTGAAAGCCCTCTGACACCGCTCTGATGACTTGTTTACACATTAGCACGCTGAGGAGCTTCTTGAACTCCCCCGAGGGTAGTCCTACCTTTTAGCTCTCTGACACTGTGTCTGTCTGCCTTCTCTCCCTCTCGCCCACCCCCCTGAGAATGGGGGTCTTCAAATCTGCCGGACTCTTTTTGCCACAAAGACTTGGTCAGATGTTAGAAATCAGGTTGTCAGAATAAATCGGTCTATTTGATTTTAATTTGGCTTAGGCAGTTATCGGAGTTTGATAAAAGTCACTTTATATGCGTTGTCTTTAGAAAGAAATATAAGAAATGGGAGTTTTAAAGAATTGAACAGTTTCTCTTACGATTCCTCTAAATGATTCCAGTTTACATTCATGTAATCCAGGTACATTAACGATTAATGGAAGGGATCTACTGACAAAATCGATAATATATACACTATCATTCAAACATTGTTCTTATGTCTTATGCTCACCAAGAAATCATTCTAATTTGCCAATTTGGTGCTCAAGAAACATTTCTTCTTATCAATGTTTAAAAACAGCCTAATGTTTTTGTGAAAATCTTGATACACAATTTAAGGCATCCTTTCTAAATAAAAGTATTATTATTATTATTATTTTTTACCTTAGTAGTTAAAAAGTAGCGTTTAACTTTCTTTACCAATGCTGATTTCAACCACAGAGTTATACACTGTATGTTTTCCTAGATTCAATAAGCATTGAGTATTAAGCTTTCAGAAAACTTTGAGTTTGAAACACAGACCCGTTTTGGAGATTTGGAGAAATGACTGGCTGTTTTTGAGATGTTTGTTTCAGCCCTCCCGTCTCACTCACAGATGTAGTGTTAGCTTAACAATAATTAAAGTAGGCTTACCCTACAGCTTTTAAATCCAGATAGATGGTCTGTCCCATAGTGCTTAGTGACTTAAAAGATCAGCAGTTATGAAATCTTAACATTATCCAAGAGCTCATATACATCGTCCTGTATCCAGTGGGAGCAGGTCGTTAGTATGCAAATCTGAAAAGACCTAGTTATTACTCTGACTTCTTCACCTTCCTTAGTCTGTTTCTCTCTCTCATGTTTTCTCTCGGCTTCAATATTGGCTTTGTGCATGCGCACACACACACGCACACACATTACGCAGAGCTGTCGCTGTTCGCCAACACATTCTAATGAGGTGATGACCAACCACTTGTTATAATTGCTTTTAATTTTCAAGCTTATTAATCATATGTAGAGTTATTTAAAATTGCATAAATTAATCTTAGATTAAAAAGCCTTTAACAGACTCAAAACAATTAAAGAGAGAGGTGAGATTTCCCCTGGGTTCGGCTGTTTTACTTTAATAGAGAATTCAGGTGATTATCACACTTTGATATGGGGCTGTGATTAATGTAGCCACACTTTTAAATGAGATTTTCCCATTTATTTATTTTTTTGTTCACGTGTTAGAAAGGTAAAGCTGGGAGATGATAATGACCTAACTAACAGAGTATTTATACGGCCTCTCCACTCTGCAAGTGTGCTAAGTTAGCAGCAGGTGGGTTAATTAATGGAGGTCCTGTTTCTGGCATGCTCCAGCACACACACACACACATACCCAACAGAGGGACACACAGGTGGTGTGGTTTGTGTGTTTGTGATCCGTCTCAGCACAGCCAAACAAACAGGTGACCATCTAAGCTCTGATTTATTTCAGGTCAGCAGAGACACATCCTACTGTATGTGTGTTTGCATTAGTTAGCAGACCTGCATATCCTATCAATATACTTTCTGCTAGATACATGGTTACTATAGCGAAATAAAGGTTTCTTTTCATTTACCTGAAAAAAATAACGGTTCGCTTAAAAAATGGCATATACCGGTAAAATTTTATATGTTATGTTATGTTACATAGAAATATGAGTTATTGTGTATAAGTGTATATAATGTTACAAAAATATTCAATATATAATAAACAAATTCAATACTGAAATAAACCATTTTGATATTTATTTTGTGAAAAGAATTTCTGAAGAGTCTTGTTCAATATTTAGTCCAATACTTTTTACTTAAATGTTGTGCATTTAGGGCACACTCACTGAAATTAAAATGGTAGAACCTCTGCTGGAATGCATGTATTTGACGTCGATGGACAGACAAACATAACAACGGAAGTATAAAAAGTGTGTTTTAAGAGACTTAATTTCCAAGTCCAGACTTGGGCCAAAATTGCCCATAGTAGAAGACTTCTGAGATGAACTCTCTGCTCTTGTCTATCGCTGGGGTCCGTCAGAGCCTCACCTGAGCAGGCAGGCTCAACATGCATATGACTGCAGCAGGTCCGCTTCAGAAGCTGGCAGCAAGGCCGTGTGATTGATGAGATGGGTGTCTGCTAGAGTCACCCCTCAGGACTGCCCTCTCCAGCACTCCAGCACTGAGAGTGATTAACCTCACTGTGGCACAGGCAGAGCTCACCATTAAGAGGACAGAACGATTGATGGTAGAGCGTTGTCCTCATTGAGAGAGAAAGAAGGAAAGAATGCGAGAGGATGCTGTAGTGGTGAAAAGGTATGAGAAGATCATCAGAGGTGTTCATTCTGCGTCAAATGAACATCAGATTAAGAAACAGTTGTTGACTAATGAGAAGTCTGATTTTTCAGCTGCTTTTCAGTTCAGCTTGAATTTCTTTATAATTAAGGCTTCCAGTGATTTTGTATTTGGATCACTGTCCTTCAATTGTAAGTTGAACTATTTAATGTCAAGTTGGTACTTGAGAAGCTCATTTATGCTGCTCATTCTGTTACTGTTTATCTCAGTTGGCATCACCTTGACATGAACATAACTAAAATCTGTAAACTGTATCTGTCTTTCTTAATTTGTATGTCACACCAGATTTATGGTTTCAGAATGATGTGCTTCCTCTATAATTTTGATGTCTTTGAACGAGAGCATAATTGTTGTTCAGTCTCCATTACTAATTTATATTGCTGTTATGTATCAGTGAAGAATCATTTGCCTCGTTCTGTTTTTTTTTTTCCCTCCCTTTAGGACCACTCTTTTATCATGCAATATAACGATGGCAACACGGAGGTCGTGTCCATGTGGGTGTGTCGTAGTCTAGAGGATCGCAAAAGCCAGCAAGCACAGAGACTCATGTGAACAGCAGCGGCACCGGATGGAATTCTGGGATAATATGGTGTCCACATTTCCTCACTTTACTCTTCCACTAAACCTAGAGAAGCAGCGGCTGATCTTGCAGCACCTCCTCCCAATATTGAGTTAAATGGTGCATGGTGAGAGAACTGCTTCAAGAACAATGCAGATTATGCTAGCATCGTGCAAATGAGGATTTTAACCGTGTATGTTGGTTTGCATTGATGCAAATCTTTAACTTTATTCTTCTGCCGTGGGTTTCTTTTCACTTTCTGTGCAGATTCCAAAGTAAATGTTTTCGCAGAAGATCCTAGCGGGGGGCTGTTGCTTGCTTGACTCAGATTTAGTTCCTGTGGGTTTGGATTTGAGAGAAAATACTGTCTCTGTACTTAAAGCAACAATCTGGTTTTGCCAAAACATTGTGGGTATGTCATAAATCATTTCAGTTTTTAAATATATGGGCTTGTGTCGAGCATTGCCCCCTGCTGCAGTGCAAGTCATGCTGCTGTTGTTTTAAAAGCCACTTTTTGTTGAGTTTCATAAATGGCCTGCCACTTGTGGCAATACACCATTGAAGATGGAAAAATGTGATGCCTTGTTGTGGTGGAAGGCTTGTGTATGATATTTTAGATAGTCCAGCAGCAGCCGACTGTAATGAAACATGAGAGGCCAGTTGTTTTGGTCAAGCATAAACCCAAGGGGTTCATGGGAATGGGTTACTTTGATTTGGGCATTGCCTTAATCTCTCTTTTAAGGTCATTTTATACAATTTTATCTCTATGTACACAACTGTTAAAAAGTTTGTAATCGGTAAGTTTATATTATAAAAATATGAAGCAGCCCAACTGTTTTCAACACTGATGAAAAGTTTCTTGGGCACCAAATCAGGATGATTTCTGAAGAATCATGTGACACTGAAGACTGGAGTAATGACTGCTCTGCCATTGCAGGAATAGGTTACATTTTTAAACATTAAAAATATAAATTAGTTATTTTAAATAGTAATAATATTTAACTTTTTTTTACTATATTTGTAATCAAATAAATGATTGGTGAGCATAAGAGACCGCTTTCAAAAATGTAAAAAAATCTTACCGACCACAAACTTCTGAGTGGTAGTGATGTTTTAATGTTATACAGCAAATCGAACAACTCTAGTTAATATTTTCCCATAAGACTTTGATGAAAGAAATTCTCTAAAATGAACTTTCTTAACCTGTGTATTCTTAGATCACATTAGCAGATGCAGATTAGCACAGCAGGTGCAAGAATGGAAATAGTGACTCATAGCACCATTTAAACCCTGAATTCCTGTTTCTCTTATACTTTAAACTAGAAACTTGTAAAAGTAGTGAACAGAGTCCTTATACAATGTATGCAATCTAAATTCACTGACTTAACTTACTGTTAAAGGGTTAGTTCACACAAATATTAAAATGATGTCATTAATGACTCACCCTCATGTTGTTCCAAACCCATAAGACCTCCGTTCATCTTCAGAACACAGTTTAAGATATTTTAGATTTAGTCCAAGAGCTTTCTGTCCCTCCATTGAAAGTGTGTGTACGGTATACTGTCTATGTCCAGAAAGGTAAGAAAAACATCATCAAAGTAGTCCATGTGACATCAGAGGGTCAGTTAGAATTTTTTGAAGCATCAAAAATACTGATTTTATTCAGCATTGTCTTCTCTTCTGTGTCTGTTGTATATGGTGAAATAACCCTTTAAGTCTTCCTTCACTTAGGATTTTATCAAAGCAAATCAGCAAGCTCCTGACATTAACCACATCAGGTCATCACATATGCCTTCTTTTCTTATATTTATGTGCAATTTTTATGTCTCATCAGTATTACTTTTTTTAATGCAAGTGCCAGGTATTTTAATTCAATATTGTAGTTCATCCCTGCCTGTGTTTTGAAAAATATCAGAATTAATACACCAGTTGATATGTCTGCAATCGCACAGTGGAAGAAGAGCATTCCATGTAACAAAGAATGCAGTTCTGAAAATGTAGTTGTCACATACCAAAGCCAAATGCATTATTACATTGTTGGGATTTTTAAGATGGATTGTAAATTATATTATTTGTCACTGTCTCAAAATAATTTCTTAGATTTTAAAGTGCCCCTATTATGGATTTTTGAAAATAACCTTTCATGCAGTAACACAGCTCTAAAGGTTTCAAGTGAATGAAAACATCAAGTTTTAAAACTGAAAGTGCACCATGTATAAAGTCTCTCAAAAGAAAGAGTCGACTCTGAATCATTGAAACGAGTTGTTTTTAAAACGAATCCCAAGCAGTTTCATGTTGACGTCAACATGAACATTATCATACTGACCGCCCACTTGTTGGTCTTTTCGCTTTGGTCTGAATGAAAATGCTAATTCATTCTTTGCCACTAGGTGCTGCTTTTGGAGCGGTAAAAATACACTGTAAAAAATCTGTGACATTTACGGTAAAATACTGGCAGCGGTGGTTCCCAGAACTTCACCGTTATAAATATGGTAGCAATATTTTAGGATTTACAGACTTAACTTAAATTCACAATAAAAAAACGTATTTAATTAAATGATGTAATGTTAATAAACCATCATATTAAAGTACTAATATCTGTTTTGAACCATTGTAATCTCATCACAAACAGCTCTTTCATAAACTGAGAAGAAAAAAAAAAATAAAAAAAAAAAAAAATATATATATATATATATATATATATATATAGGTGCACAGTGTTATTCACAGAAACACTAAACACCATCATGGTGAAACACATGATACTGAAATAATGCAATCAACATTATTTAACAACTTTAGATGTAAGATAAAACCTTAATGTACACAACTGATGAGAAAAATACTAATAAGAAACGTTATTTAAACGAAAAAAATTTTAAAATTACTTTTTCTTTTTCACTTCCAAAAACCGTGATTTTAACAGTATTTTACTGTAAAATTAAATTTTGTGTTATCACAGTTATTCACTGTATATAGTATGGAATCTTACTGATAACCTATTAACAGGTTTTTACTGTAGCATTTTTACAGTCTTTTACTGTTAAAAACACAATAATTTTTTACAGTGTAACGGTTTCCCCGGTAACTCTGTGCACAAAGCAGCACTGCGCTCACAAACACTGCTTATCAGGCATTACAGGCAAGATGACGTGAAAATGAGACAAATCGGACCAATCACTTCAGATTAGAGTCACACAAAGGAGGGGTTTTGAAAAATGAATCATTGAGCAAATTATTTGAGAGTCGTTGAGCAAGTAAGGTAAAGATAAATGCAAATTATAAGACAGTGAAAGTGTTTTTTGACCTCACATGCATGTCAACATGTTGGGAACTTGCAAAACCAAAATATATAACCTTTCATTACCTATGATAGGGGCACTTTAATGACAACTGGCCAAAACTAAATCTATGAGGAACAAAAACAAAGATGTGAATGCCTGAAGCAACTGAGGTGAGGCTTGCACATAAAGGTGATTTTTCCCAATAAAACCTTTCAGATCTTATTAATTTGTCTGTATTTCATGTTTCTATGTTTCTCAGGACAATCCAAACTAGATTTACATTATTTGTGAAGACAATATATGATGCTGGTGCTCATATAGCACACTTCCCTGAACAATTTGCAGGATCATTTAGGTCCAAAGCAAAAACATGCATGCAATATGAGTTATGTTCTCGTAATAAAATTCAACAATGCAAGACTGTATGGATTTAACCATGCAGTCTTTGCGTGAATGTATTTACATGTAGCTGTCTGTATTCTGAGACCTGCTAAAGTTATTTATAAGATAAATAATTGAGTATATGGTATTATAAACCTACTTTCATCTTCAAAGACGATATTCATTTAAGATACTCCTCTGGATTAAGTTTAGGCTTATCCCTCAGATGATTACCATTACATAGTTTACACTTTGTGTGTTTGAAAGGATGGTATCTGATTACACATAATTCATTAGTGGTCTTGAGATGCAGTTTTGGTCCAGCGTTTTTCCGAGTGTTGGGGTGCGTACAGGATGACTACAATGGGGAGGACAGGAATCTGATACAGAGGTCGGAGTCACTCTCCTCTCCACATGAGAGCATATTGAACCGGATCACTGTTAGTGTTCACTTACACAAACCAGCCTTAATGTTTACAATAACACTGTGCATCGGAAGTAACATTATGGTGATCAATACAAAAAGCATAATGAATATCCACACACACACATTTTATATATATTTTATACATGGTGATGGAAGCAATATTTGTGTATATATATACACACACACACACACACACACATTTTGTTGGACCTTGTTTAAATAAAAAAGTGAGTTAATTGTTTTTGATATATGGATCTTTAACTTGATAAATAGTCGTCGATGGAAAAATAACTAAACAACTTTAAGTCATTTTGAACCATGTTTGCATTTTAGGGTCAAACAACAGTCCAATCCAAAGGTCTCATTAGAGCATCAGTCTATGGGCCCCAGCAGCTAAAGGCCCTCAGTATTCCTCCTCCTTCAGCTGCTGGGGCCCATATACCAGTGCTCTAATGCGACCTTTCTCCTGCAGTCCAGTTTGATTAGCGCGAGGGCCGGACGAGCACTGAAAGACCTGTTCACAGCCATTAGCGAGATTCCTTTATCAATGTCTAGTAATTAAAATGTCACCACTTAATTTTCAGGCCATGGCGAACCTCTTGTAGCAATCTTTTCCTAATAAAACAGTAATCGAAACGCTATTTTCACTCGAAACAAAAAGGTTGCGGCAGGCGACTCGGGGGTGTCAAGGCGACAGAGATCAATATGAGAGAAGCTGATTGATCTCGCGCTAAAGTGAAATTTATTGGGGTCGCGCTTTTATACTGCGCGGATATAACGGTGACTGTAGAACACTGCTTTTCAGCCGATGCGTTTATTAAACCTCTCTTGCTGAATTAGTCTGCCTTTGATTTATGTGCCAATCTTCGCAATGACCTCCAGGACAGCATCTCGTAGTTTTCTAAAACACATGGTTTAAATCTAAAGGGTTTCCGGCTTTGTTGTCATCAACAATAGAATGAGCTTCTTAGTCAAATAAAATGTTAAGAAAAAAAAGTTTGCATTTTATATTATCTTATTATTATTCGCGTCAACATGATGTGGTTTAAATAAAATTGGTTATTTTAATATAAACCCAGACCAATATGCGAAATAAAAAATTAAGACATAAAAAATATAGATTTGCTTGGTCTCTTGACCATTGTCTTTGGTCCTCTAAAACGGCACCCACAGGGCATCAGTTCAAACTGTCCTGTAAAGGTGTCCAGGTCAGCTGAGGATGGCATTAGCCAATTTTTATTTTTATTTTTAAGTGCCTTAAATATATTTACGCCTGACTCATTCCGATATTACTGACTACTATAATCAGGTTGGTTGGTTTATTTATTTAGTCTATTCTGTTGTCCGAACCATTTGTCACTGACAGATTCAAAATAAAAGGAGACAAGTTGTGCGGTTACATTGGTAAGAATTAAACTTAATTAAAGTCATTTTATTGCAACTTTATGTGTGATGCAACTAATTATATTTTAAGAACATGTTTTCAATCCTAATTGCATGCAAAATAACGTTTACAGTGCACTATTTAATGAAGACGTTTTGTTTTCTCGATCCTTTCTTCCACAGTCAGCAACTGGCCTATATAAAGTTTCTTTAATTAGTTTACTCATGCTCGTGTAATATAATAGCTTGTATATTAATGAGCCAATAATGGCATATGTCGTCCTGAAACACAATATTTATCGTATTGATTCAACCGTTATGTAAAAACAATCATTGATTATTTAATAGCATGTCAGAGAGGTTACCAAGAACATCAAGTTAAACACAAAACGGTAGTCAAATTAATAGTGATAAATTTAGTCTATGCGACCATTAAATGACTACAAATGCATTTTTGTTAGAATGATTGCAGTATTTTGAGGTGGTAGATGAACGTGCAATAAGGTATATTCCTCTCAGCGGCCTGACTAAATGATGGCAGGGTAGCTTGTTTAAAGACGGCTGTTGTGTAGCTGTACCTGCTCGTGGGAGGATCCACGCCTGTAGGACACGTGAGCCCCTGTCTCCCCGCCATAAACACACAATGCTGCTTTGAGTCGGAGCTCTAAATAATTAACACGAAAGGAATAATTACAGAATAAAATTGTAATTATTGTTGGGCCAGAACGAAGCGTCTTAGTTGTGAAAGGAGACACGTCCAGGCAGATCTGGTTAAAGTTTCCCTTCCTATTAATATTGAATTAGGTTAAGCCGCTGGCCCCTTGGTCACAGGGCATAGCCTACTGAGCATCGCTCGACAGATTTTTAAACTTTCCCATTCGTTTTCATCTCTGAGGATATAAGCTAAGTATTATATTATATTTATATAATTTTATTATAGGCTAAATAAATACATTTTGAAAAGCATAAAATATACTTAAAGAATGCTTTATGCTTTTAAAATGTATTTATTTATTTGCTTATTTTTTGCTCAAACATTTTGGAAGAATTGATATAAAAACTAATCAGTTTAGTCTAGTTGTGTCAAACGGTCAATGATGCAGCCTTTCCATATATTAGATACATGTTCACTTAACGAAAAACACAGTTTAGCTTGAAGGCAGTTTTGATGTAATGGCTCTGCCAAGAAGAATAATCGCTCTAAGGCATTTTTTGGACATTATTAACTAATTGATTCTGGGTAATTGTTAACATGTTATATAATTAACTACCGTTTAATCAGGTCTGTTTTGACACCTCAGCGAATGACGTGATGGTAGCCTACAATAGACAGTTGCTGTAATAATTAAATGGGATGGGAAAATTTAAGACAGATATTTCGCTTGTTTCTCCAGTGATTTTTTTTTTTAATCCAACGTCTGTCTTCCTAAGTGAGAGACGCAGGCACTGAAACGCGTGACTGGTGACGCCTGCACACATCGCCAAAACATTTCCGAGAGAATGACGATTTTCCACTGTCGTATTTCAGAGTGGACCGCACAACTTTGCCCTGTTCGATATTGATATCTTTACGTCAAGACTTAGTGGGGTTAACTGAAGGTCATTGATCAGGTTTTAAATAGTTAATACGGCCATATAAGGTTGCACCACTTACCTCAGTCCATTGCTCTGATATATCACTGTTTGTACACACTAGCCGCTCTCACTGCCTGGTGTGTTTAACAAATGTGCATCATTCACCGGGAGACGTGATGTAAAATGCGATGACCACGAGCCTCTAATAGCAGTTCAGGTGCCCTGCGGACATGTAGCCTACAGGAAATATTCAGTGCAAACTCATAATGATAGTATATTGTTTGGTTTCCGACGTGTCACTCAAACATAAACATTAAGTTCACAGGAAACGTATTATTCCAAAACAATAAGACGCAGGTGTACATGATAATAGTGGGGGAAAATTACAAATCATCAAAAGTACCGTTGTTCATTGTTCTTCGTCTCCCTGTAGCTACATGCGCAATCGCACAAAACCGCTAAAACTGCACTTAGCGCCCTGCTTTTGGTGGCATTACTTGATTTAATAATATCTATCTATCTATCTATCTATCTATCTATCTATCTATCTATCTATCTATCTATCTATCTATCTATCTATCTATCTATCTAGGCTATCTATCTTCTGTAGAAGTAGCTCAATTATAAATTGGCAGTGATCTTTGTTTTGGAGTAGTGGAAACAAACGGTTAATACCAGAATCGGATTTGATCTCGGTGGGTGTGCCTTCTTATTCTTTTTGGCGTCCCCTCTCTTGAAGCAGATCGCGCACAACCTATTAAGAAGAGGCACGAGCTCCGGGATTGCCATGTGGTCACTTTGCTCGCGCTCCCGTCACCACGCACGAGAGCTGAGTGGAATGGAAACTCTAAAGTGTTTTTGAGAGGAGAGAGTCTATATAACCTCGCAGTTCTCATCACGCACTACAGACGGACGTTCTGTCCTTGTTTTAGGCCTGTTAATTTGACGCAAAAACACACTCGCTCATCTGACTTCGTTTCCTGATAAAAAGGTAAGTTTCTTTTTATATTAACAAGTTAATATCAAAATAATAATCAGCGAGTGTATTTTCTTGAATTGACACGCTTTATTTATGTCAAAATTATTTTAGAAGAAAAGCTAGCCTGGCCAATGTTTAAAAAAATATGCTGATACTTTATTACGAAAGAGAATTTATTGCACCTAAATCACTTGATGCAAAATAATATGACAAATCTATAGAATAATAATCGTACATCGTAAAGATGTAAGTTAGCAAACGAATGTATTTGTAGGACTGAAATATAACGGCTCCATGCGCAATGTTTTAATTAGAAATGATAAGAGTTTTATTAACAGATCAAAGTCGAACAACACAGGCTGTGTAATTACACAGAAAGCTGCTTACGGCTTCTTTTCCTTGTTGCTAAGCTCATTGGAGTAGCTAAAAGATTCTTCCCTTCTGCCTCTTTGCGTATTAGAGCCGTAAGAGGCCTTTAAGTAAACCGCTCCGGCTTCTGAGCCGATTTGGAGACATTAAGCAATGATGCAGGCTCTCAGGTCAGATAGTGCGAGCTTTTAGGGATAGCGTTAGAGCCGGGAAGGTTCTCAACCTAAAAAACGAGGTATTATTTGCAAATATTAATTAGCAGGCCTAAAGCTGTCATTTAAAATGTAAAGTGTTAACTTAAAATAGCCTACTAACAGTATAGTCTGTATTATAATGCTAAAATAATTATTCAAATGACTGTAAAAATTGACATTTTTAAGTATAATTTCTTATTTTGCAAATGTAATTTTATCGAGGATGAAACTTAATAGAAAATATGACAGACAAAATTGTAGACAGGAAGGAGACATTTAAAAACAGAATATAGCTGCCCAATACTGCCTTTTTTGATTTTGCCTTTTAATTGAGATACTATTGTAGACCTATACTATTAAAACTACATTAAATAATATTAAAATTCTAATAAAAAACACAATAATAGTTATACCTCTTATGATAAAAAAAGTGTTTATATTAGGACAATGCTTAAGGCATAATAATTCTAGATGATCCCTCGGAAGTCGCAAAAAAAAAAAAACAGTTCTTGAATTGCAATGTTACATTTCTGACTCGTTCTTCACAGACTTCCAGGAATGGAGTCGATACCCAGTCAGCTTTCCACGGGACGAGATGTTTGCTCTTCCCCCAACTCAAAGCAAGAACTGCAGCCTTACTCCAGCAGCAGCTCGCTGAAGCCAAATCAAGTGAGTGAGACTGTGCTGTACGGAGTGCCCATCGTCTCTTTGGTCATCGATGGTCAGGAGAGGCTGTGCCTGGCGCAGATTTCCAACACTTTATTGAAGAACTACAGCTATAACGAAATCCACAACAGACGCGTGGCGCTTGGAATTACGTGTGTGCAGTGCACGCCGGTGCAGCTGGAGATCCTGAGGCGCGCGGGGGCAATGCCCATCTCCTCGCGCCGCTGTGGCATGATCACCAAACGCGAGGCCGAGCGCCTCTGCAAGTCCTTCCTCGGCGCTCACAACCCTCCCAAATTACCCGAGAATTTTGCATTCGATGTTTCCCACGAGTGCTCCTGGGGCTGCCGAGGGAGCTTCATACCTGCGAGGTACAACAGCTCCAGGGCGAAATGCATCAAGTGCACCTACTGCAATATGTATTTTTCACCCAACAAGTTTATATTTCATTCGCACCGCACACCTGAGTCGAAATACACCCAGCCGGACGCGGCCAATTTTAATTCATGGAGACGCCATCTAAAACTCACCGACAAAAGCTTGTCTGATGACCTTTGTCACGCGTGGGAGGACGTCAAGGCCATGTTTAACGGCGGGAGTCGGAAGCGCGCAATGCCAGGGAGTGGATCAGATATGTCCTCCCCGCTCAAACAGCAGGCCTCCGGAAACATCACGCAGACCGCTTCCTCTGATATTCCTCACAAAACTTTGCGCTGCGACGACGACCGTGGGAACCTCAGCTTAACCAGCAGCGTGCGTAACTACCCGGTCATCCCCGTGCCTAGTAAGAGTTTCGGCATGCTTCAGAAGATCCCGCCACCCATCTTCCCGCATCCATATAGTTTCCCAGCATTTGGACTGTGTCAAAAGAAGGACGATGGAGTTGGTGAGCAGAATAAGACCAATTTACCTGGTGTGTTTTGGCCAGGTGCGAAGGACGGGATCTATCCATCGTTCCCCATGTTCTGGCCCACCGCCGGCAGCCTGCCGCTCTCATCCTATCAACCAGCACAACCAAAACCCCACACGGAGCTCCTGGGTGGCCGGCAAACCGAAACAGACATGTCAGAAAGTGAGCGGGGAGGAAACAAACCTAGAGACAGTCTGTTCGACAGCGAGCGCTGCTCCAGTTCGCAGTCCCTCAGGAACGACGAGGACAAATCTGGGGACGAGGCCAGGTCAAGTGAGGGTCAACCGAGCACCCCAAGAAAACTGAGCTATATTTCTGCGTTCAGACCCGTCGTTAAAGACGCAGAGAGCATAGCTAAGCTCTACGGGAACAGGGACGCGTACAGCGGAGCTCATCCTGGACATTTGTCGCCAGACTTTGTGAGTGAGAGCTCCAGCTACAGATCCGCCTCTCCGTGTGTGGACAGCGGGGAAGAACCGGATGTCGACGTGGAGACTCACAGAATTCCGGAGGACGAGGAGTCTATACAACTTTCCGTGGACGACCGACAAAGTCCCGTTAGAGAACACAGTCCAACTCCGCAGCCGGATGAAGACCAGATAGCCACTTTTAGTGACGGGAGCTCCCCTGATCAAAAGAACAAGCAGGTGGCAAAGAAAAGTGATGCCATTACTTACGAAGTGAGTCACACAAACTGTCATATTCGGTGGCACAGTAACTGTTTGAATCTATATCCAGTGTTAAAACGTAAAATAAAATATCTCCCCCTTAGTGTCAAATTATTTAGAATCAACAAGATGGCAGACCGTATTAAAACAGTCATTGTTCAGAATGGCACTTGTCTGATACAGAGGTCTTTCAGCTCTAATAGCAAGTAATGACGCATAATTGCCTATGGACTCTACGTTCAGTTTTCTATTTGTGAACAATTTGCAATTTATGTTGTTATGGATACAGATCGTTTATATTCTATTTGTTAAGGTATAACGATCTTAATAAAAGAACCCAGTGGCGCGTAATTATGGTAAATTAAATGTTTAGAATGAATGGTCATTTCTCTCGTCGCCCGTGGGCTATTGGTGCGTTGGTGTAAGGGCTCCCCTGTGGATACTGCGCGATTTATTCCTTTGTCAGTCCATCTGACCGAATTTACCTTGTAATAGGAGTAATTTGACTTGATGTTGCCAAATATTCGTAGATCATTAGTAGTAATATAAACTGTTTTCTGAAGCATGGTTGCGTACGAAAAGAAGAAAATAATGCATAATTGGGGTTGCAATTATGTTTTAAATGCTTGGTTAATTTTTGCAGGTGTACTCACATGAAAAGGAGGGCGAATCTGTTCCGAGCACACTGCCCTGCTCGGCCCCTAAACCTCCTCGCTGCGCACCGGAAACAAACGGTAAGACAGTTTCACATTTAACATTTAAATAAGTCAATTTGGGTAAATTTGGACAATTTTTGCTATTGAGATGACTGGGGAAAATGTCCCCCAATTTACAATGCATTACTCGCCTATTATTAAGCTTATGCTTTAGAATTTTAACAACTTTTATTTAGTCGATTTAAGAAGAAATGTTAGGATTTAATTATTTACTTCTGAATACGTGGCCTGCTAACAAGACTATTTTCCTTTAGATTCCCGCATTTCAAACAACAGCCCTACTGACGACGAATGTGAATCACAGAAATCCTGTTCGGATCATATCAGTGTTAGCAAAGAGACCCCACGTGAGTAGCAATTAAAATAATGTCCTGTTCTTATGTGTGTTTTAAAACACCATTATACATTTACATTAAATAATTTGTATTTTTTTTATGCAGTGTGATAATATATTTCTTCATTATTTTGTGGCAGGCGACGCTACATTGAGAAATACTGATAACAGATTCAATTTCGAGAAAGACATCGAGAATATGGCGAAAGGTAAATATCTGGATATTTTATTGTCAATTCTGAGCAGTGTTATTCCATTGTCAGCTAAGCAAATGTGTTAGGGTTTTGAAATAACAGTACAAAATAACGGGACAGATTACAAACAGAGGCAGCCACAAGAAGTCGTCTCTTTTCAAGGGAAATAATGTGCAATGTTTCTCTATTTTACACCCATTATGCATTTAAAAATGCGCGTAATCACTACGCAATTGTGTGTAGGCTAACTGAGAATTGTCCTTGAACTGCAGACGATCCACATTGCAGGCTCGTTTTCCACACACCCCTCAGGCAACTGTCCTAATTATTTTGCAATGTCATGCTTGAGAAGACGGGGACCGTGTGTTTAGCCTTAGTAACCTAAATAGCGCCATTAGACAAGAAAAGCAAACAGAGAGTGAAATACATGATACAAAAAAAAAAAAAAAAAAATTGTAAAATAATTCTCTGAAAGACTGTAGCTTACTCAAAAGCTATTGGGATATGTGTGGTGATTAAAAGTCACAGTGATGTGATAAATGATGTGATTTCTGTCGGTTTCCACAGAGGAGCTCCAAAAGCAGCTCTTGGAGCAAGTGGAGCTAAGAAAAAAACTGGAACGGGAATTTCAAAGTTTGAAAGGTAATTAAGAGATGGATATATCCACACCATGCTTAAATTTGCTGCATAATTTCTTTTATTTATAACTTAAGTTAATATAACACGTGTTGACTCTAACAGATAATTTTCAGGATCAAATGAAGAGGGAACTGTCTTATCGAGAGGAGATGGTCCAGCAGCTGCAGATTGTACGAGGTAATACATATTCTGCACTAGTGAAAGAAAAAAGGACAGCTTCGAAAAAGTAACACTTGCATATACTTTCAGACAGACAGAATAATTAAAAGAAATACTAAGTCACAGGGATTCTAAAAACATTTAATATTTGTGACCCGCGCCGAATGATTTATGAATTATTTTCTTTTTATTTTATTTAGACACATTGTGCAACGAGTTGGATCAGGAGAGAAAGGCTCGTTATGCAATTCAGCAGAAGCTTAAAGGTAATTTAGAGACATACACTATCAACCTTAAACTTTTTTTGTTACATTATTCTAAAATAATTACAAAAGAAATATGCAAGTGCTACTTTTTTCAAACAAATGGATGTAGTTAAAAAGCATTGAAACATCAAAATGTGCATTTAACTAACTGTAAAGTAGTGCTGATTAAAAAGGAGTTTGATCTAATCTTCATTCACTGGACATCCAGTATGGTGTTATCATTGTGTGTCACTGTGCCATTTGGAGGAAGTCGCATGACTCAGTAAAGAATTCTATAGGTTTAGCTGTAGATTTCCCTTGTGCTGTGATTCATGGAACTAAATCGACCTTTTCCCTAGAAGCTCACGACGCTCTTCACCATTTCTCCTGCAAAATGCTCACTCCACGCCACTGCACAGGGACCTGCACATTCAAGCCACCCCTCTTGCCACCTTAACTTAAAGCTGCGTCCCAGGATCCCAGTGACATCTGTAAACCTCCCCTAAAGGAATTCTCCACTTACACTCTGTCTGAGAGGTTCAAGTTACGCACACCGAGCACTGAGGCCTGAGGACTGCTGAATCACTATCCATCCCAAGTAGGCTATTCACTGGCATCTGAACATTCCACTGCGAATGAAAGTATCTAGGATTACTTTAAGAAATCTGTAAAACAAGCCAGAGGATGACGAGAAACATTCTTATAATTGTGCTGTTAATTGTGTAAATAGTTTGATTTTTTTTTAACAATACAAATACATAATATGTGGCAATGTGCAATGAACACTATAATGTGAAATTTCATAAACTGGAATTGTTGATTATTATTCTTATTATTTATGTATTTATGTGTTTTTACATGTATTTGTTTTTCTCTAAATGAATTCACTGATGTGCTCTCCCAAATTATTTGTGTTTTAAGCACTTTAAATAAGCAACATTTCAGACCCATCTATCCAAAATTAATCAACCCAAACATGATTGAAAATCAGCTGTACTTCATATTAATGAACAGCAAACACAAGTTTGAACAAGCACTTATCCCATATTTTCCAAATAAACAATTGAGAATACCACAAAAGTTGATATTCCACATGAAAGTGCTCAAACCAAACTAAATGTCATAAGACCCCTGGAGTGTCTCTCTCTCTCTCTGTCTTTCTCTCTCTTTTCTTTTCAAAAATAATATTATCTCTAGTATCCTTCAATAAAAGTTCAATCAAAGCCACAAGTATTGACTCGTAAATTCAAAATATCTCCGTCACACAATGTTTCGAAAATAGGCTACTTTTTAATGATCACAGATCCAATCTCTATTCTAAGACACGAATTCTAAATCCAGAAACTGTGTTTATCTTACCTGGAAAACATTTGCGTAATAGCTAATAATAACGCCCGGATCATTATCTTGCTGTAGGCTATCCTACAGACAAACAGCCTATATATATATAGACTAGTCTAAATTAAACAATATTATTTTCTTATTAAAGTGTGTCGACCACTTTTCAAGAAATAGGTCTATTTCTGCAAACGTGCTCAGTAGAGGGTTTAAAAAAATCAAACGCACCAACCCGAAAATGAGTTTTGGCGTCTACTACTGTTGTACAATACAACACTGCCATCTAGTGGTGAAAGCAGACATTGCACATTGCCGATGTGCTTATTCAGCGACACAAATGTTCGTAACTGCGGACAGTGTATTCCGTTTGATCACACGCTTATTTAGACCATGTCTGGCACGTGCACACACTCAGTACCTGGCGGGGGGCATGAAAATTGCAAAAAGCAAAATACAGTACAAAAATATTTCAGAAAATATTTTGTAATAATTTAGTGATAATTAAACCATTGTCATTTAGAATTCTGAATAGGCCTAAGTAAAATAACGTATTTTGTATGGTATATTAAAAAGTTATTTATTAATATATACGTTTTTTTACATTACAGACATTTTTATGTTACAGAACTATGACATTTTGCGCCAATTCATTCATTCATTCATTTTACCTGGAAAACCAACTTGTGCATGCTCTAGATTTATGTTCACATCTATGTATGCGATTTTTAGGGGGTCATAACACTTCTGTAAATCCAGTAACATTAAAAATGATCTTCTTCTCGATGTTTTAGCCGCAAGATTTAAAATAAAATACAGGTAATTTGGATACTACAGCAGTTTTGTTCTTTTAATTGGACGAATGTGAACAGAGTGTAGCTATTTATTTGGATTAAAAATTTTTTTTTTGAAGTGTCAAACAAAACTGAAGCACTTAGACTGAATACTTTTAGTTAATTATGAGCCAAAACAACATTATTTTAATATATTTAAAACTCGTTGTCATACTGAATTGAATGGATGAACTTTTGGGAGCTTTGAAAATCCTGTGGAAGTGTGCTCAGATGCGATAAAACAGGCTTAGCCTTCCTATCCATGAGTCTCTAGAGACGCCCCTGTTTTTGGAGCAGTAACCATATGAACTTTTCCAAAACATACAGGCTTTCCTCTCGAAACCGTAGAGCAACATTTCGGTCACTACTGTTAGAAAACGTGTGAACGGTTACGCCGGCAACGAGCTGCGCGTGCACACCACGTGACCCGTTCGCGTCTCGCCTGCGCTAGCAGTCACAAGATGGCGGAGAGTGCGGAACTAAAGGTAAAACGCTGCGCTCAATTTCCAGTCGGATAGTGTGCAGGGACATCTTATTGTACCGTTAGAAGTACGCGTACTACTAACCTGCTGTATTAAGAGGCCGTTATAATGGATTTGACCTCTGTTCTTGTGTTTAAAGTTGCACGAGAGATGGTTTTGCAGTGGAGGTGTTGTAGAAAGCGTCCAGCGTGTTATTGTTGATGTAGAGGGAGCTGTCTGACCAGCGCTCTCCTCAGGCTCAGGGGAATTACTAACTTTAACTCTTTCTTCCTATAAACTCGCGTTAAGAGTGTTTGCTGAAAAAGCAGTCTCAGACTCGGGCTGTTTTGAAATATGCTGTTAGGAGACCGTGTATTTCTGATGGTTTGTGTGTGATGTAGTCGCCTGTACTTGTGGATTTGCCAGAAAGCTCCATCGCTTCGCGTGCAGGGCGCGAGCGCTGTTGACGAGCTGTCAATCAAGTGAGTGGAAGTGCACGAGCACCGTCACTCAAATTTCTGTAGATAACAACCGATTATTGCAGCTGATCTCCAAACTTCAGGCCGATGTCTTCACTTAGACGGAACGTTTAAGCTCACCAGCCCTATGCTAAAAGACCAATGGACATCCTTCGGTTCATAAAAGGATAAAAAAGCTTTTCTTAAAAAAAAAGATGAAAAAATAATATTCCAATTATTGTAAAAAGTACATTGCGGTTAGTTAAAGTGTCAGTTCACTAACGATGTAAAAACTTATGTGACAGCACCAGTCACCGTTTGCTTATTGCATGAGGGGAAAACTGAAAGAGAATGGTGACTGAGGCTATCATGCTTCATCTTTTGTGTTTCACAAAAACAGTAAGTCATACAGTTTTGGAGCAATATTCATTTTTTGTTAATTAACCCTTTACGTGTAATGTAGTGTGTTAATAACAGGTGTTGGATGACTGTGATGTTCTGATGTTGTTGTATTTCAGTTAGGGTCTTTGAGCTGACATTCATAATTGTATAAGAATGGAAAATACTGATCCACAACATGCTTAAGCAGTATTTATTTATTTATTTATTTTCAAGCGGTGCATGTCTGATATGGCTTTGTTATTTTTTGTGTCTATGTCTATGGACTGTAGTGTCTGTGGAATTTGAAAGCCTTGGTGTCATGATAGAGAGTTGACCGCAGGACTGAAAGAAGTTCATACTGTTTTAAATAAATGTGTTTTTTTTATTTATTTGAGTGATCCTCTCTTATTTATGCTCATGCAAAGTTTCTTCTTGTATATTGCTTTCCATAAAATGTAGTGCTTTGTTCTTGTTTTGTTTTTATTACTCGTTTCTTACATATAGACCTATTGTTTGCCCTTGAGCCGTGTCTTTGGCAGGTCCACCAGTGCAGAAAGAAAAGCCATAATTAGATTTGGCGTCTAACCTGATATTTTACACCACCTCTATTAAGCAACCACTTTGCTTGCAGAAATATTTAACAGTTACGTTAAAGGCAGTAATCAGCAACTTACAAAATGTTACTTTGGCTTGGAATGACTGTTAGTTCGATGGCAGAAGGTGTGGGTAGTGTGGATAAGAGAGATAGACTTGCCCACACGTTGCTTACGGGACTGATATGCATCGGTTCGAGGGGCTCAAGAGCTTGTGATGTGAAGACTCATGTGTTCTTGGTAAACACAGTGGACTCTTTGCATGTAAACTACTTGTGTATTTTCACTGGCATCTCAGTGCCACGTGAGCTTCAGGTATAAAATTATTCCATAGCAAACTTTCTGTCATATTTCTATGAAATTATTAGATACTGAATATACAACAATAAACTAGAAACAAACCCTGCAAATGTTATTTATCATTTGTCTGCAATAAAGCAGTTCAATTTTGTACTGCAAAGCCAATTTATATAATATATCCATAACAGTATCCCAAAAAATTTCATCGTACTGATGAAAGGCTAGAAACAAATCTGATTAAAACATTCAGTTTAGTAATGAGTTCCAGAATCTTCATTCTTTAAGCTTAAAGGTGAATCATCAATATTGCTTTGTCCTGTTGTGGGACACTTCCTCCAGATTAATTTTGTGGTTAATTTTCTCACAATTTCCATACACTGTGCTGAGTCTAAATATGAGTCTAAATATGGTGATACGCTGGCTCTATCCAGGAGTATGAATTCAGCAGATCACTGTTGTAGTTGTTTTTAAAGAAATTAACTTTATTGATTCCAGAAGGGAAATGTAATTAATGGATCAGATTACTTATTTATTTATTATTACACCTCTTATTTATTTATACTTCTTTACGTTTTCAGTTGCAGTGATTCTCAGAGGAGCATGGATATGTGTCTTGTCATATATTCATATCTGGTGTTGATTTATATAATGGTGATTAAGTAAGAGATGATGTAACCTAAGCTGTTTTTGAAGCATGCATGATTGATTTAAATGGTCCTGTTGTTACCTGCACTAGGAAAAATCAGTGTGGGCCCAGATGTTTTATGGATGTTGAGGTTTGCCAGCACAAAGAAAAAAAATAATTTGAGTGTACACGCATTCCTCATTTCATTATTTTGTGCAATTGATGAGATCTATTTAAACACACACACATGCTTATACTGATGTACTCATTCCCTCTCTCAGGCCTTCGCCAGCTATCTCCAGCCACACAAATAGCCTCCATCAACTGAGAGGTGATTAAGGTGGGGATTGTGGTTGTGTGTGTGTGTGTGTGTGTGTTTTATATCTCCCTTCAGCATATGTTCTCTTACCTGGCTCTAGCTCCTGTACCAATTTCCTGGGGGTTTAGCTCACACTGCACATTCTCTCACATAATGCAGCACATAAACAAATAGTAGAATAGAGGAATTTCTTCCAGAACGTTGTGGAATCATCCTACTGAACTGGGGTCATTTGCTGCTATTATGGCTTATAAATATGTGTAGTCGGTTCAGCACTCTTGCTCTGTTTGGACAAGGACTGTAATCTTAATCATCTATTAAAGTCTCCATGTCTCCTCTCAGCATACTTCACACTACATCACAGCATTATGGATGAATGAGGTTTAGATTTAAAACACAATGAGCTCCACATGCTCAACAAATTAGATTTGATGTTTTTGAAGCTGCCAAGAGACAGTGTTGCACATCCAGGCTGACTGAAGAAAGAGGAGAAGCTCTCGTTCTCTCGTTCTCTCGCTCTCTCTGTGATTTGTTTATAATTGAGGGTGTTGTAGGCCCTGTTTTTATATATTTAATCAAAAGAGATGAATGAGATATGGTGACATATCGGACAGTTTAAACCCCATGCCTCCACAACTGACTACAAGCTCGTATTCATTTTTTTAATTCAATGGCCACATCTCAAAATCCAATCAACAACTGATTTATAGAACCAAGTCTGACTCTTTTAGTTCTCTTCTTCTGATGATTTGTTACACTCAGATTTATATTACAATACAGGAAAAAGATCTCTTGCTCATCATGACTTTAAGGCATGTGTATGTCCATGCCAATCACATGATAAATCTTAAAGTGCGCTTATTTATTCCTCTCTGAAACAATCTTCAGTGTTTTGGCATTATATAGTGGTTTGGAAATGCATTTGGTGATAAATATAATTTAATATGTTTTTCTGTGTAAACACAGGAACAACGATGACTTTCTCTTCCAGGAAATAAGGCTCAAGTGTGCTTTGGTCTGGTTTGCTAGTGTTTTGGATTCATGTTATGCTCTGAAGTCTGGTCTGAATTTTTTATTGTGTTTCCTGCAGAAAGTCCTCTGTAGTCTGGCTATGTCCAGGCATTAGAGCATGAAGAGAAGGGACACCTTAAGATCTGAATGTCTTGGACTGTGTAGAAAGAAAAGTTTTTGTTTGAGATACAGTTTGAGTGTGATAGAGCCGACTCTTTATGAAGAGATTACACAATGACATTCTTTCATCAGGAAAGTTCATCAACACGTATGCGAAAGAATGCCAGGTGGGCTCAGAAAGCTGTCGTGTCCTTGGTTTTACATGTTAGCCTGTTTTTGAGCTTGCAAATGGTAAGTGATTAACGGCAAGCCTCCTCTCTGGCAAATGTTCAAGGCCACCTGCTCCCTTCTCCTGTTTAAAACAAATGATTTGGAAGTGTTTAAAACCAAACTGATGACTGATGTATTAAACAGACGGATTATTTGACTTGGCAAAATGTTGATGCTGGTTGATAATAGTGTCCTTTTGACCTATTAACAGTAGTGTTAGGCTAGTTCACCTTTTTATCAGTTTCTGAATCTACATCTAAGGAGGTCATTATATAAAAATCTCATGATACAATAATATCAATATAAAGTCCACATGGTATAATATTTATTTTATAGAACAAAGTCAGTGAATTGAACTTTAAAGCCTCTTTTTATTTGTGGTATACTGTCTTAGTCTAAATTACATTCACTCTGGTGTTTTAGGAAGCCAGACTAATTAGAATATAATAATAACTATAACAACAATTTTATAATATTATTTACTCAATATTCATATAACAGAAAGACATGTATTTTAAAACAGTTGCACTGTAAAATAAATGAAAATATTATATTATTTTTGCTTTACACTAGGGCTGCACGATGTGTTGTTTAAGCATCTATATCGCGATGTACAAATCCACGATAGTCACATCGCAGGATGTGCGATGTAGGCTGTCGTAGTTGATCCGTTATTCATTGACTGTATGGGCCAGAGAGAGAGAGAGAGAGAGAGACAGAGAGACAGAGAGACAGAGAGACAGAGAGACAGAGAGAGAGAGAGAGAGAGAGAGGCCAGCGACACACTAGATGCGCACTAGATGTGCAGCCCCGGCTGCACGCTCAATGTCTTCAATCAACACAAGCGCTGTCTTGCTCTCTCTCCCTCGCGCATATTAATCAATTGACATGATGGTGTCGATGTTTAAATCATTTAAAATGAGAATGTAAGTTTGCTCACCCCATTTTAGTTTGTAAGAATGTTTTTTTATTTCATATCGCAATATATATCGCAGAAAAATAAAATATCGCAATGTAAATTTTTCCCAATATCGTGCAGCCCTACTTTACACTACAGTATGGAAATTACAAAAACTTATTTTCTAGTTTCTACACTTGAAAGAGAGATTTTGAATTTGGACTGCAGGAACGTTACATTTAAACTAGCTGTCAGCAATTCATACTGCACTAGTGGACTTATAAAGGGATAGTTCACCTAAAAATTATAATTCTTTCATTAATTACTCACACTCATGTCATTCCAAACCCGAAATACCTTCATTCATAGACAGGAAGGATATTGCCATGATCAATGCACATAGTGAGGCCATTGGTAAAATAGTATATGTGACATTAGGGGTTCAACCCTGTTTTATGAAGCTACACGAATACTTTTTGTGTGCAAAGAAAATTATAATAACATCAATTATTTATTATAGGGTTACATATATTATTTAACAGTTCTTCTCCCCGAGTTACCATTTTCCACCATTTTGGAGAGTACCCCAGAACATAATCAACGTACAGTAATCAGCATTGTTTACGTTCAGTGTTTACGAACTGTCTACTGAATGTAAACAAAGTTGGAATCTGCAGTAGAGCTTTTATCCTGACAGAAAACTCCAGCTTCAGTAAAACATGCTTACAAAAATGCGTCTCACTACAAATCTTACTACAAATCTAATTCTGTAATCATCTCCCGTGAAAATAAAGCATAACTGGTGGCTGTTACATTCCCAAATGTGTGCTAAACTCACAGCACATGTAATAAACGAGTTCACTTCATTGTGTACAGAGCCGTTCTGAGGCGCAGAAACACTGGATCGCGAGCTGATCACCTTAACAAAGTGCATCCTTTGCTGTGAAACACGCAGCGAAAATAGACTTGAAGGAAATAAGCCATATAGTGCTTTCAGGTTTTAGTTCGTTTGACACATACTGTGCCAAAGCATAATGGCCCAAAACACAAATTTAAAGACCTGTTATGTTAGAATAAGAAATTCAGATATATTGTAAAAAGTTTGCTCAGAAGACATATTGTTTCATATCGTCATGTGACCACAATGATATCGAGACAGTTTTGCTATCGCGATACCACAGTATTGATAAAACTGTTAAAGGGGGGGTGAAATGCTATTTCATGCATACTGAGTTTTTTACACTGTTAAAGAGTTGGATTCCCATGCTAAACATGGACAAAGTTTCAAAAATTAAGTTGTACGTTTGAAGGAGTATTTCTGTTCCAAAAATACTCCTTCCGGTTTGTCACAAGTTTCGGAAAGTTTTTTTCGAGTATGCCTCTGTGTGACGTTAGATGGAGCGGATTTTCCTTATATGGGTCCTGAGGGCACGTCTGCCGGAAGAGCGCGTGCTCCCGTATAGCAGAGCAGAGAGAGGCTGTGCACAGACAAGCACTGATCAGAGCGAGAGCGTCGCGAAATGTCACAAAAGGAGTGTGTTTTTGGTTGCCAGGGCAAGACAACCCTGCACAGATTACCAAAAGAGAAACAGCATTAAGGGACCAGTGTATGGAGTTTATTTTTACAGAGCATCAACGGAGTTGTGCAAGTGTTTGTGTTTGTTCCCCTACATTTCGAAGATGCTTGTTTTACAAACAAGGCCCAGTTTGACGCTCCATGCTGGAGACCCGGGTTCGAGCCCCGCTCAGAGCGAGTCATTGCTGCTGCTGCTCTCGTTCAGTTTCAGCCTCGGGATCTGATTCTGGATCATAAATAAACGGCTGAATCTGACTGTTAGCCATGGTTTGTTTTGGATGATGTTTTTTTCCTCAAGGTAATGTCACAGCTTCCAAACGCTCTCAACGCAAAAGCCTACTGGTGCTCGTGATTCTTTAGCTCCGCCCACATGTCACGCCTCCAGCCGGTCGTGTTTTTCCGGGAAAAATCGGTACAGACTATCTTTCTCTTATGAATATAATAAAACTAAAGACTTTTTGGAGTTATGAAGGATGCAGTACTACTCTATAGGTACTCAAGATTAACAGGATATTGAGTGAAAACGAGCATTTCACCCCCCCTTTAATGTAGAATCTACCAGCTTTATCGTCAATACATACAACATTTCTATTTTTGTTTTCCGTTTTGAGCGCATTTTGTAAAAGTTTAGTTTAGTTTTGTTATGTGAGTAAAGAAAGTGCAAAGTTTTTGTAGCTAATTCTTATTTTTTCTCTGTTTAATGAAACCAATCACTACTCATTGTCCAAGTAATTCTGTCTAGATGACAAATTATAAATGTTGGAAAAACTAAAACTTTTATCTTCACTTCTAAAGGCACATTTTTCAATAATTACAGTTAATATCTGAAAATGCAAGAAAAATAACTTTTCAAAATATAAAATTTGTTTAGACATAGCTACTAAAATTGTACCAGTCCATTTTTGTGAAATCAGAATGATTTTGTCCTAATATTTGGTCTGTATGCGGGTTTAGTCAACTGTCCCTTCTTTTGTGAATGAGCTCCATTGAGTAGCAAACCATTTAGTAGATAGTTTAGTGGCTCTGTTGGGGACTTTGCTATTTCATATCTGTGTCATATCTGGAGCCTTTAGATCACGCTATGATAATAATATGGTTACATGGATGTGTGTGTGCGCGCATGCTCGTCGCTGGAGCTGTGTTGGTGAAACACAAAGCACTGAGGTATGTGAGAGAGAGTTGATCTTCCGCCAGTGAGCTGCAGGGCTGGAGATGGTGGGGGAGGGGCGGACGAGAGAGAGAGAGAGTTAGAGTTGGAGGAAAAGCTGGCCATAATTGTGTTCTGGGCTCTTAGCTAGAGAGGGAGAGTGAGTGTGCATGCAAGTGAAATTGGGGGTAGGTGTGTGTGTGTGTTTGTAACCCCTCAACTGTTTGTTGGCTGTCAGTCGCAGCATCAGACAGACAGGCATTTGAAAAGATGGAGGGATTCTGTCTCTGAGTCACCTTCATCCTCTGAAATTACACTTCAGGAAAGATGATCTTCATCACAGGCTCATGTGCACCTGAGCCCCAAAGACAGACCGCAAACACACCTACACAAATGCTTTAATTATCACACGTTACACCTGAGCCTGAAAAACACTTCTCTGTTTCAGCAGTGGAGAAACACAAAAACACCTTCAGGTTTTGTGCTGGTGTATTTGGCATTGTATGTTCTTCTTTCTGTTTTTAATAAGTATAAATCTGCATGACCTTGAAGAATATTTGGCTGGATCACCCACATGAAGTGGAATTAGAGCATGTACCTGGCACAGATTTACCCTGAACAGCAGAAGCCGAAATAAACATACACGTTTATGTATGCTGCAAAAAAGAAAACAATATTTTGAATGAGAAGTATCCTTTCTGTTGCCCTGGAAAAATACATAAACCCATAAATTTGCATTAGATATGTAAATAATTTATTTAGGGTTTATTTATTTTTTTGTACGCTGAGCAGTCGTAACCTTTGTGCTGTTTGTGTAATATTACACAGACCTTCACTAATGTGCACCTGTTTAATAAGCCCTTCTCTAGATGGTCAGATTCCAGCTGCGTTCTGATTCGCAGGGTCCTCCCCACACTCCCCAACACACTTTGCAGGCGATTCCAGCAGAAGTTCACATGGCACATTAATTTAGAACTACATCAACCTCAGACAACACATGAGTCACAAGGATTGGATTATTATACTTTTATGTTTCTAAAAGTATTTGCATTTATTATTCTTATCAACTCAAGTTCAATTTCTATTTGTCAAACTTGGCGCCTCTTATAAATAAAAAAAATGCGTAGACAATATTTTCAAATTAAAGTCTGAGAAAGTCTTAAATACTTTTTTTTAAGAATTCTGAAAACGATTTTTCACAGTTTACATAAAATATTAGGGAGCAACTGTTTCTGACATTGATAATAAATAATGTAATTAAAATTAATTACAATTTTAAAATATAGCAAAATAGAAAAAAAGGTATTATTTTTATTAATTGTAATAATTTATCACAATATTAAATTTTTTACTATTTGCTGATCAAATAAATGCTGTATCAGGAAAAATGTGAAGCACATTTTTGCATTGTTTTCTGACAATGATGATCTAGTGCCTCAACATTCATGTTCGCTATATGATTTGAAGTCTTTCCCCTGTTAAGTCCACTTTGTAGGGCCATATCAGGTGTTTGTAATGGTGTATGATTGGAAAGAATGAGCTAGCTTTGCAGACTTTTTTTTTAGCACTCTTCCTATTCATTGTGGTTTATTCTATTTAAATAAAGCTGACTGATTATGGAGACATCAAGCACACCTCTTCGTTTCTCCTCTCTGTGGGTTAAGAGTGGTGGTGGTGTTGAATCACTTTGAAACTCGTATGACAGTTTTGTGTGGGAGAACTTTACCAGGGTGGCCATATCTGACGTTGAATTCACACTGGCATAACTTAGACCTTTACATTCTGACCTCTGGGATTTGGTGTGTGTGTGAAATTGTGCTGTATTAGTTGGTTGTAAATGGCCGTGGGATAAAACATTAGAGCCTCTGGGCTGTGATGAGTGAGAGGGGGTTGAGTGTAGGAGGGAGGTATGTGGGCGGTTCACTTGGTGAGAAAAGTCAGAGGAATAAAATTCATATGAACAAAACATGAATATCATGCAGGTATACAGTTGGCTGCTCACGAAGGTGAATTCTGGATTTTAAGCTCATTTTTATCATGGTTTTCTAGGCTCAATACTGCAACTGTCATGTGGTGTTAAATTATATGAACTGAAGGGTCTCAAAAGGATTTTCAAACAACGTTGTGAATTGTCTGAGCTGTGGTGACAGCAGGTCTTGTACACACATGACCTCCAGTTCAAACAACATCAAAATGTGGTTAAATGTACAGAATAGACTGTATGTGTCAAACATCCTGCTGTCTGTTTATATATGAATGCATCAGTTTCAGGTTCAGTGTGGTTCTGCAAAATGCTTCACAGTGTGTCACGATGCTTCACACACCCAATGATATCCAATTCCTGGAATGTAATTTAACCACAGCTAACTCCTTTATTTTGATTGGACCTGAATTATTATTATTTTTTCTTTCACAGTGTCTTCAGTACTCTCATTTTCCCATTATTTGATTGATAAAACAAGTAACTATCACACCCTGCACATGTGAAAAGGCAAGTGTTTCTCAGAAAGAGAATTGACAGACATGCGAAGCATTTGACAGATGCGGTGTGTGTGCTCATGGTCATAGCCTCCATCTCTCTCTCTCTTTCTCTTTTTTTCCCTTTCAGTCAAGCTATTCAGACTCATGAGCTCAATCATACATCTCTCATTTTGTTTCGCACACACACACACACATGCTGTGTGAATCTCCTGTGCTGTCAGTGTGTTGTTGTGTGAGATGTTCGTGGCTGGTCTGCAATATTTCACCTGCTTTTTTTTTTACTACCCCTTTTCTGAGTGTGTTCACCAGACCGAATGATTTGTCCGTAAATGAATGTCTGCATCGCCTTTAGTTCTGATTTCTCCATCCCTTCACCTGAACAGCTCAGTTATTGATTGTCATTTCTGCATTTGTTCCAGACAGTTGTTAGAATATGATAGATCAGTAAGTGAATTAATGACTGATTGGATTGTTATGGGTCATTATAGGGGGAAATTAGAGCACCTTTGTCGGCAGACTCTGCTTTCAAACAGCATTATGCCTGCTGAGTATTTTTACTGGAGCTGTCTCTGTGTGCATGTGTGTGTGTTTGAGTGTGTGTTCAATTTCATTTGTTTTGGAAGCCGAGCAGCTCATGTCTCTGCCCTTCCCCCATCTCTCTCTCTCTCTCTCTCTCTCTCTCATGCCCACTGTCATTCTCTTTTTCTTCCTGAACCAACCTCTCTGCTCTCCTCTCCTCTCCTTATTTTAAGGCAGAAATGCATCATGTGTTTTATTCAGGAATGTCTGGCAGGCTCCTGGTTGCAAGAGCATCTGCTCTGATTTGTTCTTGTTTGCAGCAGAGGGATTGAGTTGTTAATCAGTGCATTGTTAGCTTTTTATTGTCTGGTTAATTCTCAAGTAATATCTTGTCAAAAGGAGAAGCTAAAATATATTTACAAAGGAAAGAATGCAAACAGACGTTACTTAAGAATATTGTAGGTTCCAAATGCAAATGGTTAAACTGAAAGTTCAATCCAAAATTCAAATTCTGTCATCATACATTCTCATTGCATTCCAAACCTGTATAACATTTTTGATTGAAACACAAGAAGGTATTTTGAAACATAATTTAAACTGTTTTTTTTTTTTTGGTACGTATAGTGAAAGCCAATAGAGTCTAAAACAACACTGGACCCTATTGACTAACATTATATTTTAAATTTTTTTTGCTTCTGTATAGTTTTGGAATTACATGACGGTGAGTAAATGATGACAGAGGATGTTTCTCAATGTCTTATTACTCAACTGACCATCCCAGCACATTTTAAATAGCAGGACAGCACCACCCATTGCACAATTATATACTCTGAACATAACATCACAGATGTCATCATAACCGATTAAAAGATTTACTTACATTATTTTATATCTTTTTATTGTACTGCATGTATTTGTTAATTGTGCTGTGACGATGGTAAGATCCTTTATAATATGCCATGTAAATTCTTTATCACTGTTAAGATCATGGCAAACAAAACGACATATTTACTTTCACAAAGAGTCATGCATTTGCACGCATGCACGCTAGAAGTTTAAAGAAATGATTCACCCCAAAATGAAAATTTTGTCATCATTTACTCACCCTCATGTCGTTCCAAACCTGTATAAAAGTATTTTTTATGATGAACACAAAAGAGATATTTTGAAGAATGCTTGTTATCAGTTGTTAGGGAAATCATAGCAGGGAAAAAGTCAATAGGGGCTAACAACTGTTTGAACTGTTCCTTAAAGCTTATATAATGTTGTCTATCCACAGCGTTCATTGGGATTTTTAACAGTTTGCTGTTTTCTTAAGTGTGCATTTGCTGCATCCTCGATGTCGAGAACACTTCTGGGTAGATTTAAGAATGTCCTCTGTATTTGCATTCTTGAGTATTGGAATTGAACTTCAATGGTTGAGGACGACGTTCTGCAAAAACACAAGGACGCAAGGTTGCATAGGAACACGTACTGAGAAATGACAGTTCATTTTTTGGTGAACTGTCTCTTTAATCTCATCAGGAAACGCACATCAGTCAAACTGGACAGCATGTGTTCATTTGCCATTCTGGAGAAGAATGGTTTATTATTACGAATGTTAGTGTGTACATTGCCCGTCTTCGCTCTGCATTGTTTGAACTCTTCTGTTTGGTTTTTCCGTCTCGTTTTCAAGCCTGTGGAATGTGACACTTCCGTTGTGTTTGTGTGTGTTTGGGGCTGCTCCTGCATATTTCATAGCTTAGACCATTACTGAACTATCCTAGCCTGAGGGAAGGCGCGTGTGTGAGAGATGTGTTTGTATTTGAGTGTGTGCCTTCAGATGTGTGTATCAGTGTCTGAGCTGCGAGTATGTGTATGCGTGTTTGCCCAGTAAACAGTTTGGCCTATGCAAATGAAGTGCGTTTGGCTTGGAAGTGTGATGTTGTCATCGAGTTGGCTCAGAATGTACTTGTTAATTTCTGCCTCTCTCGTTCCTTCCTTTTCCTGTAGCAAATGGTGATGAGCCTGCGGGTGTCAGAGCTGCAGGTTCTTCTGGGCTACGCCGGCAGAAACAAACATGGACGAAAGCACGAGCTCTTGACTAAAGCCTTACACCTCCTTAAAGCCGGCTGCAGCCCTGCCATCCAGATGAAGATCAAGGAGCTCTACAGACGACGCTTCCCCACCAAGCTGGTGTCCCCGGGAGAACTGACCCTGCCCGGAGTCCACCCCGCCGCTGCCTCCCTGCCCCCCGGCCTCACACAGTTGGGATTTGATGGGCATGGAGCACCCCCGTCCCCTCTTCTCCCCATCTCCCTCCTCGGGCCCAAACACGAGCTGGGCCTGCCCCACCTCCCCACGAACCTGCACCCCGTACACCCTGATGTCAAACTGCAGCGGCTGCCCTTCTACGACCTACTGGATGAGCTCATTAAACCCACGAGTCTTGGTGAGTTGCTGAGATTTTGAGGAGTGCATGTAAATGCACATTTTTAGTGGTGTATTATTATTTTTTGAACAGTGCATATCTGTAGATCTTTTTGATGTACGGCAACTGTAGAGATGTGCGGACCCCTTTTTGCCTACATTAGCATTTTAATGGTGTTGGCTGGTTTGGATCAGCATGTTCGTTTGCCTGAGGAGTGTTGTTCAAATAGACTGCCAATCCCCACAACCAACCACAGTCTCTCTCTTTTCCTAAACTGTCTCTCTCACTCTAATTTGCATACAGTGTTAAAAATCATGAGTACACACACTATGGCACCAGACACCATTACATCCCTTGCACAGAATGTTCTAGAGCACACATTGCAGTGGTCCAAACAGCCAGTCCAAAATTAGCTCTATCTATCTATCTATCTATCTATCTATCTATCTATCTATCTATCTATCTATCTATCTATCTATCTACACATTGCAGTTTTTAGAAAACATATGATAGTTATTAAGCTTTTCGTAATTGAGTGTTTACCATTGTAATTTTGCATTAATGTCACACTATTTTCCTTATTAATGCTGTACAGTTGCTTTGACACAATCTGTTTTGTTAAAAGCACTATATAAATAAAGGTGATTTTCTTTAGCTGAATCACTAGTGTTGATTACTTCAACAATTTCTGACTGTTCCTTTGTTCCTCTGGAACAACAGTATACTTCCACCCCAAAAATACATCCACCCCACAGCTCATGTATAAAATATCAGCCTGCTGATAGATCGACTTTTCAGGGTGTACTTTGCTAAAACATCGAAAGTCAGAGCAAAAGAGTCATGTTCTCAGTGATGTAAATAGGTGCATCCACACCTACTGAAACTCTTCACAGTTTGTTTTGCAGCCGTATAGGTTTTGAATTGCACATATGAAAGGTGTTATGCAGTACAGACAACACAATCCCAGCAGTACTATCATGACAGTATGGCTTTTTAAAGAGAGCAATATACTAGACTTGCTGTGTAATAAAGTAAAGTGTAAATTTAGCAGTTTTGAATAGCTAAGCAGACATGTTAGATATGTAGTTAGTCATTAACGTTAACTAAATAAGCCCATTCAGTCTGGGTAAAACAATGATGTGTTTGATCAGTTGGTGCATATTTACATTTTCATTGAGCTTTATTGAATCATAGATTATATTCCAATGGCATTCAGTTTCATTCATTGCAAGTGCTTAAGACCATTTGGGAGTTGTGTGCTCAGTCTCTTGGAACAGATCTGTAGGTTTGGTGTTAGCATGGTTGGAGACACCTTTTTTGTTATTATTATTATTATAGCTAATTTTATTTCAAGCTAAATGTTTGTATGATGATGATATGTCTATTTAACATGCCTGTTCTCTGTCTGTTCTTTGATAGTAGTGCGTTGTGTTTTGATTCTCTAATTTTTCCATTTGCTTTAAAGTAATGGTAGAATTAATGATGTTAAAACACACCCTACTAAATGCTGTGTTTAAGTCCTCTTGGGAACATCCTACTTACAAATTCGGAATATGTGTAGGTGATTTTCGTCAAAGTAAAATTAACTCAGTGGACACTTTTCTCTTTCCATACATGCACTTCTTAAGTTGAGGGTCTGCAACATTTGACCTTTAAAAAAAGAAAAAAAGAACAAAGCTTCGTAAGCTTACCAAACATAAAAAACTAATTTATGAAATGTTATTAATGTAATAATAATTCCTGTGGCTCAGTGGTAGAGCATTCTGTTAGCAGCGCGAAAGGTCATGGGTTCAATTTCCAGGGAACACGCATACTGGTTAAAAAAAAAGGAAATGTATAGCCTGAATGCACTGTAAGTCACTTTAGTGTCTGCTAAATACAAAAATGTAAATCTTAGAAGTATTCAAATTATACATTTTTTGCTTCAGAAATATTTCTTATTCTTATCAGTGATATAGAAAGTTCAAAAGAACAGCTTTCAGAAAATAGAACACTTTTGCAACTTTGTAAAAGTGTTTACAGCTACTTTTGACCAATTAAATGTGTCCTTGCTCAATAAAAGTAATGTCTTTAAAAAAACATCACTCCAAACGGAACAGTAATGTAGGTATGAAGCTGATGCAGCATTATTTGACTTAAAGTGCTAAAGACAATGACAGGGAATTTAGTTTTTCAAGTTATAAATGAGTAGTATTACTAAACATCATTGCCATTTTCATCTATAGTACACAAAATGTTCACAAACTAAATTGTTAGCTTTTTATATTGAGTTACCTTGACCTGTTATTTTAATAATCATTGAGAAGTTCTTTGGGAACGAAACTTTCAAATCCATTAACTTTTTCCTGGATTATTTGTCCTTTCATGTGAGCACATGTGATTCTCATTGTGCTTGAACAACATATTTATCTCTAACAGCATAGCATTGCCTTCCTGCCTCATAAGCCACAGGAAGCAAGTATTTATTTATTCGTCATAATCACATTATCATCATTATTCTGCTCTCATCGGAGCTATCCATGCACTATGCATAGATTAGTCATTACATCAATCACTCTCTGGCATGCTGGCATATAGGAGCATTTAAAGAACTTGGATCCTTTTTAGATGTATTTTCGTCATAGAAAGGATGTCAGTGTCTTTTATTAATTAGCAGAGATGTGTCTTACTGCTGCTCGCAGCATGAATGTACTCCCACACACTGAGAGCAATGTGGTGAGCATCCTTCAGTTATGAACCAAACAATACAGTATATACACTTTCTGAATAAAGACTGCATCATAGACAATTTCAGCAATGTCAGAATAGTGTTGTAAATGAAATGAGTTAAACAGATTTAGAGCATCAGCATCAGCTCAACACTAGAGGATTCTTTGTCTCAGTTTATTCCAAATTGAAATGAACTTTAATTACCGCAAACAATACAGCATTGCCGAAACTAAGATCGCATTTAAACAGAAAGTAACAGATTAGTAGATAATTCAGAATTATTTAAAGCTGTGCACAGTCTCCCTTTCTGTTTCGCTCTGTCTCTCCATTTCTTTGTGTTTAACTTTCTGTCTTAGCGTTCTGCAGAAAGACTGAGAGTAATTTTTATTGGCGTGTATGTCGGGTTTAGAGTATCCTAGCAGTGTTTTCATTAAGACGAATGATCTATAGACACTTAGTATGGGACTGTGTGTGTGTAGGCACACTAAAGTCAAACATCACTGAAATATCACAAAACATCACTGACTATGTTTACACGAATACCTAAATTGATCTCAGGCACGCTATTAGTGGGCCGAGTGTGTAAACAGATCCACTTACAGTCATGTGGGTCTCGTGGATGTTGGTTTGCATGGTTTTCAAAGTGTTTGGCTTTCCATAACGCTCATGACTAAATAAAACCATTACTAATAGTAATATGCAGTTTGATATGCTGATGAGTGACTGCAGCATTGCTAAAATAAGCACATACATGTAATATTAATTGCTCTCGTGTCGCAATCATTGCTGGGATTCTCCCCCTTTCCATTACTCCAGTCTTCAGCATCACACGATCCTTCAGAAACTATTCTAATATGGTGATTTGGTGCTCAAGAAAAATGTCTTCTTATTATCAATGTTGAAAACAGTTGTGCTGCTTAATATCGTCATGGAAAATTTAATTGAGACAGAAATCTTTTGTAAAACTATAAATGTCATAACCTGTCACTTTTGAATTTGAATGCGTCCCTGATAAATGTATTATTATTAATTTCTTCCAAAAGACCGGATCATGTAACAATGATGAAAAAGTATGCATTTCATTGACCATCCATGCTTCTAAATGAAAATAAAGTAAATCAAATGAAGCGCCTTTCATCTTTATTCCATTCCATTACCATCTTATTGGAATTTTTATATATGTATCATTGCTGAACTGGATTATCTGGATTATTACTCATATCGTGATATGAGATTTTGGTTTGTTGGTTTGATTTTGTGCCAATTCCACACAAAGTTGTGCAGCCGCAGTGAGTGTCAGTCTAACTATTACTTAACTCAGTATCCAGAATCATGAGTCAGCCAGCCTCTCTGAAGAATGAAAACGCACAGACATCACTATCACTCACTCAACACACAGCCAGCCGTGCAGTCAACACAATAAAGAGTCTAATCCACAAGACACTCTCCTGTGAAAGAGAAAATCAAATGCTTATTTAGCTCATTCTAATCTAAATTCAGCAACAAATGACTTTACCAATGAAAAAGTATTTGTTAGGATAAGCACAGCGTTTTGTCATACATAAAAACTCATGCATATCTTCAGGTTTTTGGTTTGGCTTCACATTTATTATCGGATGCTAAAAAAAGTGCACTCTTAAATACTGTTGTCCTGGCACATGGCTACAGAGCAGGATTTATGTCTGTGTCAATTAGGCGCGTGCAGATAAACGGGAAGGTTTGTCAGAAAACAAACTGTAACACACAGGCCCTCACGTCCACTTTGCTTCCAACTGTTGAAGCAAATCGGATGATAAAGACTGCTGTGCTATTTTTAGATTAGACATGGGGGAGGGAACTTGTGCTTGTGCTCTCTCTCTCAATCTCTTTCTCTCTCTCTCTCTCTCTCTCTCTCTCTCTCTCTCTCATATGCCTCTGTCCGCCTCTCCCCGTCAATCTCCCTTTGTTTCCCTTCATCTCAACAACGTTATTTTCTCTGTCTCTCCCATACCCATCTTTTTCTAGCTCTCTCGTCTTTTACCTCCCCAGTGTTGATTGTGAGAATAGAGATCAGGCTAATTATGTGTCGGCGAGTCGATTTTCCAGGTTTAATTGCACCCCTGCTGTTTCATGTTAAGGAAAGCGAGAGATTTGATGAAGGTGCAAGAGAGAAAATGAGACCGACTCAATACAAGCAAAGCAGGAAAGAAAGGGCCAGAGGAAGGAACGGCCTGTGAAAATGGGTAGGTGGGTGTATAGTGGCGCTTGTTTGGGCTTTCATCACCACGGCCCTGGTCAATATTCATAGTTAAATGGAAAGTAATTAGCTCCATAACGCTGCCTCACACACTCATATTCCGAGAACACTCTCTCTTTTTGGTGTATGCTGATGAAACAGAGAAAAGTCAATAGACCTGTCAACAGAATGATGTATTGTACATGTACGAGAAGGGAAAAGACAAATGAAGGCAACAGAGAAAATAAAACAAATTGAGAATAAAAGCAGCCGGTAGGGGACAGCGAGCAGCAAGTGTCCAGAAAGTAAAACGGTAACAACCTGAAAAACAGCTTCACAAAGAAGCAGGAAATTAAGACATTTTGTGTAATATCGAATATCTCATTAACAAATCAAGCTTTCTTTTAGGAAGACAAGCAAGAGTGCTGTAGCACATAAAGTTTATTATTATTATTCAACTGTATACATTTACAAACTCAAATGGGGAACAATAATGTGCATATGACTATATATATGTATATATATATATATATATATATATATATATATATATATATATATATATATATATATATATATATAGATATGTATATATATATATATATGTATATATAGATATGTATATATATATATATATGTATATATATATATGTATATATATATATATATATATATATATATATACAGTCTTGTTCAAAATAATAGCAGTACAATGTGACTAACCAGAATAATCAAGGTTTTTAGTATATTTTTTATTGCTACGTGGCAAACAAGTTACCAGTAGGTTCAGTAGATTCTCAGAAAACAAATGAGACCCAGCATTCATGATATGCACGCTCTTAAGGCTGTGCAATTGGGCAATTAGTTGAATTAGTTGAAAGGTGTGTGTTCAAAAAAATAGCAGTGTGGCATTCAATCACTGAGGTCATCAATTTTGTGAAGAAACAGGTGTGAATCAGGTGGCCCCTATTTAAGGATGAAGCCAACACTTGTTGAACATGCATTTGAAAGCTGAGGAAAATGGGTCGTTCAAGACATTGTTCAGAAGAACAGCGTACTTTGATTAAAAAGTTGATTAAAAAAAATGATAGGCTGTTCAGCTAAAATGATCTCCAATGCCTTAAAATGGAGAGCAAAACCAGAGAGACGTGGAAGAAAACGGAAGACAACCATCAAAATGGATAGAAGAATAACCAGAATGGCAAAGGCTCAGCCAATGATCACCTCCAGGATGATCAAAGACAGTCTGGAGTTACCTGTAAGTACTGTGACAGTTAGAAGACGTCTGTGTGAAGCTAATCTATTTTCAAGAATCCCCCGCAAAGTCCCTCTGTTAAAAAAAAGGCATGTGCAGAAGAGGTTACAATTTGCCAAAGAACACATCAACTGGCCTAAAGAGAAATGGAGGAACATTTTGTGGACTGATGAGAGTAAAATTGTTCTTTTTGGGTCCAAGGGCCACAGGCAGTTTGTGAGACGACCCCCAAACTCTGAATTCAAGCCACAGTACACAGTGAAGACAGTGAAGCATGGAGGTGCAAGCATCATGATATGGGCATGTTTCTCCTACTATGGTGTTGGGCCTATTTATCGCATACCAGGGATCATGGATCAGTTTGCATATGTTAAAATACTTGAAGAGGTCATGTTGCCCTATGCTGAAGAGGACATGCCCTTGAAATGGTTGTTTCAACAAGACAATGACCCAAAACACACTAGTAAACGGGCAAAGTCTTGGTTCCAAACCAACAAAATTAATGTTATGGAGTGGCCAGCCCAATCTCCAGACCTTAATCCAATTGAGAACTTGTGGGGTGATATCAAAAATGCTGTTTCTGAAGCAAAACCAAGAAATGTGAATGAATTGTGGAATGTTGTTAAAGAATCATGGAGTGGAATAACAGCTGAGAGGTGCCACAAGTTGGTTGACTCCATGCCACACAGATGTCAAGCAGTTTTAAAAAACTGTGGTCATACAACTAAATATTAGTTTAGTGATTCACAGGATTGCTAAATCCCAGAAAAAAAAATGTTTGTACAAAATAGTTTTGAGTTTGTACAGTCAAAGGTAGACACTGCTATTTTTTTGAACACACCCCTTTCAACTAATTGCCCAATTGCACAGCCTTAAGAGCGTGCATATCATGAATGCTGGGTCTTGTTTGTTTTCTGACAATCTACTGAACCTACTGGTAACTTGTTTGCCACGTAGCAATAAAAAATATACTAAAAACCTTGATTATTCTGGTTAGTCACATTGTACTGCTATTATTTTGAACAAGACTGTATATATATATATATAGATTAGTGGTGGGCATAGATTAATTTTTTTAATCTAGATTAATCTCACTGTGATCTTGAAATTAATCTAGATTAAAATGGCTCATTCGAATTCTGCCGAAAGCATTCAGGATATGTGTGTTACCCAAATAAAATTGAAAAACAGTAAGTCTTTGAGAAGGGGTTTATCAAGCTAGGTGGTGCCTTAGAAAAGGCACTCATCTCCTGTTTTCAAAATGCATCACAAAGTGCTTGAAAAAGATGTAAACTAATTACACATTGCACAAGGTGCAAACAACATTACTCCTGTTTCACACCAATGTTTAAGTTTTTTTCAAGATTGTAGGTGTCAAGGTACAGAAACCAAATAATTAAATGTAAAATAGCATTGGATAGTCTTCAATGTAAAAATGAAATATACAATCAAACCTACATTTATTCAGACACCTTCAACATTTCTAACATTATTACAGTTTTGCTATATATATCAAAAATTATATCTGGTTTCTGAATAATTTTTGGTTTGACTATAAAAACTACAAACTAATTAAGTCAAGAGCAGTGAGTGATTTTCTTTCATTTTCTTGGATTAACATTACAGCAGCCAGTAGCTAAATTAGGCGTGGTCACTTTAAGAGACGATGAACGCATCCAATATAATACACATCCCATTTTTTCCCTCAACTGTTTACTTTTAGCCTTCTTAAGAAATAAGTGACAGTTTTTTCGAGCATAATTTCCAAGGTGGATATTTTGACATATTTTGTAAGTATTTGTCGGCACAAGAGCAAAAATAAGCAAATTCGATGTTCAAGTGTTTTGAGATGCCTTTCTCTTTGCAGAAGAGAGCTTGGTTCAGTGCCGCTGTCTGTGATACGCAGCTCTCTCTCTCTCTCTCTCTCTCTCGTGCTTTCCGAACACCAGTAACCAGCTACACCGTTCAGCTTTTCCGCGTATTGTGTTTGGATGCTTTAATGTTTAAATCGACAAGCGGTAAGGCGTAAAAACATGTGAAAAATATAAGCTTTCGTGACGATGCGCAGCAGTGGCCCGTCAACTGTCCTGAGCATCTTTTTAGGCTGGCCTCAGCGAGTCAGTTATATAAAATATCAAGGTGAAAGTCATCATAGCTCGCCTAGACCCAGCTCCCAACTCAACTTTGAGAATAGATTAACGGCGATTATTTTTTTTATCGCACGATAAGAGTCTCGCGTTAACGCAGCACGTTAACGCCGATAACGGCCCACCACTAATATATATATATATATATATATATATATATATATATATATATATATATATATATATATATATATATATATATATATATATATATATAAATAGTGACTTTTCCAATAATATCTTCATCATACATAAATGTACATGTGTATATATCTCTACATATAATAACAATAAACAAAACAAACATTCTTTAAACATTTCAGGGGGTTGCAAGGAGGGAGAGAGAAAAAAGGACCTTACCAGTCTTTAAAGGAAAGAGACTCATGCATGGTTTTAATTTCCCAAGGGGTTGATCATCTTTGGATAAGTGCTTTAAAGATTCTAAGTATTTTGCATTAATTTTTAAAGCAATTTAAAGAGGGTATACTGTTATTCCACTTACTGTTGTGTATATGATATTTACACATTGTAATAATAATGTTTAGCATCAATGACTGACCTTTTCAAAAGATCATAAGCATAAAACAAAACCTGAAACAAATGCATTTATGGAATATAAGTGTTGATATAAATATTTAGCCAGCTGTAAATATCCTGCCAGAACTTCAATATGACTGGACAAGAAATAAGTAAATTTCCAATGGTTTCAGGCTCTTTTAAATAAAAAACACAAGGATCTACCTTAAAACAGAATCTTAGACATTCCACAAAGTAGAACCATGAGGTGTAAAATTTGGAATACCACTTTCCAAAAGTAAAAAATCTGTTAGTGGAATTTTGAAAGCTTAATTGGCAATTTGGAAACCTCAAAATCACATTTCAGCAAAAAATCCAACCCTTCAATTTTCTTAAATGCACACTTAGGTATGTGAAACCACATTGAGTTAGGCTGTGCTAAAAATGTTTTAATCCAATTCAGTTTAAGTACAACCGTTGATTGAAAATCAGTGACTTTCAGATCTCCACCTTTATAGTCTTTAATCATCTTTTAATATTATGTGTTTTGTTTTTTAAACATAATAGAGTTAACCTTTTTTATCAGTTGAGGAGAAACATAAAGAGAGTAACATGAGTAAATTAGTTTAGATATGCCTTCTGCTTTTGTCAAAAGGATTCTGCCCATAATAGACAGATCTCTCATAAATCAATGATTAAGGGATTTTTTTCATACTGTTAATTCTCTCTTCTATGTTTACTAATTCTCTCTTATGTATTTCTTTAGACATTATTAAACCCAAGTATTTCACTTCATTCTTTTAAATGTAGGTATAATCCCGATGCTCTACAAAAAAAACTGAAATAGTATTCAGGGCTTTTTAACTATAGATTTATATTTTGTCCTTTATCTGTGTCATCAGCAAATTGACTAATTCAATATTCATAATCAGAAATGGTTATTCCTTTTAATTGAGGATGGTTGAAAACTAAATAAACTAAGATTTGAGTGCACAATATAAACCGTTTTGGAGAGATTGGACATCCGTGTAAAATTTCAATTCTAGGAGTCATACCTGGATTATCATACCTGGATTTTACACTGTTTCGAAAAATTATTTAAAAAAATCTATAAATAAAATTAGGCTTTCTGGTTGTATCAGTGATTGATTGTCGGGATTAGTCTAATGTGGTTTTGAATGTATCTTCCCTTAATGAATGCTGACTTATACTCCTCTACAAGTTTCCCAAGTACGTTTAAGATGATTAGCATACACCAGGGCAAGTAATTTATAAACTGTGTATAATAGAGTTATTGGTCTTCAATTATTTAATAATAGTAATTGTTTTTTTGGACGGTTTAGATAGCAAGGTTATTAGATTACTGTTACACAGATGCATATCACTCTGTTCCACGAGCAGATTTGGGGCTGTCTTATCACTGCCTGGTTCACCTTATACCAGCCTACAGGCAAAAACTTAAATCTGCCAAACCCATAGTAAAGACTGCAAAGAGATGGGCCAATGAAATAGATTGGGCTTTAAAAGCCTGTTTTGACCTCACTGATTGGAGTGTTTTTGAAGCTGCTACTACCATTCTGGACATACTCACAGAGACTGTAACATCCTATATTAGATTCTGTGAGGATATATGCATTCCTTCCAGGACTTAACATTCAACAATGATAAGCCATGGTTTACAGCAAAACTCAGGCATCTTCGTCAGGCCAAAGAGGATGCCTACAGAAATGGGGACAGAGTATTTTACATTCAGGCCAGGAACACACTGAATAAAGAGATTAGAGTGGCTAAAAGGACCTACTCTAAAAAGTTGGAAGATCAGTTCAATTCAGATGACTTTACTTCAGTGTGGAAAGGTCTGAGAGCCATCACAAACTACAAGACACCATCCCCTGCCCTGAGGCAAATCAGCAACTTGCTAACGACCCAAATTAGTTTTATTGTAGATTTGAAACCCCACCACGCCCGTTCTGACCATCTCTCTACACAACCATTAAAACCTCCTGCAATTCCCTTTAACATATTTAGCTATAGCTTGACACAGTATTTAGCTATAGCTTGATAAAGCTAGATACTCTCAAATCAGAAGGTTATAATGATGGCAATAGCCGAGTGGGAAGTTATTTTCATCACAAACAAAATTTGCACAGCAAAAAGCAGCAATTATACCTTTTAATGTTGACAATCATGTTATTAGTTTGGCATGTGGTAGGAAAAAAAAATTTGCACACAATAGCCTAAGTCAGTGGTTCCCAACCTTTTTCAGCTCGCGGCCCACATAACCAAACATATATGTTTGTGCAGCCCGCTGCAAAAAAATTAACTGAACCCGCTATTGTTGGGTAGTACTCAACTTAGTACTCAGAAGCTAGATTGTTAACCGTTTTTATTGAATGAACTAGGGCTGTGCGATATGGAAAAAAAAAAACTATCGCGACTTCTTTGATCAATTTTGCGATTTCGATTTTCATAAATGCATTCAGGATGAATTTGAAACATATTTCCAAAAGAAAACCAATTAGAGCTTTATCATGTTGAAAATAGATTTGTTATACATTATACAGTGTACTTAAAACGTGTCTCCTCTCACTTAAACTGCGTCCTGTGCACTCACAACTCTCTCTATGCTCATGTGCTAAATATTAATTATTTTCGCATGTTTTTATTTAGCTTTTTACCTAGGGCTAGGTACCAAACTTCGATGCCTTTATGGTATCGAACGAAAAACTTAGATACTATGAGAATCGAAAAATTATTTATCTTTCAGTGCCAAATTTCAGTTCCAAAAGCCAAGAGGACGTTTTTATTTTTTATTTTCGAGTTAAAAACATCTCAACTTTTCAGAATGCCTCAAGCGCACTGCAGGTCATGTGACAAGAACTAAACATTCAGCTTCATCCTTTCCCGTAACAACGTTGAAAGCTCAGCCAAGATGAAGGAACAGCTGATCTGTATATGGATTGCTATTTTGAAATAAATTTAGTAGCAGAGCTACTGAAAGCGATTTTTTTGTGCTGCAAATCCATTTATCCTTTGTTGAAATTTCTTTTCGCTTTGGAAAGTAGGAGAAAGCGGCGCAACTAGCGTTTTTCCACGCGTTTTTAGGCACTGATTTTTACACTGGTTTCGTTAAACATAATAAATGATTATTTTAAAAGATTGACTCAAAAGAATCATCAGTTCACTAATTGGATAATGAACTTGTATTACTGAGTCAAAGATTATCTATCATTGAACATCTCGAATGAATAAAGACTTCAAGTTCATCTGTAAAGCACATAAAGCTATCGTTTGAGTTTATAAACTTCTATTTCATGCATGATTCGTATGGATCTGCTTACTGAATGCAAAGTGTTAGTTCTAGAAGAATGTTTGTGTCTTGATGAGCATGTATCTCTCACTAGGAGTCGCTAAATGAACGGCTGCTGGTATTTTTATTTATTTCTATTTATTAATTTTTTTAACGGAGGATCAGTTGCCCTATTGGCTAAAATCCCCAAACCGTTTATTTAAATATTAAATAAATTCATTACATCAAAACAGGGGCGTTTGTGTTATGATGTGGTGGGCTGCTGTGGGCTAGAAAGTCCAGGGCCACTTTTTAGGCACACCCCTATCCAAAAAGCACAACCAGTTGTATTAATAATGTTATCCTGAGTGTGAAGTGTTACCAGAATTTGTTTTAATTAAGGTGAAAAATAAAAGTTTTGTGTTTAATGTATTTGTGTTGATGTTGAAATGGATTTTAAAACATATGGTATCGAAAAAAGTATCGTTAGGAACCGGTATTGAAACTGAGGTATCGAAATTGGCACCGGTTTGAAAGATTTTGAACAATACCCAGCCCTACTTTTACCGTGTGCAGTGTGAACGCTCTGATCCGTTAACATGGGTTTGGGAAAAAGGCGCATCACAGACAGTGTGTGAACCTGGAGTTACGTAAGCATATGCCCAGTCTGTTCTTTTCTCATGCTAGGGGTGTTGCAGTCTATTTGGATCATATAGCATACTGCGGGAGGTCAGGGCTGCGGAAAATCATGCTATAAAGCGATTTAGAAATCGCACATGCTCATTGTGATTTTATGACGATTTCTATTAATGGCACAGCCCTAGAATAAACTGGCAATGAACAGAAAATAACTCGGGCTGGCACTGCTCAGCAAAACAGGAAAACCAGATCCAGGCATAGCTCGGCAGCAGGTAGACAGTCAGCGGAGCAAGCAGTCAGGAGGAAACATGTTGACAGCCATTTATGTTGACTTTGTTGACAGCCATTTATGCAAGTTTGAATTTGTTGTTCTGTAGCATATGCAGCAAAAATATAAATTGGTGGTTTATTCTTAATCAGTGAGCTCAAATAGTGAAAGCATAGTTACAGTTTAATATTTATTGTTTATTTAATTGTATATATGAAATTATGTTATTATGCTATGACTTAGACATTTTTACATATATTAACAATATTATTATTTCTTAATTGGCGGCCCACCTGCAATACCACAGCGACCCACAGGTTGAAAACCACTGGCCTAAGCCACTTTGAAACTCTCCTGTTATTCTATTTATTTTAGTTTTAGTTTTAATATAGGCCACGTTATGAACAATATTTCAAACATACTGAAATACTTTAGCCACAGAGCAAAGGTGGAGCGGTGTTTCTGGTATCAGTTAGAGTGGAGTGGAGCGGGAATGGGAAATTGTGAACCCGGATTGGAGAGATTATTAAAAGCTCTGAGCGCGGAGGTGAAACTGTTGCCAGTCCCACTTTGCTCACATACTCTGGTTTCATCTATTTGATGTCGCCATGTCTCAGAGCTTTTATGAAGAGAGCACATCTGCTCACCTCTGGGATAGCGCATCAAGAACCGGGGGAGCCCAGGTACTCGGTACCACCGGTACTTCAAAAAACTTGGTACCGTAACATTTAAAAAAAAATTATACCGACTTGGTACCGAAGTACCAGGTCTTTTGACAACACTAGATAGACTAGGTAATCTCATGTCAAACAGCTGCTCCACCAACACTGGTGCCCCTCAGGGGTGTGTTTTCTCCCCACTGCTCTTTTCCATGTACACCAACAACTGCACCTCTAAAAACCTCTCTCTAAAGCTCCTGAAGTTTGCAGACGAGACTACAGTTAACTGTCTCATTCAGGATGGTGATGAGTTACAGACAAGAGGTTGAGCAGCTGGCTGTCTGGTGAAGTCTTAACAACCTGGAGCTGAACACGGTCAAAACAGTGGAGATGAAAGTGGACTTAAGGAGAAACCCCCCTGCACTCCCCCCACTCACCATCATAGACAGAACTGTGGGGGCAGTGAAGACATTCAGGTTCCTGGGCACCACCATCTCTCAGGAACTGAAGTGGGACATTCACGTTGACTCCATTGTTAAAAAGGCCCACAAAGGTTTTACTTCTTTCACCAGCTGAGGAAGGTTAACCTGCCACAGGAGCTGCTGAAACAGTTCTACTCAGCCATCATTGAGTCTGTCCTGTGTACTTCGATAACTATCTGGTTTGGTTCAGCTACAAAATCAGACATCAGAAGACTACAGGGAACGGACTGCTGAAAGGATTATTGGTGCTCCCCTGCCCACCCTTCAAGAACTGTATACATCCAGAGTGAGGAAAATGGCTCAGAAAATCACTCTGGATCCCTAACAACCAAGTTATCCCCTTTTTGAACTTTTGCCATCTGGCTGGTGCTTCAGAGCTGCAAATACAAGGACAGTCAGGCACAACAACATTTTCTTCCACCAGGCAATCTACCTCATGGTTAAATGTTCCCCACTTGTGCAATAAAAAAATGCAATATTCTTATATTTATTTGTTACCACCTCCATCCTAGTACATCCCTGCATCTCACTTTATTCTATTCTATTATAATCTATAACTGTTACAACTCATACAATCTGTTTATTTTTCTATTTATTTAGCAATATTTGTCTGTTCATATTTACATATGTGTATTTTATATTTTTGTCTGTGTTGTTGTTGTTGTTGTCTCTGTGTACTGGAAGCTTACCGTAATTCCTTAAATAAAAACCTGTAGTCAAATAAACACTAGGCCTCTTATAGAGGGCGGGGGCGTGGTCAACAGGGACAAATTAAGGCTGGTCTTAAATAAAAGCTGGGGGAAAATTTGTGCAGCAGAGCCAGATAACGAACATATACGCCCACTGCCGGAGCGTTTCTCGTTCTCAAGTCAAGAACCGGTTGCATCGGTTTTCGGATCACCAGTACACTAAAACGAGAACCGTTTCTGTCAGATTTGTCCGATTCGAAAACCGAGGATCTGATGATACTGCGCGTTCGTGATTCAGCGTGAAGCAAACTGAAACAGAGCTTGTCTGAACCGAACTGGTTCTTTTGGTGATTGATTCTGAACTGATTCTGTTCTAATGTTATGATCTCTGTCCACTGGAACGCTATCGCTTTTAATTTAAAACGGGTTATTTAAAACAATTACTTACGGAGCCCAATTACTTACATGCAAGAAAAAATAAATAAATTGTGCACACGATTTACTAATTCGTTTCCCTCAATTTACTAACACGTGCACACTATTACTATTGCGTTCCCTCGACCTTAAATTGAAACCTTTCCCATTTAAGTTATCTATCATATCTAGCTTTTCAATCTCCTCAATGAGAGCCAACACCTGTTGATAAAATCTATGATTATTTAACAAGTCATTATTTAACTTCCAAATATTAAGAGAAATTTGATATTTCTTAAAGACTGCTAAGGAATGAGCAAACATACAGTGATCTGTCAGTGGGGCAGCTGTAATTTTACATTCCAAGACTAGTTTACATACTTCACAAGAAAAAAAACAATACTTGTACATTGTTCATTTACTGAGGGGTTAAACCATGTATGCTGAATACTATTTGAGTTGGATACCCTCCAGTAATCAATAACTTTTACAGTTTTACAAAAATTCTATATAGTATCATTATACACAGAATGTGGACCTCTTTGAGGTCTCCTGTCTAGCCATGAATCAGAGACTATATTAAAGTCACCTATTAAAGTACACATTATCAAATGTTCTTATATTTTATATGTATGTATTCATATTTTTTTCCATTCATTAAGCAAATAACCAAGTTTCTCAAACATTTCTCTATTAGCCACTTTGTTATTAGAACCATAAATTAGTGATATGTAATATGTGTCATGAATTTCTACTATTATTAATCCGTGACCTGTGTCACCTTTATGAACAATTACAAAGCCTTCAAATCTGTTAAATAATACCATCATTCCAGCTGAATGTGAAGATCCATGTGCAAACAAGGGCCAAATCACCCCATTGAATTTTTCAAAACCTTTCATTATTCAAAGTAGAATGAGTCTCTTGTAAGAAAACAGTTAGCTTTTTGTTCCTTGCAAAAAAAAAAAAAAAACGCTTTGTAGTACATAAAGGTACATTCAGTAATTCTTTAGCTAGCAATAACATCGCTGTTCTTCTGTAATTTAATGGTTAAATGCTGAACTGCCATCTATCAGCATGGTTCACCTTCATTCCCTTGCTTCAGTCCTTTTCTGTTTCTTCAGTCACACAGGTTCTGATTCTCTCAGTGTTTTTGCTGTTAAATAATCATTGTGTTCTATTGTCTAATTTTCACTCTTCGCATCACCAAACAACATTACTGTAGCTCAGGCAGTGATTTTGAGGATTTTCTCTGACCTTTAGTGAAACATTGTGGGACACGTCATTTCAGCATGGCACAATACATTAAGAATGGTGACCTATAATTAAAACGCTTTTATAGAAAGCTGTCATAAATATAGTATTTTCACAGAAACATTATTTATTTCTTAATGTGAAAAATATGCAATATGCGCCGTTATGCAAGGAGTGGAACCATTGTATAAAAACAATGTTAAACTTTGCTTTTATTTGTCTATTTATTTTTGTTTTATTATTTTTATGTATATTATGCCTTTTGCATCACTAGGCATGATTACTCCAGCTGAGCAAGAGATATCGAGAGGGAAATGGGCTGTGAGTGTATTGCTTGTGTTAGATTTACATGACATGAAAAACTGAACCTCTGTGCTTAGAGACATTTAAATTACTGGTGTGATGATGGTTGGCTGGCTCTGCTGAGTTTGTGTCAGTGTGTAGCAGTGAATGTTATTTTAGGGAAGATTTCTCTGGATGAGAGAGCACTTGGATTAGTTAGATCGTTTGTGTGTAAGTGTGCAAAAGTGAAAAAATTACTGAACGACATGGTAGTTGACTAACAGAGAGAGTTATTCTTCCTTTGTCACTTGATCAGCTTTTCTAATGTTTCTAATGTTTACCAGCTCTCTCAGAAACCTCAGGAATTCAAAATAGCTGTGTTATCACAAATCTGTAGAACTTAAAAAAAAAAAAAAAATGGTATCAGTCAAATTCATCTTTAACTTTGTTTGTTTTGTTTGATCATTTTTTGCCAAATAATCACACTGAAATTCAAGTGGTCCTACAACAGGTCCTTACCCACTTTCTTTTTTGTTGCATCAGACAGCAGCCAATGAGCTTGCTGCTCAACATTCAAATACTTGTCCTCCACAATCCCCAGCTCCACCTGTATAGATCTTCTACAGGGTAATTTCATGTAAGCTATATGTGAAGCAGCAGTATTTCTAAAATGCTCACAGCAACATGTCTGTGGATGTATTGGTATTAGTGTAGCACATCTATCCTGGCAAGACCAAAATGGACTTTTACCTTTATTTATGGACATCTCTAAATGGACTTGAAGCTTGGTGTTTTACCTTTATCAAAAAGATGCAGATCTGTGATTTGCAGTCTGCTGTTATAGCATCCTTATTGTTACTGATTGTAATTAACAGCACAGTCCCTAAAGACTTGCATGACTTGTCGCAGGCTAAATCTGGTAGCACAACAAAAAATGTTTCTAACCAGTAACAATCCTCACATAATCTGTATTTAGTTTTCAAACACGCACTCTGTCATAGCAACCATTTTAGAATAAGGTCTGTAACTATAATGGTTTCTGACACATTGTTTATCTTGTCTTTGAACCTTTGGAAAAAAACAGCTTGGGTCTCTCCCTTTGATGACAATGGAAATGAACTGAGTAGGAATGATATGAGCATTCCCAGAAAAAGTTTGTTTTGAAGGAACATTGATGTTATTTAAGCTGGACATGGATCAGAGTTGGGGAAGAAGACTGTAACATTACTCTTTCAGCTTTGATTGTAGCCCCCCTCACATATGGGTGGAATTATGAGGATAAGAATCTTGCTTTGCTATTGAAAATGAAACTGACTTTATCTAAATAATTAGGATTGGTTGAAATACTTTGCATATTTAAACTTGTTCAGAGATTTTTCAGAGCCCACAAACCTTATATGAAACTTTCACTTGGCACAAAGTAATTTACAGTTCTGTTGGGTTTTGTTCACGTTAAGCATTGAATGTAAACTATGGAAAAATATGTTTTATGTAAGGTTGTTTCAGTGTAGTTATTTTTCTTCTCTGGATTTTTTTTCTCTCTGCAGCTTCAGACAACAGCCAGAGGTTTCAGGAGACATGTTTTGCATTTGCATTGACGCCACAGCAGGTCCAACAAGTCAGCAGCTCAATGTAAGTCTGTTTATTCATACATAACATTTCCTTCAGAAATGATATAATGATGTCAACAAAGCAAAATCCCAAAATAAGAAGAGGAGTGTCTATAAGGCACTGAATGTGTGATGTCATGTTGGAATTTCTCTCTTTATAGAGATATATCTGGGACCAAATGTGACTTTACAGTGCAAGTACAGTTACGGTAAATTATTTATGTGTTGATACACTGAAACATTTTGCATAAATATGATACTGTATAAAACTTCAGAGCACTAGACTGCTGTTTTCTGCTTAATCCAGGTTTTGTCTATCAGAGACGAGCTGCCCTCAGGAGGACCACTTCCCCCCTAATCTTTGTGTTAAAGTCAATGGGAAACCGTGTAATCTTCCAGTAAGTTAAACTGCTCCAGTCTATTTGTCCATCTGTCCATCATTCTAAACTGAGACACATGGTCAAGACACTGTTGGCATCTACTCAAAATGACATTTGTTTAAAAAACATTATTTAAATGCACAAGTTCATCACTTGTTGTTTTCCTATTGTTTTTCACCAGGGATATCTGCCTCCTACCAAAAATGGCGTGGAACCAAAAAGGCCCAGCAGACCCATCAACATTACCTCATTGATCAGACTGTCCACAACTGTCCCCAACACCATCATAGTGTCCTGGACCTCAGAAATTGGACGTGTAAGTTACTAATAATCCCTCCCTCACCTGATTTGTGAATATAAACACATTTCTTTGATAATGTGTTTTTCAACTTTTATGGGAAAAGATGGAAAGTAATTTGTGGTCTAATAAAGCAAATCAAGCAAGCCTATTAGAGGAACTCCTGTTGAAATCAACATTTATTTTTAGCTCCCCATACGTGTCTTGCAGCCATTTGCAGTCACATGATGGTCAATTATAGCATCAGCTTAATGCAGTTTGTGTGAAAAGGTCAGCGTGTATGTAGTATTTTAGTATTTTCTCGGAGTGGCATTTTGAGGCACAGCTAATAAATATACTATCAAAATAAAAATCACTCTTGCAGATGGCCTTATTTCAGTCATTTTTCAGAAAAACAAAAATGTTTTTTGTAGAGTATTGATGGATATGACGTCAAACAGAAATGTATTAACTTGCATATTACTAATTTAAGTGCTTTATGTCTATTCTCTGTGTTGTGGTCTGTGGTAATCGTTAATATTTCCCTGCAGGTTTATACATTATCTGAAATAGTTTGTGATTTTTGTGAATGCCCATTTACCTTTGATATGTTCTGGAAATGCATTTGTGATGGATGAATGCTCTTGTCCATTAGCTGTTAATGCATATTAAGAAAAAGAAAACCTCTCTGTTTTACTTTGAGATTACTCTAGGCAGACAGGAGTTCATTACTTCATCCACAGATCCCTATATCTTATTAGCTAACATATTCATCTTCTTGCACATAATACATCACTGCACCTACATATAATATTCAGCCTCATGAATGATGTCATTCCTTATCGTATAACTTGCCTCGGCAGGCAATGAGCAATCCTGGCACTCTCTGTGGTAGATTCCTTAAATTTTTCACTCTTGCTCAGGAGTCATGAAAATTATATGAGCTGTACCTTCTCACTGAATCTTAAGGGCCCTTTATTATAGAACCTGTTCATATGGCACTGATAAAACGATGATGTAAGATCTGACCTGAAAATATAAATAAATGATGCCCTAAAGAAGCTTCATCTCTGCAGTAGGTTTTTGCACTCTGTTATATCCTGGCATTAGTATTGCATTGTCTCACTGTGATGTTATGGTTATTAAGTTATTCCATAAACTATTAAATATTTCGTATGGTAACCGGCATTAAAATATATATAGACTGCATACTGTTTTAATAAGATGTTAGTATGTAACAAAATGTTGCTCGAATTGAAGTGTGGGATGCCAGTGTGTCTCTAGTAACGAATCAGTTGTTGGATTGTTTTCTCAGAGTTACTCTATGGCGGTGTACCTGGTCAAACAGCTTTCATCTACAATGCTATTGCAGAGACTACGGGCTAAAGGCATCAGAAATCCAGATCACTCCAGAGCACTCAGTAAGCATGCACATTTCCAAGAGAAACAAAGCTGTCCTGTTTGTTGTCCTAAAACCTGGAGAAAATGATCATTTTTGAGCTATGGGTGTCCACAGGAATTTCCATCCAGTTTTTAGTATAACAGATTTACACTTTTGATATATACTACTGTTATTTTGTTCAGCAAGGATGCATTAAATTGGGTGGTGTTAGCGCAGTGGATAAGACACACGTCTGTGGTGTGGGAGACCCGGGGTCGAATCCACTGTGAGACACCAATGTGTCCCTGAGCAAGACACTTAACCCCTAGTTGCTCCAGAGGTGTGCGACCTCTGACATATATAGCAATTGTAAGTCGCTTTGGATAAAAGCGTCAGCTAAATGAATAAATGTAGAATGTAAATGTAAATTAAAGTCAGGTAAAGACTTTGTTGCCAAAGACTTGTATTTCAAATAAATGCTGTTTTTTAATGTCTATTCATCAATTCTGAAAAACAAAAGGTAAATATTATTTCGAAATACATTTAACCAGTTATTTTAAATTGTAATAATTGCCTCAGATGTGGATTTTGAAACCTCTGTGTTTGAACAAGTCGTTGAAAGAGGACTTCGGTGACAGAACAGCTCTGTTAAGTTTTTATTTCGTTTTTCTTTTTTTTTTTTTTTTTGATATCTGATCTAAAGATAGTCTAAAGAAATAGTTTCTGAGTCCTCTGGTTCCTTCCTTGCTGCGAAGATAAACTTTAATTAGTTGGTGTTTTATTTTATACAATTTAAAACCTTAAAAATTGTGCTCCATAGAATTCAATAGTCATTTTCTTAATCCTATCAATTATCAAGACTAAGTAATGCTTGATTGTGTATATTTACCAGAATCTTTTATTCTGTATAGCATGGTGTGAGCTCATCTAGGATTGATCTCATCACTGAAAGAAATGGAAACATCCCAGTTCTGCTTTACACAGATTGCTCTTTGTTCTTGTCTGCCCTTCAAACTTTCCATGATACTTTAATTTTATGTAGCAACCTATAAACTGTGTGAAGAGGCTTCTTAATTCTGAAAGAATGCCCTGATGCCCCTGCTGTAAACAAGCTACAGCACAGCAGCCTGAGGCAGCTCAAGCTAATTCTGAAGCACTAATATTTATTCACATGATTTGAGAAATACAAACAAGTGTTTTAGAAATATTTTAAAGTGTAATGGCTGTGAATATCATATTTGTCCAATGATAACCCATTTAATAAATACACACTACTGTTCAAAAGTTGAGGATTGTAAGATTTTTTTTATTAGTATTATTAGCAGCACCAAGACTGCTCTTTTTATTGTTATCAAAATTTAAATAAATCAGTAATTTTGTGAAATAATATTTCAATTTAAAATAATAATAATAATTTTATTTTAGAATTTTCTATTTTAATGTATATTAAAATTAAAATATTCCTGTGAACTTACAGCAGTCACTACTCAAGTCTAAAATGCACTAAAAATAGTAAACAATGGTTGTGTAGGTGTGAATATGATGTATGGAAGTGATCAGTCCTTAATCATTGCCAGGTTAAATGTGACCGTATAGTTCTTTAATTCCTCCAGTTGTATTAACAACTCAAAGTCATTTTTTAAAAGCAAAGCAGTAAAGATTTTCAGCTGCTAATGTGTGCTTTTGCTCATGTCCTGCAGTAAAGGAAAAGTTAACGGCAGACCCTGACAGTGAAATAGCAACCACCAGCCTAAGAGTTTCATTATTATGTCCGGTAAGCATCTTATTTGTCCGATCACTCGGTTAAACACACACACACTCACACACAATAATTCATATTTTTGGAGCAATTTTTGGGCTTCATGTTAGTTTAAGCCCAAGGGCCAGCTGCAACAACCCTCTTAAGCTAAGAAAAATCTTAATTACAAATCAGAATTAATTACCTAAGGCTTTTTTTTTTTACATGACAGGTCTGTTGCAACCAGCTATAGGATCTTACAAAGTCTTTATGAGAACCAGAGCTTTATAACATATTATTATTTAAGATTCTAGTGTTTCAAAGTATAATCACACAAAGCAAAGACTGATGTTTTTTTTTTTTTTTAACTCAAATTAAATCAGATTCAGAGTGTTTTATATATTATGACTCATAAATCTGTCTAAAACAATTAGGCTGTTTAATGTCAGTTGTATGTTGCCATGATTATATAAGTTTTGTTCATGTTTCTCTTTTCATTCTTTGGTCTTTGTCCAAGTCCACAACTGTTTATGTACTGCATGTATGTGTGTGTGAGTTTGCCTGGATTTTTTCCATGTGGGATGTCTGGATGGTTTAATTCCTTCATGACTGTCTGTGCTTTTGTTTGTGTTGCACAGCTGGGAAAGATGCGGCTAATGATTCCGTGTCGGGCGTTGACGTGCTCACACCTGCAGTGTTTTGATGCTACACTCTACATCCAGATGAATGAAAAGAAGCCCACATGGGTGTGTCCTGTATGTGACAAAAAAGCACCCTATGAACATCTCATCATTGATGGGTATGCAGAACAATAACAGAACAGAACACCACAAGAAATTAAGTTGTTTTTACAATCCTTAACCTATGTGATTTATATACCATACATATATAATATATGATATTTTGCATAAATTAAAAAAAATTTTTTTTTACTCATACAATGTATTGTTGGCTATTGCTACAAATATACCCATGCTACTTATGACTGGTTTTGTGCTCCAGGGTCACATATATAGTTGTGGTCAAAATATTTATGTAACAATATAAACTTTTCTAATATAATTTAGATTTTGCATGAAGTTTTCCAGCTGTTTTCCATTGAGTGGATGATCCCTAAATTTACATTCTCTCTTCTCTAATCTCTCCGTTGTGTCTTCTTGCTCTCCTTTTCCCTACCCATTTCTCTGTCCATCCTTAGGTTGTTTATGGAGATTCTGAACAGCTGTTTAGATTGTGATGAAATCCAGTTCAAAGAAGATGGCAACTGGGCCCCCATGAGGTCGAAAAAGGAAGTGCAGGAGGTGTCGGCTTCATATAATGGCATTGATGGTCAGTTCTGATCATGTCCTATTGTTGTCGAGGAAGTGTTGCAGGATGCGTTTTGGGTGGTCTAAGGCATCTTGAAAGCCCTAATACAGTAATTTTGTATTTAGATTTTTTTAAACAAAATAAATTTTAAAAAAGCTGTGAAAGAAGTGAAAACTGTTATTAATTATAACCTTATTAAAATCAACAGTATTGTTACACTGTTACAAAAATATTTTAAAATAAATGCTGTTCTTTTGATCTTTTTATTCATCAGCGTATCATGAAAAAAAGGTTTATACAAACCTGTAAAGCGCTTCATTTTAATCATGAGAAGTGTTTCTTGAGGTTTTCTTGATCTGATTGATAGCGGCAAACAATGAATGTGACATTAACCTTTTCCTGAGAAATGCCATCCCAGCTTGCCATACACATGCTTATATAAACTAAACCCATACCCTGAAATAATTTGGCTTACAGTCTGCTGTGTGTGTGTGTGTGTGTGTGTGTGTGTGTGTAATCAGGTGGATGTCGTACAACAGTATTGGAGCAGAACTCTCAAACAAACGGCAACAGTGGAGGCAACAGCAAAAAAGTGGAGGTGATTGATTTGACTCTTGACAGCTCGTCTGAAGAAGAGGAAGATGAAGAACCTCCTCAGAAGAAAAGCTGCCCCTCGCTATCTAGCATCTCTCCTCAGATGGATAATGGGTACATTTCAGTAAAACCAAACAAATTATTTTCTGCTTCTTAAATATGCTTAAATGACATTCTATGGTTTGGTTTTGTGAAAGGTTAACTCAAGCTAGCTTGTTTGTTGGCTTTTTCACAGGGTACTAAATCTCCACAGACAAGCGTCTCCTGTGAGTCGAACTCCCAGCATGCCTCAGGTGGACACCAATTACATTCCCCCACCTCCTCCCCTCATTCAGGACTACCGCCACTACTACTCTACACCCACTGACCTGTCAGGTACAGCACCCAAACATCAGTAGGAGCCCGTTTAATGTGGAGAATGTGCTTGTTTAAGCTTCAACATTTGTGCTGATTTATCTGTTACCTCTACCTGTTACAGATCTCAACTTTTTTCCTTTTTTACAAGGAGAGAATCATCAGGTACCAATCCAAACTTTTTTTGATGTAACTTGTTGTAGCCACTTCAGTGACCATCTTCTGTTTGCCTTACTCTTTTTTTTTCTCTTCTTGCTGTCTCTCCAGCACTACAACATGGTGATGGCAGCAGCCGCATCAGCCTCTGAAGATCACGACCTCCTCCTGAGTCGTTTTCTCCCGTACGGCTCGTCCCAGCTCTTCCTGGACCCTCCCTCTACCCCTGTAAACAACAACCTCCCTCCCATGAACGTCAATGGCAGCAGCACCGGCAGTAGCCTGGTGTCCTCCAACAGCCTGCGGGAAAGCCTCGGACATCCACCTGCCCCACGCCCAACCTCCGAATTGGCCCCCACGTCTGCCATCTACGGTCCCATCCCAGACGTCATCTCTTTAGACTGACCCAGGGACCGAAACTGACTGAAGAGACTTCCAAACATTGGGAAGAAAACAGGACAATACAGGATGACTGAAGGGTGTTTTTGTAAACGATGATAATCGTTGCCGTGTACAGAGAACAAATATATTTTTTGTTTTACTTTTGTATATACGTATCTATCTAATGTATATGTACACTTGAAAGAGTTTTTGTTTGTCACCTCTGGCTTGCTAAAATTACTTTAGATTTTGTCTCATGGGAAACTGACGCCCTTATTCCTTCACAGCTTTTTTTTTAAGAGCCTCTTCAATGTAATATGAACACTTTTTATATCACTGACCCATCATATTCTGTAATGGTCTATATTTTGTCTGATTTCACAGGGCACAATGGCTGCGATCGGACCGTCTGCCGGACTCTTGGTTCAGCAAAACTTGTCTTCGGCAATCCATAACATTTCCCCTAAACGTGCAGGATTGTTTTATATAATGCTTTTAAAGGGAAGGTTCACCCAAAAATGAACATTCTGTCATCGTTTACACACCCTCATTAAGTATATTCTTCTGTGGAACACAAAAGAAGATATTTTCATTGTTTTATTTCCCCCATACAATGAAAGTCGGTGGGGTCCAGTGTTGTTTTAGACCCCATTAAAACCCTCTTTTGTGTTGCACAGAAGAAAGTCGTACAGGTTTGAAAGAGTAAATGATGCCTAGATCATTTCTTGATGAACACTTCCTTTATTTTGATGGGCCGTTAAGAAGCATTCCTTTACATTCAGGTTAACAACTGGAAGTAATAGCGTTGTTACAGATGGCCAATGTCTGACCTCATGATTCTTATGTGAAATCTAATTCATGACTGTTTTTAAAACGATGTAATTCTCTAACAATTTTGCATCCATATTTTCTTGCTCAATGCCAAAATAACACTGTTTAGTGTTTATGATTCTAGAGTGAGAGCTTGTGAGTTCAGTGAACTTAAATGTACACTTTGTGTGGAAAGTAAGGATTTACTCTTTTTTTTTTTTTTTTTTTTTTGGGGCTACCATGCTTAATGTTGATGGTTCAATAATTTTTTTCTTTCTCCTTTCCTACCGTCCCTCTCTAATTGAATTTTTCAGAAGGAATGATTTGTTTGGAGGTTCTGCAGTGGGTAGATGGTGAGGTTACGATGTCCTTGGTGTTGGCGGGAAACTTCTCACAGGTGTCATGCAGTGACTGAGGTCTCTGTTCAGTTGTCGTCTGTTAGGTCATCTGTGTTTGGTACTGCACAAGAAAACTAAAGCCACTCATCGTTTCTTCTGTTTTGTCATGTGTGCCTTGTGCGAGTGTGTTTTGTGCATGAAAGACTGGACCTGTTATTGTGTGTGTGTGTGTGTGTGTGTGTGTGTGTGCGTGTGTGTTTGCTGGTGTGGCTCTCTCAGTGTGTTGACCAAACCTCCTTTCAAAGCCTAATTGGGTTTGGGACTGGGGTAATTGCATGTGGCAGAATCTTGCTATCGCGTTTTGTTGTTTCCTTTGACCTCTAAACCTCTTTTTATCCTACGTTTCTTCCGAAAGTATTAGATGTTTATCAGTTGATTTATTTCTTGGCTCTAGGATTGGTTTGGAATATAATTGGTTAAGTAATTAATGAGATAAGAATGACAGAGACAAAAATACATATGCTGTTGTTGCAAAATTCTTAAAACCAAATCTCTAGCAGTGTTAATGTGTGACACTTTATTTAAACTAGTAAATCTGGACAGTTCTTGTCTTTTAATTCGGTGTGTCTGTCTCATGCCATTGTGTATTTGACAATATTTGTTTGCTGGGATACACAGATAAGGTTCAGTGACAAACACAATACAAGTTTTCATTAATACATTAAAGGGATAGGTTGTGTGCGTATGAATGTGCGTATAAAAGCATGTGTGCATGTTTTGGTTTTTGATGGAAGGCAAACATTGTGCAAACTTGGATGGTCCAGTGATGTGCATTTATGTGTTAAAAGTTGGATTCGCAACCTCATAACAAACGTATTAATATAATTTAGATGCTGAACTGTGTTATGAATGGACTTCGTGTCAAAGTCCAAGTTTATTTTATTTTCCATTTCAGTTAGCTGGCATCTATGTTCACTGCCTTAAATTTCATCCACTCTGTGTCTATGTGGCATGTTTTATGAAAAGAAAAAAAAAAAAAGATTTTTAAGACGTGGAAGACCTATTGTACAGTAGACCAATGTCAGTTTGTATAAAGTACTAAGTGAAAAAAATATTTATTACATGCATTGAAAGAAATTGTTTACCTATTGAATGTTACATGTTTATGTAGAGACATTTAGATGTAATAAAATGCATTGAGTTAACTGGTTTTTGTCTTGATAAAAAAAAAAAAAAAGAGCTGATGTGTATACAATACTATATTTCTTAGTACATTTAAGAATTTGGATATTACAGTCCTTTACATTTGTGCTGAATAGCTCAGCTTTGTTTTTTGTTGTTGTGTTTTTTTTTTACCTTGCGGTAACTCACAATGCAAGATGGACATAACCCATTTGAGTTGAATGGCATACTCCTCGGTGATAAAGGTCAGACAAGCCTGAATCGATCTGTGGAAAGGTGATGATACTAAATTGAGAACTAACCACACTCAAAAAAATTTACTTTCACCTTTGCTAATTTTACTTAATAAGTGTTTAATGTTATGATTACTTAAAAAAATTTATTTAACAATGTGAACTTGATTTAATCTAGTTCATTCAACAAAAAAGTGTGTATTGTCAGCTTGACTTAAAAATTATTTGTTCAGCCAACATAACATTTTTGCGTAAAGGTAACATATTAGTGAAACCAACACAGACTTGCATCTCATTGGCTGAGGATTTCTGCAGTGTATTATGGGTAATTGTTATTCTGTCACCCTCTTGGAGAAGTGTAGCACCATAAGATAGGTAGATGAGTAATACAATTTATAGCAATTAAGTTGTTCTAAGAAGTTTTAGAACAAAACAAACAAAGAAACAAACGGTTTGTAATTTAAATAAGTTCGTGATATGTTTGATAAGCTGTAATTATAGAAAGGTTTTAATGAAAAGTAATTTTAATCAGCTGCTCATGATCCTAATGCAAGGGGGTGGCATTCCTAAAATGGCATTATTCAAATTTTATGTCATGATTAACATTTTCAGGTACAATTAACTCATTTGTTGTTTGTTGACTCTATTAAGGGTTGTTAAGTTTACTTAAACTTATTTTGTAAAATGAACTTAATTATTAAAAACATTGTCCAAAACATTGCAGATTAGTTGGGCTGACACTATTAAATTAGGCTTTGCCCAACCATAGTAAATAAGTTGAATCAACCTTAATAAATTAAGTTGACCCAATTTAAGTACATTAAATTGGAGTAACAGAATTGCATAATGCTGAAATAAAGCAAATTAATCATGTGGAAATCCTTTCCATGATTTTTTTATGTTCGTTCAAAGAGTTATTTTTTTGAGTGCAGGTGCCTGTTAATATTTAAGAAATAATTACAACACTGTTTCTGGGTCAGCAAGCTTTAACCTATTCTCGATTCACACAGACCTTATTTAAGATTATATGGAATGTTTCTTTCTTTTTTTTTTTAATAAACCGTTTTCATTTTATGCTATATCTTAAAGCACAACTCTCCATTAGGTAGTCATTAATGAATGATAACCCACAAACAAAGAGTCCAAACGACTATTTCTCATAAAATATGGATAAGTTATGGTTTCTTTCAATTTTGTTCTGTAGCCCACCAGTCATTTTGATTACACATGGTGTTTCAAAGCCATGAACATTGTAAATCAGAAAGAAAATCTTTTCTACCTTTAAAATAAATCCTAAAATAAGGTGCATAGATTTCTGTGATCCCTCCAGTTGTCTCATGCAATAATGCTCCTGCGACAACTGTCATATTAGAAACTGTAATTAGGCTGTAATATAACATACTGTAATGTGACAACTTCAGCAACTTGACAAAAGCCTCGAGAAAAACTTGTGTATATTTAAATATGAACAGCAGATGGCAGTGAAAACTTACCAAGATGGCAAGATCCACCTGCTCTTGACTTCAGCCAATATCTTTAACTGTATTAAAAGCTATTTAGTCATGATTCTTCATGAGGTTATTACCATTTAATTCCCGTAGATTTATAAGTATGTGCTACAGGTAAAATAGATTGTTTAAGACTGACACAACTTATTTTGTCTGGATAAATATGATATTATGTATAATATTTACATAACAAGATATACATATTAAATGGACAGCTGTTAAACTGTGAAGTATTTCTTTGTCTGTTACACACACACACACATATACATTTTGATATATATTCTATAACTGATCACTGAACCAAGCAGAAATAGATTTGGATAGTGTACTTTGGGATGACTGTCCTGAAGGAAAGTCCATTGATCATCAGCTTCAGTCTTTGCACCAAATGCATCACAGTTCTTGTCAAAATGGCCTGATACTTCAAAGAATCCATGATGTCCTTCATACAGTCATGATTTTCACCTCCTTCTACAGTAAAGAAACCCTATGACAGGACTGATACACCTCCAAGTTTGAGGATGGAGATGGTGCTCTTCTGCTTATGAGCTTTGCCTTTTTTTGCAGCAGAAATAATGCTGATCCATGGGTCCAAAAAGCTCCAGTTTGGAGTTTGGTCACATCACTCCAAAATGTCTCCATAAAATCTGTAAATATGATTTAAAGTTGAATATGAGACAAAACTACAGAATGTCAAATTTTTTAGTTTCCTCTCTCTATCTGATGTGAGCGATTCTTCACAAATGTGAGCCAGTAGAGTTTTGGAACTTAGTCGATGGACTGATGAGACAAAGATTAACCTTTATCTAAGTGATTGGAAAGCAAAAGTGTGGAGAAAGAAGGGAACTGCAAATTATCCAAAGCATATAACCTCACCTGTAAAGCTTGGTGGAGGTGGTGTCATGGCATGGACATGCATGGCTGTCTCAAGAACAGGACCTCTTCATTTTAATGATGACTTAATATATGATGGCAGTAGCAGAATGAATTTGAAAGCGTACAAAATCATATTGGCTACCAATATTCAAGAAAACTCATTAGAAAACACTTCATATTGGATCAGGCAATGACCCAAAACACCCTGCAGTCAAGGACTTTATCAGGGCAAAGAAATGTAAAGTCTTAGACTGCCCAAATCAATCTCCAGATTTAAATCCGATTGAACATTAATTTCACCATGCAGCTGAAGAGGAGACTAAAGACAGAAACTCTTCAAAACAATCAAGAGTTGGAATTGGCTGCATTAAAGGCTGGAAAAAAGCATTTCAACGCATAAGACCAAGAGTCGGGTTATGTCTATGTGTTTCAGACTCACTGCTCTGATTGCATGCAAGGGATCTGCAACTAAATATTAGCTTTTAATCTTTTACATCTGCCATAAATTCAACTGTTCCAATACTTATGCTCACATCAAATAGTGGGATGAACTCTAAAAGTGCTGTCCTTTTTATCTGATAAAACATGTATATGTCGAAAAAACTAATAATAAAATGTGACATTCTGCAGTTTTGTCGCATATTCATCTTTTAATAATATATTCGAATGTCTAGACTCCACAGCAGAGAAAGCTATTTTGTCTTTACTTTTCTAACACGTATGGAGGGCATATATATATAAACTAAACAATTTTTTAAATGTAATATATATTAATGTATGTTATTTCATATTGGTATGAAACCAAAAACTACAGCAAACGCGAGGGACACCCCAAAGTTTTGTAGCGGCCTATGTTTATTTGACGTCGTCCTGCCAATCAAATGGGAAGACGAATCGCTGCTCTCGATGGGCGGGGATATTTAAAAGCGCCCGATATAAATAGTAGAGCGCGCGGCGTTGTGCTCAGTAGTTTCAGAACCTCGAACTTGTCTGCAGTAGTGATGATGGATGAATGATGTTTTGCCAGTTATCATTTAGAAAGCCTTAAATTTAGTAATAAATCTGATTAAACAACAGGTAGCCTACACTAACTGGAGTACATATGAATCTATAAGTGTACATTATTTGTCTTTATGGGCAACGCTGAAATAGTGAAATCGCTGTATATAATGGGAGACAGTAATCAAAGTGGTGTCATCAATAGATCTATAAGTGATCGCGAGCGCTTTAAGAGCCTGGAAGACATTGATGTGACCGCCGACGGGAGTCCAGTGTTGAGATGCTTGATCTCCATCACCTACTCCGTGGTTTGCGTCGTAGGTCTGATTGGGAACCTGTTGGTGTTCTTCTTTATTCGCGTGAGACAAGAGAGACGCACATCTAAAATAAACTTTTTCATTCTCAATTTGGCCGTCACGGATTTTCAGTTTGTGTTGACTTTGCCTTTCTGGGCCGTGGACACGGCGCTGGACTTCAGCTGGCCGTTTGGAGACGCCATGTGTAAGATCATCCTGTCGGTGACCGTGATGAACATGTACGCGAGCGTCTTCTTCCTGACCGCGATGAGCATCACGCGGTACTGGTCAGTGGCTTCAGCTCTGAAGGACCGCAGCAGACAGAGCAGCTGCTCCATCAGGTGGGTCAGCGTCGTCCTGTGGTCCCTGGCCACCGTGGCCACCGCGCCAACATCCATCTTCTCCACAGTCACCAACGTGGCCGGCGAAAAACTTTGTTTATTGCGGTTCCCCGACGGACAGTATTGGTTGGCAGTCTATCATCTCCAGAAAATACTGATCGCTTTTATTGTGCCCATGGCAATAGTGTCCGTCAGTTATCTGCTGCTGTTGAGGCTCATCCGTCAGCGGAGCATGAAGAACAACTCAAAACGAAGAACGCAAGTCACAAAGTCCGTCACCATCGTGGTCTTGTCGTTCTTCCTCTGCTGGATGCCCAACCATGCCATAACGTTTTGGGGCGTGCTGGTGAAATTCAATGCTGTGCATTGGGATAAGTCGTACTATATCGTCCATACCTATGTGTTTCCGGTGACCGTGTGCCTGGCGCACGCGAACAGCTGTTTAAACCCATTTATTTACTGTCTTATGCGTAAAGAGTTCAGGAAAAAACTGAAGGACCTGTTTCTCCGAGTTTGAAAGCAGTAAGTGTGCGTGCATCCCGCGCTACTGAGTCCTGGGGAACAAACGGTATTCCTTGTCGAAGGGGTTATTTTACCCAAAATGTAGGCTAACTGTTAGTCATTATTTACTCAACCTCATGTTCTTCTAAGTCTGTATGACTTTATTTCTGGAGTGGAGCTCAAAAGGGATGTCAGATCACAGATTTGGGACAGCATGAGGGTGAGTAGCCTAAATAAGAATAGAAGTGGTATTTTTTGGATGAACTGACAGTACCTACAACAGTATAAGCATGGTGTACAGTTGTATTGCGTACATGTGTTTGTATTTGTTGTTCTTTGTGAAACATTATTTTAAAATAGCCCAACTTTCGATATCAAAAAATGTGACCTTAATTTTGCGTAAAAAACAACAACAGGAAAACGCTGCATTCAGTGCACTTTAACAATTCCTCTTCCATGAAATGTTAAAAATAATAATACAGTATTGTGCACTTTATATCTCAGTTCTAGGGGTAATTGTGTGTATCTCATTGTTTCTGAGTGTTAAATTAAAATCTATTTAAATTCAATTACAAACTGACTTTAATAAAGACAGAATATATAAGAGACCATCCATGTTTCTGAGGATTATGTCTGGGCAAATATAAGGTTTGGGTCACATTTCCAGTTTTTCAAACACATTGTTTTAAACCATCTTAAATCTTTGTGAATTTCATCCTCCAAAATTAAATTCCAGCGTCATTATTTTGCTATAGCCTTTGGGTAACAAGTGAACATATTAAAACCACACTGAGCCTGTTAGATTTAAACCTAAAGGCTAAACTGTGTTTTCAGGAAAAGGTTATTTTGCATAAAAGTGAGACCAGGGCAGGTTAGAATATTATTTGTTGCCAAAAACCTTGGCTTGGTATTGTAGGATATTACCTTTGATGTTTTTGCTGTTTTTTAAATTATTTTGTATAGTTATAAGCTGAAAAGCATATAATAAGATGTTCAATGGCAAACTCCATTTTGACAACTTACCATACATGCTATTGGTCAATGAACAGTGCATTTGTTAAATGAACATTATTTATTTATTTATCTATCTGGGCAATAAGACTTAGATTCAATAGCATTTTGCAGTTAGGATTTGACAATACAAAATAAACCTACCCTAAGTAATATAATTTGTAAATAAAATAGTGTCACTAGCCCTACATTATATTATAAGCCATTTACAATTATACAAAAAAACAAAAAAACAAACAAACAAAAAAAAAACACACTTTCTGAACACCATCAGTTAATTTTGAGCAAAAGCCAGAGTAAAAGTTTCAGTCCAATCTGCTGATTGTCCTTTTCTCTCGCACTCACTGATTGACAACACGCTTTCTGAATTTCCCTCTCACAGTGCTTCCCTGTCAGTCTTGTGTCATTCTCAAATTCAGTTAGGATTACTGACAGACACTCCCACAAGCTTGCAGCCAAGATACTACCATCCACCCTGATCAGAGCTTTGTGAATCAAAGCATTCAGGAATATATCAAGCAAAGCTAGATAGGCAGAAATATGTTTCATTTAGTCAGGCGAAGGGCATATCAGTCTCTTTGCACACATCCAAGCGTGTTCTTCTATCCAGTAGAAATGACAGCTCTGCGGCATGCAGTTAATTACCCAGAAAGGGGCGATCAGGTTCATAACTGAGAATGCTTAACGTCTTGTTAAATTGCGGTTGCTTTAAATCACTTACATAGTGAGCTAATGATGGTCATTTGCAGGCAATTTGGAAGATTTGAAAAGAGTACATCTGCTGCTGTTTACCGTCACGCTCACACAGGAGCCTTTTAATGGACAACTAGCAGAGAAGTGATGCTCTTGATGATGTTCTGTTGGTTATGATACGTCACACTCCCGTGCTTAGTCAGTAGAGGTCAGTGGACTGTGAGGAACAGTCTGGGCTGCAGTCAGTCTGTTTTGGATGCAAATATTTTCCCTCCGAAGACCAAACCAAAAGTATCCTTTAAAAACTAAGCAGTAGGTACAATTATGGCACCTATAACTTTTATGTGTGCACTTAAATGTAATTTGAATAATATTTGTTTGTCTACATACCTAGAAATAGAAATCAAAACTAAGAGAATTCTGCATGTGTACTGTTTGTGTACAAAAGCAGCCCATTTGTTTTGACCAGTACCGTTATTGCTGCTGCTACTATGACAAACTTTTCATATAGTTATTTTGCCTTTTTCATGAGATGTGGACACATATGTGGAGGTATGAATTTGACTGCCTTGCCTTGAAATGAGTGCCGTGTAGATGCAAATTCACCGGTTTGCCCATGGATGTTTGTCAATTTTACAAAACTCACTTTGGTCTCCTGCTGGGTGTGCTAATATAATCAGATCCCACACTGCTAACAGGATGTCTTGTGGAGACATGGTTTCCTATTACTGAGTGGGTTAGGAGTTACAGTACATTATACAAGTCACTTCCTAATGCACATCATCAAATCAACGTATTCCCATTATGATCTAGATAAGAATTTCATCGCATTGGAATTTAATTGGTCTTTTTTGATGTGTGTATTCTACCCACAGTGTTTCAGTATATTTCTCTCCACCCCTGTATGTATTCAGTTACAATATAATCCAAAAAGTAGAAGTGAATGTACTGCATTGCATGTGTTATAATAGACTTGCTTTTTATTTTTGAACAGTTATTTATTTCTGTTGAAATTAATTTTTATTATCAGTCTAATTAATGATAATTGTTTGACCTTTTCAAATGAAAAGTAGAATCTATTTAATCATGTGTGTTTTATTTTTATCTTTGTAATGAGACTTCAAAGTCTAAAAGTTTATAGAATTCTTAGGACAGGTCTTCAAAATCTAGTCATATTTTCTGTCTAACAACATCGTCCATTGTGGTTTATGGAAATAACATCCATTAAGAATTTATTTTAAACAGTTAAGAGAATAATTAAGCTTAGGCTATGTTTGCACAGGCAAATGAAAGTTGTGTTTGATGTTTTTGAATGAACACACATTAGATCCTCTCTTACTGTCCAGTGATAAGGACTTCATAAACCTTATTCAGGGTATTTGATCAGTGTCTGTGTATTCTCTGAATTTATCCCATGACCTTGGTGATACTAGTACCAGGTTCAGCCAGTTGAGCTACAGTATATGACCAGCATTCATATATTCTGCATCTATCTGTATGTTTATGCTCTACTGTTTGTGTTATCTGTATGCACCAAGGGTCTGAGAGTAACGCAATTTCAATTCTCTGTATGTATGTGCTGTACATGTGGAAGAATTGACTAAAAAAAAGAAAACTTGACTTGACTTGATATATCATGCTTGTTTATAAGACTGTCTCAGACAAGAAAATCCTTTAGTGCTTTACTCAGCCTTGTGAACTTGCCCTCTTGATCTCATCCCTGTCCTCTCTCCACTGAGAGATCTCTGGTATTGATCTTACTTCTTATGTCAACACATCAAGTAGTGGAACTGTAGGAGACTGAAAAAAACAAACAACAATGGTGTAGGATTAACTTTGAAACATTTTTCACTCGGAAACTGCTAGAGCTTTTCACAAACAGTTACGAAGAATCAGCAGGTAACTGTGGAATAAACATCACATTTGGAAGTAGATAAGATTGAATTTTTTGTCTTGTATTTACAATTTCAAAATAATCATGAAACAATTTCCCCTTTTCTCGACTACAGCTGCGAAATGACATTACGCTTTACATCTAAACATCTCCCCTTCTGTTCCTGCATGTGCAATCTCAAAAAGCCTGCGTGACAGCTTAAACTTGACAAGAGTGAATTATTCTTCCTTCCAGCTAACAACTACCCCGACAAATTTCTCACTACCAGCTGAAGGTCGCACAGATGTTGCCTACAGGAGTGTGGAAACATTAGTGTCATCCTTCATGACAAGCCCTTATTTGTGAAAATGAATGCCCTGTTGGTTCATGGTTTAAAAGTAAGAAAAAATAGATTTTTTTTTTTCTTGACCATTACTCTGATAAATTATTTGCCCTGATTTCCTCGTAAAGTAGCCTACATAAATAGATGATACAGTACATCAACATTAATTCATTAAGTCATTATTTTATATTATTGTTTTCATCCGATTTTGTCCTGTTAATATTGATACAACAGTAATTTGTCCAGAAAACAAAATTTGGCAGAGAGAAAGTCAGATTTCCTGCTGAATAACTGTACAAGGTTGACCTGAGAGCTTATACAAGGACAACCAGGGCTCTTCCTCTAAATCTTTCACTTTCACTTCCTGGACAAACTCTATGGTAACCAAGCATAGAAAAAAATAGAAAGTTTGATTTCCAATATTTCAATGTATATAGGCTAGATAAATAAATTTATTCAGATGTGCCAAACAAAGAGGTATTCAATAGGCAAACGTAAAATAAAATTAATTCATTAATTAATCCACTCATTTGTTTTTTGACAGAATATAGGCCAATAGTCTTGTTCAGTGTTCCATATTTTACATTTAAAAGACACTATTCGAACAGAATCTCAAACACCTCACACCAGTTTCTTCAACAGAATTTTCCAGAAGGCCAGAAGGGGGCAACACGTCTCTTGAATGGCATAAATATAACCAATGATAGACATGTATTCTGATTTCTTCAGAAATAAAAGGTTTCCTACGAACCATTTTTTTTGGTATTGTAAATTGTAGCGCCGAGTTTCATTTAGGGTTATTGTTTAACACCAGCGATGTAATGCAAATTCGCATTTCAGACTGTTTTTGAGTTATAAATGAAAATATAATTAGCATCATACATACTAGCGTAGTAATCAGAATAATGAAATCCACTGTAAAATATAAAGGTTACCTTTTTCGTACGTAACCTATCAGTTTTCTTTTCTGGACTGTATGGCTCCACCCAAAGCAATTCAGGTGTTGTTATCAAATAAATATTCTTCACATAACTCTCTCGCTTGAGACAAAGTTTTTTTATTTTTTATTTAAACAGTTAGAACAAAACAATAATTTTCAAATAACAAAAATAGAGACAGATAACATTACAACAACATAATACAAAAAAAGTTCGCTTGAGACAAAGTCCAGCCCTTTTCCAGGTAAGGATGACGTCAGGCGCACAACAGCATCTCCAGTTGTTCGCAGCTACAATATTTCAAACACTGCTGGGACCACGAGGAAGTCCCGCCCCCTCTAACGTCTGATTGGCTCGAGCGTGATTTATTCTACTATCCCTCACTACCATTGGACTGCGGCGTTGTCGGTAAGGAAACGGGTCCAGAAAAGCCTGCTGGTGTTTCGCGTCAGGTGAAACTCGCAGTGTGTTGTCAGACGTTAAAAGTTGTTTTTGCGCAGTCAAACTAAACCGTAAAACGTAACTGTTGTTGTAATTTATTCAAAAACTAACCGACACCCTACCGTTTATTTATACAACCAAAGAGAAAACATGAAGAGTTTGAAGTATCGACTGAAAAAGCATGAAGTTACCATCACAGTAAGTTACGAGTTTAAAACATTGGCGCTTGTTTTGTTTAATGATAACTCCTGAATATACATTGCGCAGAGTTTGTTTCTTGACGTAACTTAGTCGATAAGCTTTATGTACTTTTCGATGTGTTATTTAATCTACTGCTCGTAGTTGTTTTGTTCTCGAGAGCTTACTCAGATCATCCTGCATTAAGACAAATCTTTTGACACATAATCATGTGTCACATCCTCTAACAGGCCGGGACATGGGCACTGCTCTTTGCACTGCTTGAATTAACATGAATTTGCCCAACTTTGGGAAACGTTAAACTTGTCTCTCATTGCAGTTATACAATATTTTATTGACTGTATAAAAACGAGACCAGGGATCACTTTCTATTAGGATATCATATTGAGCTTCTGGAAATGAGTTAATAGTTTTATTTTCCTCGAGCAGAACATGGAATCCAAAAACACAAACAGCCTTAATTCAGAAGCAGCTGATCCTTGAGATATTCACCCTCCCCTCTTTTTAATTTCCATGTCAAAGAGCCTGGCACCCAGAGCAGTGTGGGAGGCTGCTTGGGGGTTAGTTATTGAAGAGCTTTTTCAAGGGTTTTGTTTTGGCTTTAAAATAAAGGGAACTTATACTGTGTAGTGAAGATGATTAAGAACATCTGATGTCACGTTTGCTTCACATTTGATGATTGTATGTGCTCTCTTACTCTGTGAGATCAGTTTTGACTTGATGCCTCTGACACATGGGAAAAAAAGCGTTTCCACATGCTTTCAGAGCTGGGCTATTGTCACTGGTTGCCCTCTGACTTAACAGAACACAAAAGACCATGGGAGCACACCCTCTGTTTTTGTGACATGTCTGTAGATTCTTTCATAGGCTGGAAGAGTTTTCTCAGTTTCAGCAATCATGCATTCTTCACACACACACACACACACGCATACACACACACGCATACACACACACACGCATACACACACAAACGCATACACGCATACACACACACGCATACACACACGCATACACATATGTTTCAGTCTTAATCAGAATGAAGTGTTATACTGTGTGTGTGTCAAAACCATATAAAACCAGCTTTTTGGGACTGCATTAGGATTTCCTTAAATCAGACCTGGACAGTTGGTGTCTATGGTCTTAATGTAAGCACCTTATTCAGAATATCCCATGTAATGAAAATTAGTTTATATCTGATATCTTATGTTCAGACAAAGGTCATTTAAGGTTGTATTAAATATTGAAGACTGTGAAACATTTTTAGTTACTTTTTGACGTTTCTGGTATGGGATTTGTATTTCAATAATTTGAGAATTCATTTCAATTGATTTAAAAAAAATGGCAAGAGCAAGGATTTCTAGTATTTCCAGAAGATAATTTCAAAATGTGGGTATGGTGTGTATTATCATTATTTTTTCAGAAATGTAGAGATTCAGTTTTTTTTTTTTTAATCACTTAATATAAATGTATTTTAAAAAATGGATGAATCCTTTTTTTCTGTAGTGAAGAACCTGATGACATTGAGATTTTAATAGTACAGCCTTAACTTTGAGTTATTCATGGAAATATTTCCAAATTATTAATTAAATAAAATTTTCATGAATGGATTCCAACAATTCTGTCTGTGTTTGCTGCATCATGGCAATTATAGGGCCCTAAAAGCAGAATTACATCCTCTGTCCCCATTCGCCTTCATTGTACAGAAAGCATTACAAAACGTTCATCCAAAAGCCATTTATGCTGCCAGAAACAAATAGTCAAATGGGTTTGGAATGGCATGGTGGTGATTAAACGATGACAGATTTTAATTTGGGGTGAACTGGTGATGTTTAATCATTGCAGTGCACTGCGATGTTTATGTTCTACTCAACACTGTCTTCAAAAGGATCATAGTGTGCAAGCAGTGTTGTTTCTGGCTCTTTGGAGCCCTTGAAGCATGCCTGAATTAACCTTAATTTAATTTAAATTAAAATGCCTGCCCTGAAACTTAATCAAGTTTTTTAGTTGAGTGATACTTCCACAGTTTACTTTTGATAACATCTAAAGTGTGATGTCACTGATGTTTAAATGTACTAACTTGAATCTAATTGTACAGCATCTACTACCTCACAATCTCTCAACAGTAGTTTTCTGTAGTACCTTCTTTGCTGGTTGTATCATAAGTAACTGTCAAAGATTGTCTTTAGGATTCTCTAGCTCTAAAGGGTGCACTGGCACCAAAAAGCAAACCAGGCCAACTGTGCAGTACTTAAACTAAGGGGTAATTCACACAAAAATGAAAATTGTTATTTACTGAACCTCATGTACAGTAGTTCCAAATTCCTAATGTGAAAGAAGATATTTTGTGTAATCTCTGCCATTCCATGCAGTGGAAGTAAATAAGCTCCAGTAACCCTTTTGGTTCCCACTGTTCTTCAAAAAATATATTTTGTGTTCCACATAAGGAAAAGTGGTCTTCTGGGTTAATCAATAATTTTATCCACCCCTACTGCTTTTCTTTGATCCAAGTAATTGGGTTTATTTTGGTATTTCCATTGGCTATGTTATTCAGTCCCCCAATCTGTCGAAAATAACCAAAGTTTTATTTTCACCATCTGTAAGATGTTTTGAAAAGAATTAATCATATCTCCAGCAATATCGTGCAGCATTTATTTATTTATTTCCTGAATTGATTGGTGAAAGTACAGGAGTGTCTAAACATGGTGTTTGTGCCTGCTGTGTCTGTCTGAAAGCTTTGCTGTGTCCGTGTCTCCAGTGTCCACTGAGCCTCTCTAAAAACTTTGCTGTGTTAAGCTCAGGCCCCCAGTGTAGTGGGAAACTGACAGTGAGGATTGAAGGTTATCCTAGGATGAATAAATGGCTGGGGATTACAGGCAATGGGAATTTGTTGTAGTTGAAAGCCCTCAGGCTTATATGCACAGCTCAAAAGTCTGGAACCCGGAACCCTGTCATCAGTACATTGCAGAGCTGACGTTACTGCAATAAAATGAGTTTCCACTGAACTCAATGACTAACATGCAGTTGCAGAGTCTGTTTCCCTGTTTGTTCATCAAAGAGAATTAATTTGAGCTTTGATGTTAAATTGTGTATGTTGACGGAGAGGAAAAATTGTCCAAAAAGCAAGGTTTTAGTTTATTCAAGTGGAAAAGAAAATTACCTGATAAGCAGGTTCATTCTCAAGTACGTGATTTGCACATGGTGTCAGATTATGAGTCTCTTTTATATAAGAAATGTGTATTAAATAAATGTTAGCCAAAGTCTGATGGTCAACACATTTTTAATTATTTAAGAGTGTTTTCCTTTTACACATATTCAGGGTGGTCTGAAAATCTGTGTGCTGCTTTGAACATGTACAACTGGTGTCTCATCTAATCTGATTTCATTAATTCAGAAAGGCACCCATGGAGGGAGAGGATGTCTTGGACCAGTTGTGTCTTCAAGAGTTTTTGATAACACAAATGTCATTGTCATTGTTTTGTAGCTGAAATAATTAAGCTGATCCACTTCAGAGAATTTGGGAGACTGATTTATGAAATGGGCTCTTTAATGCAGCTTAGATTTAAGCATTTGTATTGGTGTTTCCTGGATGGAAATTTTGGCTCTATACTGGTTGCTAAAACCTGCTGGTCTTGAACCAGGAACAGCCATTGCCAGAGGTCTGGAGGTGCACGATCAGGATGAACTTTTCATCAAGTTTTCAAAACAACAGTATTTCAGGACTGACTTGGGAAAAAAAATCACCCCCAGTAAAATTTGGATTGCTCCCATTATTGTGAACAAAGCTGTCTGCACAGGAACCAGCTGACGCTGTGCACATTCAGTTAATGGACATCCCATACTTGGAGTGGTTACAATCATCCGGGTTTAAATCATGGTCAAATTGATGTGATTTTGATGCAATATTTATGTAGCAGGAGGCTGCTTGTCTAAAAGGGACATGACATTTTCCAACCAGGCGCGGAGTAGAGCCAATCACATCACACACTGGCCCAGCTAACCAATCACAGGACACTTCTTATTTCAGAAGGTGGGCCTTCATTTGATACAGGAACTATTCAGGCTGTTCATACCAGACTGAGGAGAGAGGTGTTGAAAAAAGTAAAATATGTGAAAAATAATGTTTTTCAAACAACCTACTATGATATGAGAGCATGTCCACACCCCCAAAACAAAATCAAGACGTTGTAAAAGAGCATAATAGGACTCCTTGACTCCTTTAACTTTTCTATTTCTATATTATTCTATTTCTATAAACATTACAGTATGTTAGTTTATTTCTGTGAGGTTTATTTATGTCTTCTGATAATCAATCTGCTTGATTTACATCAAAATCAAATTACTTGGACCAAATAAATCAAAGACCACTACTATGCTACACTTTTCAGTTTAAAAAAATTGACAGCTTTGTTGATTTAATAATAAACTTTTGAGAATTTTTGTGAATTAAATTTGGAGAAACTTTATAAACTTGCTGAGTTTGTACTTCATTTGCTCATTTGAAAATGGAAGAAGCCATTTGAGGCAAATATTTAATGCCATTTGATCACTGATCTTAAACTGCAGGGCTTATCAGCAAGTTTTTAGTTATATGCAGGATTTATGTGGCTCTTCCTCATTCCTCATTCCGTTTTTGCTGAAGTCATCCAGAGGATGGTTGGATAAAGAGAGAGAGGAATGTGCTGGTATGTTTACCAGATGTTACCCAGTTGTATGATTGTTGTAAACAGCATAACATCTGGCACGTTTTCTTATCACCCCCTATTTTAATAAATGTTCACTCCTCCCTTCCACTCTATTGGAAACTGTATCTACTTATCTGTCCCATTCTCATTCTCTTGGGAAGGTCCTGAAAGGACATGAGGCATTTCTTGCCTCACCCTGTCTGAGATCACCTTACACAACCAAAACAGCCTTTTTTTCTGCCAGAGGAGAGGAGACTTGTTTCAATTTGTATGCTTCTGAAACTTGCAAGGAGAGGAGAAATCGTAGATGTAGTGTTCACTAATAAAGTGTATAAATAACAGGGTCATTAAGAAGTAACATTTTTTTATCTTGAATTTGTGTGTTATGTGTTTAAAGCCCTCAGTATAGCACTTTTAATTGACAAAAAATGTGTGTTTAGTTTATATTCTAAATCTGTATTTTTGTCAGCCAGAACTGTTATTTTCTAAGAGCTTTAGAAGTACTTTTGCTTGCTAAGCAGTAAAGCAGCTGTTTTTCTGTTTCGGCCATTTTCCTCTGCTTGCCCACACTTGTCTTATACAGTAAGTGAGTTCAAAACATGTACAAACAACACGCTTCCATGACTTTGATGTATGATTTAGAGCCCTTAGTAAGGCAGGGACCCTCCTTTCTCTTTCTTCATCCCCCAGAGTGTTCTCGGATAGTAGTAGGCTATGTTCATTTGTAGACATGAGGCTAAAGGAAATATCTTGTGCCTTTTTTGTCTTTGTATTTACTAGACACTCATCCCATTGTCCATACTTCTCCTGTTTTCTACCTGGCTCTTTTCCCAGAAAACCCATAGAAACCTTACATGTCCATATCACATGACATCATTTTGAGATTTAAGGAATTCCTGGTATTTGGCCTTTCACATATTCAGTTTCACTTGGGTCCTCCTAACGTTCATAAATGTCCCCAAATTCTCATAAAGGCCTAACGTCAGAAACAAGAAAACATAATGGATAAGATTCGGGGAACTGCATTAATGTTTAAGATCTATATTTGTGTTGGTGTTTACTATGTTCATTTGCAAGCTTTTAATGACTCACTTTAAGAATCCTGTTTTATTGTATTTTTAATTAATAGAAATGTAAAAAAACAAACTGCAGAAAATAGCACGTCGTTGACATGTATAGTTATTGCCATACACTTAATGTTTCAACATAAAGCAACCGTTGTAGCTGTTCAAAAATGTGATAATACCTTTTATTCTTCTTTTTTTTTTTTTTTTATAATCTGCAACAGAAAACCCTTTAGTTCCAGCTCAGGAGCTGGAGAGATGGATAATGAATGAAATGTGTTGCTGCATATTGATCGTGTGGAATGTACTTGGCAAACAAGAGGCTGCAGTCCTACGTGAAGAGACACTATTCATTGTGTTGATGAATACCTAAGAGAGATAATCTCAGATTACTCATTAATTATGGGCTATTTGACCAGGTATCCAACTATACCACCCCATATTGCGTTGAGATTAGTTTTTTTAGTTTTTAATTTTTAACCAAGTCTTTGTGATAAGGCTATTTTGTTATGTTGAGAAAAGTGTTCATAGAATTTGCATTTATCATTCATTGATTGTATTCATAATCTGATTAAATACATTTTTAGAACATGATTTCAATATTAAAACCAAGTGTATTTGAGGTCTTTTGTGAAACATTTGAGATTGATCTGTTTTATGAGTTTAGGTGTACTGTTTTTGGAGAGAAGCATACTATGACCATGGCTCTCCAAACACTGTCTGACAGCTTGTGGTTTTGTGTGGCTCTGGTACTGCTGACCTCATCGCACACACACACACACACACACACACAACTCAGTGCTGAACCACAGCCACAACAACTTTGACTGCAGTTGTGTTGGGTCACAGTGATCAGAAGTAAAGAAACATGACGAAACTCAGACAGCTCCACTAAATCATTTACTATCTTACTTCGTAGGAGCATAGAAGCAAATTTTATTTGTCTTTACATTGGATGTTTATTTGATCAAATCAGCAGTAGTTTGGAAATGTAAGTAGTTAGGACTGCCTCCTAGAGGAGAGATGTGGCACTGGCACTGCTCTCATGTAGACCTTTTTCTGTTTAAATGGAAAAATGTGCTCTGTTTTTTGTCCACTTTTCTTACCACTAGGTTTATTGTCTACTAATCCCTCCCCATGAGGAAGTGAATTCATGGCCCATTGTTTTGTCAGCATAACTCTTTCAGGTTTGACTTGAGTTTCTGCTCTGCTCCATAATAAAATATCTGCTGTTAAACCAGCTGTCTTCCCCCTCTGATATTAATACCACCTTGATAAATGTTAACTTGAAACAATGTTTCATGATAAATTTGTTTTTACTTAAATGATAGTTCATCAAATGTTTTTTTAATTCTGCTCATTCTTATGTTTTTCTACTCCTGATATAAAAAGAGATATTCTGAAGAAGGGTCTTTTGTCATATTAAGGTTTGGAATGAGCTATTTCTTTTTTTGACTAAACTATGTCGTACTTTTAATATGTAACTATGTCGTACTTTTAATATGTAAACTATGTCGTACTTTTAATATTTCCTTTTTTATTTTTTATTTTTTTTAGAAATGTCTTGCAGTGCCTTAAGGAGGTCTACCATACTAGATAGAGCTACTAATACAAAGAATGCCTTTTTTCCCTCCCAAGTAGGGAAGAATTTAGTGGGCATTATGTGTGTGTTTGTGGTATGTAGGAAGAGGAGGGGGGTGAGAAGGAGTTTCTAAAGGGCATAGAGAGACAAGTCTTAACCTGCCAGTCTCAGCATAGGTTGTGGAGAAGGATGGTTGCTAGGCTTTAGCTGGTAGAGTCACAGCGGTGCGATGTCCTTTCTTCATCTCTTTCACACTGCCAAACAAACATGGACACACACATTCATCTATGCTATCTGTGCTTCTGTTCTTCAGATCAACACTGATCAACTCTTCTCATTCTCTTTAGAGTGTTTTGTGTACTTTTACGTTGTGTTGGCTTTATGTTGTTTCAGGTGTTTCCCTCAGGCAAATGCAATATTGGGCCAGATGAATGTATTCTTTTCTTTTTTTTTTCTAGTGGGATTTTGCTGAGACCTAGTTGAGTTAACTGAGGTCAGACAAATATTGTTTTAATGAAATACATGGACCGTTTGAATTTCTGGAATGTGTTTTTTTTTTATTTTATTTTTTTAAGACCCCTTGATGTGTAAATGCAAGTGTATAAGGGTGGAACATATTGAAGAGATCATTGTGGGACTGACAATAGCTAGAGTTACATCACAGACACGACTATTGCTTTGTCACTTGCTGGTCAGTGGGTGGGAAGTTTTGGACGGCTTCAGAGTTAGTAGACAATGATGATAAAATAAAAGCTACAATTCAACATGCACATGTTTGGATTTCATTCTTTAATCATGAGTTATCTAAGCAAGCTGTAAGTATTGTACAAGGTTTTAGAAAGTGCATGTTATTTGTACATGTGTTTATGGATGAATGAGAGGATTGCAGGAACAGTCATCTATCTCAGTGGTTAAGTCATCCATTAGGGGGCTCCAGTGTTATAGGGGAAATAATTTAAATATGTTAGAGAAAGTGCTGTCACGCTCCTATTTTCCACCACAGACCAGAATCCACAGAAATGGGAGCATGCGAGGTCACTGTAATGTAATGCCAAAAATCCAAAGCATTCCCCACCATGACTGTTTTTATTTAAGAGAACATTTCCTTTGCACTTTTTTTTTTTTTAGTGTCTGAGATATTCCACTCCTGTCTTTCTCTCATGTCATGTAAGGGATAATGTACATCCAGCCGGTTGTTATCACAGAATATCCCCTGTAAGGGTGAGCAGGACCCCGTAGCGGAGGTGTCTTGTATCACCCTGAAGGGGGTTATTCTGCTGTAACAACCGGCTGGATGTACATTATCCTGCTCATTACACGGCTCCTTGCCACATAAGTAAATAACTAGACACAACATATTGATTTGAGTTGAAATATTTGAACGCAAAGCTTCTGTGAACAGCAGCTGCAAGCAAGCGGCAAGTTCAAACTAGACTGACAATTAAGGGAAACGGTACAGTCATGCCACTTATTACACAGCATTTCACCACATTTTATAATTATGGTGTTTAAAAGATTTAAAGCAATAGTTCACCCAAAAATGAAACTTTTATGTTTATCTGCTTACCCCCATGGCATCCAAGATTTAGGTGACTTTGTGTCTTCAGCAGAACACAAACAGAGATATTTAACTCAAACTGTTGCAGTCTGTTAGTCATATAATGTAAGTGGATGGGAATCATGGCTAAAACTTACATTAAAACTAAAACACATGCTCAAGCAAAGCCAAATTAAACCCTGCTGCTTGTGACGATAAATTGATGTGTAAAGACACAAACCGATCGGTTTGTGCAAGAAACTGAACAGTATTTATATCGTTTTTTTAACCTCTGATTCACTGTGCGTCTTCGACACTGCCTGCGTGTGATGACGTGCAGAACATTTCAGACAGTTGAGACATTTTAGTGCAGCAGAGGTAAAAAAAACAAAAAAAACAATATAAATACTGTTCAGTTTCTTGCACAGACTGATCATTTTGTGTCTTTACACATCAATTTATCATCACAAGCTGCAGGGTTTAATTTGGTTTTGTTTGTGTATGTTTATTTATTTATTTTTAGTTTTATTGTATGTTTTAGCCATGATTCCCATCCACTAACATTAAATTACTAACAGATTGCAACCATGTAAGTTACATTTTTCAGTTTGTGTTTTACTGAAGAAACCAAGTCACCTACATCTTGGGTGCCCTGGTGGTAAGCAGATAAACATCTCATTTTCATTTTTGAGTTAACTATCACTTTAAGACTAAAATGTTTTAAAATCTTTTTAACCAGTTTGTTAGTTATCTTATAATTCATTACAATGTACAAAAACAATCGTATCAAAATGGCAGCCAGCTGCATTTGTATGAAATGAGAGAGTGAGTCTTAGATACAAGGATGACATAATTAAATAATAGTGCATAATTTTCAATTGAGTTATAATATTTCATTAACTAAACAAACGTTAAGCTTCCATCAAGAAAAAAAAACCGTTCCTAGCAAGACTACAGCGGCAACTTCAATTACCTGGATAAGCCTGTGTTATCAGCTTCTACAGGTTGTTATCGAGGGATAACATGCCTTGGAATGTCACGACTGACCAATCAGAATCAAGTATTCCACAGAGCCCTGTAAAAAAACACATTTAATCAAGTGGGTTAAAGAGTTTTGATTAGTCTCTTTCCTCCAGCTATTTCATGTTTTCATAATTGTTAGGAATTTTTCAGTATCAACAAATACACAAACAAATCGTTAGAAATATTAGACAAAATTTTAGAGAGACTTTCTCCAAAGCTCCATAAAAGATGAACTTTTAAATAAATGTGGTTGCAGAGGCTATTTATTTTGGCCCCTTGGCATGGGAAGGGACCCTATTTCTTTTTGATTGAAATAACAATTGAAAGAGGGGTGACTGTGTGAGAGAGTTATAGTGGGAGTTATTTAGTCTGGAATTCTTCCTCATTCATCAGAGCGGTGATAGGACTCTGCTCTGGTTGAATAAGATGCCTCTGTTTTGATAGAGACGTTGGACGGACTGGCGCCGGCCAACAGAGGATGAACTCTGAAGAAGTCATGACTCCCCTCTCTAGAATCCACTAAGATATGCTGTGCCACCCACAGTCTCTATCTGTTCCTCCTGACTGAATGATGAATAAGGCATCTGATCAGACTGCATTCAGTGAGTCTGGTTTAAAGTTTATCTTGTGCGTTTCACTCATTCTGAGTGCAATGATCAACTGCATTCGTGTCATAAACTACCATTTTTTTTTTCTTATTCAGCAAGGATACAATTCAAAACACAATCTTGTCAAAAGTGACAGTAATGACGTTTATAATGAAATGAGAAAACATTTCACATAAATGCTTTCTATTAATTATTAAGCAGCACAACTTTATCTTTGAAAATATGAAAAAATGTTTCCTGACTACCGTATCTGCGCATTAGAATGATTTCTGAAGAATCAAGTGATATTATTGTTAAAAAATATTTTCAAATAGAACACAGTTATTTAAAATGGTAATAATATTCCACAATGTTATGTTGCATGTTACAATGTATAAGAATGATTAGTAGTGAGCTTGCTTTTAATTCATGAAATCATCTTTCCCTCCGATGTATTTGCCTTGAACTCTTGCCAAGTGTTTGCACTTTCCCAAACACTGACATGGGCAGGCTGATGAGATGTACATTTTTTATTATTCTCTAATCTATTGATATTCTCTGAGTGTTTGCGAAATATTGAGCACTCTCTGCTCTCAAACATGACTCGCTTTTCATTTTAATTAAGAAGCTTTTTGACATGGTCAAGGACTTGAATATTTATAAGAGAGTTACATAACATGAAAGTGTTAAGTTGCTTAGTGGTGTCAATGAAATTACTAGATTGTCCCATGATGGTTTTGAGATGTGCTAAGAATTATACAGTGGTGGTCTGAAGAAGGATGAAATATGAGGGTGACACTGTATAGGTCAGCAGAAATCTGATCTTGGGCTTTACCCAGCTGTCGGAAGTAGAGGAAAATAGCAGGGATGTGTTCTGACCACTGGGTCAAAGGTCAGATCAGAAGGGTTTGATCAGACAGCTGGACGAGACCCAACTGTGTTTCTGTGTTCCTGTCTGGCCCTGTCATGTTTTTGCAAAATCTGTTTTCTTCTCAGTTTATCCCACAAAGAGACGTTGGATCAAAACAATGATACAGTGATTGAGACAATGCTTTGTGCACCGTAATATTCCAATCAGTGCTAAATAAACACCTCTTTCTTTAGTCACTTTTAAGCTCTGTAGGGTCTTTTTATATTAGAATTATAGAATTACAGCTGAAAATTCCAGTGAGAATTTACAATCCTTCATTTTTGATTCCACTATAGTGTTGTCACGATACCAAAATTATTGTTTCGATACCGATACCTAGTCAAGAATTGCGGGACATCATTCTAATCATATTACACACTAATAAATGAACATATGAACAGCATATATGTTAAACATTTGAACAAATTATGAAATATCAAAATATAAAAAATAAAATGGAGCAATGACATTCAAGGTAAAGAAAAAATACATTTAGCAGCATTATCTCAGTTATCATAAGAAACATAAGAGTAATACATTTATCTTGATTCTGAACTTTGAATAATAAATATGAACAGCGATTGTATTAAACAATGTTTCTGAACTCAGAAGATTAAATGTCAAAAGATAAATAATATAAATTTAAGCAATGGCATTCAAGTAAAAAAAAAAAAAAAAGCAATTAAAATTTAGCAGCAATATCTCAGATATTGTAACTTATTCTGTCAGTTGTGCAACCTTTTCTTTCAGCGGAGAAAACTCAGCCAGTGAGCTTTAATGAGCGTCATCTTTTTCTACCAGCCATGGACCGGCGGCCACAGTATCACTTGTGCTCGCACGTGCAGCCTAGTGATGTGCGGGTCAGGTTTTTTTTATATAATTTGGCCCGCCCCAGCCTGCAAATAAAAAAAAAACATCTCTTTACCCACCCCGACCCGCGCATCGCGGACATCACAGAAGATACGTTGCTACTAGACTCATATTTCTCGTTCACTGAAGCTCCTCCCTCCACAGCAGCTCGTGAACAGCTCTTTGAACTGTTTCATCCGGTCAAAGAGTTACTCAAGATGTGACGGAGCATGTGATTTGATGACTGTAGTGAACGAATCCACCCTTCACTGAACGAGATCGAGAGATCTTCTCATGTGTGAATGAGTTGAATGAACTGATACATCTCGTTTATGAATGAAATGAATGAGTTTACAGGGTCAGTGAGCCAAGCATGTAAATCTCGATCAGCAATCAGCAGATACAAAGCGCAGTTATAGGTGCTGTGCAGATACGCTCGTTTTCATATTTAGCATAGGCTACAGAACATAACTCCACGTTTAATCCCCGATTAATGTGAATATTATATATGAACGGTCTGACCAAACAATTAAAATGTTAATTATGCAAGAAAACCTCGTGCTTTGTTCATCTGAACAACTTATTTAAACTATTTAATGCGATTTATGCACACATGTTAGTAAAGCCAAATCAGTTTAGTAAAGCCACTAATGCAGGCAGTAGTGCTTTTTTGCTTGCGTGAGGAGAAAAAACACAGATGTACATAAGGAGGCACTGGAAGCGTGCATTGCACACACCATGACACCAACATGAAATACGTCTCTTACAAATCTGGAACGCAGTCATTCTTTGAAGTATAGATACTAACAAATTTAGGTATCGTGACGTTTTTAATTTCCGAGAATCGCGATGTACTGTCACTTTCTCTTTGTCTGATCAGGATTATTGTTGAATTATTATTTATTAACTAAGTGCTGTGAAACGATTAATGATTAATCGCATCCAGAATAAAAGTTTTTGTTTACATATGATGTTTGTTTGTTTGTATATCCCAATACCTCCATATAATGATATATTATATAATTCTACACACACATACTTACATTTTACATTACAAATCGTGTGGTATTACTTTGTTACCGTCATACTTTTGACATCTCTACTTAATAGTCTAGAATCCTTTCTCCTACTGTGATGACACCATAGGAGATAACTGATGTTAACTGGTGGGGTCAGAGCCAACTACCTTAGTTACAACTAAAGATTAGATAATGTGTGAGGAACGGATACACCCTATGCCCGTTAACTCAATTTCGTTGTTGCTAATTGCAGCATTACACCTTTTCAGTCATAATATTTGGCATGTCAGTGAGCAGAGAGACTGCCATCAGCCAATAGCTATCTTCGTTTAGCCATAGTGTACATTTAAACACAACATCTTCCAATAGTTCCTCTCTGCTTTTCTTTAGCATACCGACACACTTCGCTGAGATCATCCAGATGCCTTTTGGAAGGGAAGTGGTGCTAATTAAAGCATCCATTTAGCCCAGCACTCGACAACAGACACTGAACTTTAGCAATGCAGTAGACCTTCAAATAGTCTCCAGTTAACTACAGCGTGCACAGTAATGACAGGTTAGACTCTTAACCCTCATAATACAACTCAAACACAACTAGAATACAAAATGGTTCACAAAACAAGTGATTTACATATTATCTGAATGTGTTTAATGAATAGAGTGATAGAGCTGCTGTGAAATAAGATTTATTTATTTTTTTAGCAAGCAAGGGATGAGTTTCTGAAGTGAATGTGGAACAATATAGAATTAGCTTTTTTGATATTCAAATTTCATTTTATTTAAAGTTTTTTTTTTTTTTTTTGCTTTTTGTAATTTTCTTTGAGATTCAGATCTAGAAAATTTACTAGCCTACTTTAGTTGTAAATTATATTTCAGCTTTTTACAGTATATTCTGCATTTGATTTCAGCTTTATTTAAATTAGCTGATTTTTTTTTTTCTTTTTGTAACACTGATGTGGGAAATTGTATCTGAAGAAAGGTCAAACCAGTTTTCCATGCTCATCAGAAAAATTTGGATCACATTTAAAAAAACATGACCCGAGAAGATTTTCATTTTGCATGTTACTTATATTGTGTTTTTTTTTTTTTTATATATAACAAAAAGAGGATATTACACCAGTATTCTCTGCTTCAGGCCTGTGGTATCCAGCTGCGAGATGTTTTTGATGTGGAATTAGTGGTAGGCTGAACTCCAAGAATGCCGTTTTTTCCCTCTCTTTCCACCTTCAGCAATCCCACCCTTTACAGTCACTTGAGAGGGATACGTCTGCCTCCAGAACTTTCTAAATCTAGCATGACTGCTCTCTGCTCCTCTTTGGGGGGCCGATTGTGGTTAGTGCTGCACTAAATCAGAGCTGTTGATGTGTGGATGGCATGTCACTGGTCTGAAGTGACGAGACAGTTTCTGTGTGAGAAGAGTGGAAATATGAACAAACAGATGCGATGCGATGGCCTGATTTATTTATTTTTTTAGCTGCAGGTGTCCTTACAGGGAGCAACGAAGATGAATCTGTTGAGTGAGCTGTTGTGCAGATTTCAGTTTATGCCATTAATAATTCATAGCTGTCAACTATGGCCCTGGGCTAGTGCAGGTTAGTAGTTAAAGCACTGACTTGGTTTATGCAGTGAGACACATGCTTGATTGCTCTTTGTCACACTCATAATAACTGCCTGGTATTGTTCTATTTCTTATACTCTCTCTGTGTTATCTTTGTATAGCAGCCAGGACACAAGTATCTATAGCTTTCTTCTATGTGTCTTGATTTATGGCCATGTACGTTTGCTGTTGCCAGGCAAGACTGTGGGTTGTGTGTGTGTGATCTGGGATGGGGGATTGGGTTTCATTTTACAAGGTGATGACATAAATTATAACACACAGAGTCACCCAGACTGCCCGGCAGCCAAGATCCAACCTAGATACATTGTCCAACCACTTCATACCTTGTTGGTCTTATTAACCTGTTTGCACTGAAAACACTAGTATAGTGTGTGTTTTTGTGTGGATTTCATGGGTACGTTAAAATCTGCACTAGAAGAACGACACACCCTATTACTCAACTTTATAAACAAACCAACCTGTTTGCACCTGTCCCTCGTATGCAAATGCATTTCGTTCATGCATGACATAAACACACACGCACACACTCATGATTCGTCAGCTCTTCCCATAGGTTGACTTAAGAATCTTAATTAGTTTTAATTTGAATAAAATAATGTACAGATGATAATTTTGTTGTTTCGTTGGAAAATAAAAGTGCACTGATCCTTGCAGATGTAATGTAAACTAAATTACTACAATATTAAGTGCTTGATGTTTCCTTAAAATATATTATCCCAAAAAATTCTGTCCTTTGCTCACCCTCAGGTAGCATTTTTGTTTATATAATAAAAAAAAAAAAACGTTTGTCAAAATATTATCTTTTGTGTTCCGCAGAGATAAAGTCATACAGGTTTAGAATGACATGAGGGCGAGTAAATAGTGACAGAATTGGGGTGAACTATCCTTTAATCACTTTCAAAGTTGTTGACTTTAAACCTTCCGTGACATCTGAGGAGTACTGATATAAGAGCTACAGCAGAAGGCATTAATAGTAGTATTTAAAGATCATTTCCATATTACAGAACTTTCAATTTCAATAAGGCCCACCTCTAACTGTTTCAACAAGTGCACAATTCTCTTGAATTACTGGAATAGTCAAACCCATTCATTTAAAAGGGCTGTCCACATACTTTCAACCATCTGTTTGTCTGTGTGTATAATAGTGTTAACACACCAGTCAAAATATTGGCCACACCTATTCATTCTTTATTATTACTTTTTTATTTTTTTATTTTGCAACAGTAGCAAGTTCATTGAAATTAATTATTAAGTTACAGTTAAACTATACTGAACTCTTAAAGTGTAGCTCTCTGCATAGATTACAGCTCTGCAAACTGAATTTTCACGTGCTGCATCCTGGGATGACTTAAAAAACCGTAACGAAGAGGTTTTCATATGTGACCCTAGATCACAAAACCATTCATATAGATCAATTTCTTGAAATGTATACATCATATCATCTGAAAGCTGAATAAATAAGCTAAGCTTTTCTTTGATGTATGGTTTATTAGGATTAGAAAATATCTGGCCGAGATATAACTATTTGAAATCTGGAATCGAAGGATGCAAAAAAATCTAAATACTGAAAAAAATCAGCTTTTAAAGCTTTCCAAATGAAGTCCTTAGCAAAGCATATTACTAATCAAAAATTAAGTTTTAAGTTATTCATGGTAGGAAATGTACAAAATATCTTCATGGAACATGATCTTTACTTAATATCCTAATGATTTTTGGCATGAAAGAAAAATCGATAATTTTGATCCATACAAATGTTTTTTTTGGCTATTGCTAAAAATATATCCCAGTGACTTTCGGCAGTTTTTTTTCTTTTTGGTCCAGGATCACATATGTGTCTTCCATCACTTTTGGATAATACTCCTCCTCAGATTTACTAAGGAATCTCTTTGTCTGGAAAACTAATTTCAAGGTTTGAACTGTAAATTTGTATTAGTACAGGGTAAGTCACGTATGCCCAAACAAACAGACACATAGTGTATATTTTCTTTGGTCTCGCTCTTTAATTTGACACTGAATTGCAGTTGTGAGTTATAGTCCACGAAATAGTCCACACACCCACATGCTCAATATTGTGCTTATTTAAGGTACTAGACCCTATATGCATCCATGTCAGTGTCATTGTTTCTATGGGACCAAGCAGGTTTTGAGAGTCGATACCCTTCCCAGTGTCCCTCATATGACATGCTATACATGTGGGTATTCTCACATGTATTCTGCTGTATCGCTGGGGGTAGAGGGGTGTATTAAGGGGTAACTGAACTCCCCCTCTGGCGCTGGTTTGAAAATCTAATGCGTCCCTGCAGCCTTTTGATCCACTTTCAAGTCTCTCACCTACCAAATTAAAAGCTGACGTCTTGCTTTTAGAAATAGATCGTTTGCGTAGTGTTTGTCTTGCAGATACAGAGACGGCATGGGGCGATTGTAAACAGGGTTTCAGGCTCCATATGCCAGGCAGCTGATTGTAAAAAGCCGACACCTAATCCTGCTACCGTGTGCTTCATCCGTCAGCTCAGAACCCCCCCCCCCCCCCCTCAACCCCCACCCCCCAGTGTGAGTGAGGCTGGAAGCGTCTCCTCAGACAGCCAGATGATGACCTGGTCTGGACCAGAGACTTTAATCTCCTAGAGATTAATGGTTGTAGCTTTATGTGCGGCCATGACTGCGGAGGGGGATACAGTATTTGCCTGCAGTGCTGAGGTTCCTCTCATTTGGCTGGCCTTGTTGCTCACGGGTGTCACCGTAACTGTTACTCATGGACTAGATATGCTAGGATGGTTTATTATTAGCAGTTCTACCCCATTCAGTCATTGGAGGAAGGTCTGAGGTGCAAAAATAAAGAGGTAGCCACCCTGAGCCTGTCTACGTGCTGTTTACAGGGATATTTTAGACCTAGAAGAGCTCACATATTTACTGCCAGAGGTTGAACGTCCTTGCCATTTGGCATAGAGGAGCAAAGCAGTTACAGACAGAAGGATAGGAGAAGAGAACGGAAAGCAGGATAGAGGCTGTACGGATAGGGGGACGGTCTGACAGAGAAGGGAAGCGACAGAGACTCAGCCTGGGAGGAGGAGCTGCTGTCCCAGGGCTGGTCCCTGTGCTACAGCGGCTCACTCTCTGTGTGTTTGCACCGTTTCTCGTGCCGTGATGAAGTCTCGTGGAGAGGCTGTGGGCTGGAGAGAAGCTCGAGGACTCTGCCGAGGTTTCCGGTCCCCCTGCGAGGCACAGGCTGTCTGCTGGAGAGGGGGATTCATCTGAAGACCATAAACACGCAAACACTCGCTGGCTGAGTGTTCTTTTCTTTTTTCAGACAGAACTTTTTCTTATTCTTGTACTTCTCCAGACCACGGCAAAAGGACCACCAAGATGAGTCGATGGCTCAAATGCACCTCCATGTACTTTGTAGGTATCAAGAGATTCTCCAGTGGTATTTTTCCCTTAAACTTTGCTATGCTTTCAGTTCTTTCTCTTTATGTACGCAAAAGCTGGAGGCAGAGACATTTGATTCTGAAGTGAGTGTGTGTGCTTTTGGGACGTCTTTTAGCTTAGACGTCTCTTGAAAAGCTTGTGTGAACTTGTAGGACCATGGCAGGCTTAAAGCATCTTTTGTTAATTCAAAAGGTTTTTTTTTTTTTTTAATGAGTAATGTGTATTAAGACTACTCTAAAATATCTATATCCTCAGGTGTTTCTTTGGTTCATAAGTTATTTAGTGTCCTGGATGGCTACAAGCCTTTATTAATTTATTATTACAGGTATTACTTTATCTTAATTACATTTTTATTGACATTCGACGTAAACATAAACCTTTCCATTTTAATCAGATGCTTAGAAAAGTGAAACGTTTTGTTTTTTCAATTTATGTAAGATAAACCTTTAAAACCATCCTTTTTATTTTGTGAAGACTTCAAGCCTTTCGTTTCCTGTTGTGCTTTTGAATATTTGTTGTTAACATTCCTTCATTCAGCTAATTCTACTTGAGATCACCACCCTGATCATTCGGAGATTCATGAACAAAAGGTGTCACCTCAGCAGCTTTATTGAACATGACACTGCTGTCTTTGTGTACATGCTGATGTTATGAGTGTTCTGACGTGTCTCTCTCTATCCTTTAGAACACAGACTGGAATAAGTATGACGACAGGCTGATGAAGGCAGTGGAGAGGAGGGAGGTGGACAAGGTGGCAGCAGTGCTCTGCAAGAAGGGCATCATCCCCACCAAACTTGACGTAGAGGGCCGCTCTGCGTAAGTATCCCTGTCACCATGGTTGACTAGTCATCCAACTACGGATTAGGCTATTAGTAAGGTCAACTAGTTTGTCTAAATTTTTAAATCTAGGTTTAAGAAAGTGTGTGAAGTTAAACAGTCCTATATTTCAAAGCTTGTTTCCAGAATCCTGCGTTCTCTTCCTATTTTTTGTGTGTGGTCTAACTGTTTAACTTAAGAACATGTCCTTAAGGAACGTGGCCTCTCTTGATGGGATTAACCTGAAACCAGACTAATAATGCAGGGCATCCTTAAGACCAATGAATCGACTAGGCAGTGTACCGGTTAGTCTGTTTTGAAAATATGTAGTTTTGCACATACCTGCCTGAGAGTGAATCGCTCAAACTGTGAGATTATTCATAATCATTCAAATTCTTAAACACTCTTTACATCTGCATATTTAGGCACAATGGTATTATAACAGTAAGATTTTTATTATAGGAAAAAAATATTTTTTGACTTAAATGTCTTTGGATCCCTGCTATATCATGATATCAAACTCTGCTTTCAATATAGTTCACAGCTTTATCATAGCATCAGACTGGTTATCACTTCATTAGCACTTTTTAAATTTGAGGAGTCCTGTTTGTTTATTCATTTATGCTTGGTTTTATGCTTTTGTTCATACTTTGGTATTTATAGTCTCACTGATCGGCCCTATGTTTTTGTCCAGTCCGGACTGAAGCATTTTGTGCCTGAACAAGAATTTGAGTAAAAATGGGAAAACATGTTGTGGTTGGAGATGCTTGACCCGGCACAAACCAGAAAAGTCCGGAACAGCCTGGGCCTCCTGGGCTGGAAGTACGTCTTCAGTGAATAAATCAATGCTTGTGTACACTGACTAAATTTAGTATCTAGAAGTTTTTCTTTCCTAATCTGTCATGTTAACTGCTTACTCAATCTTCTTCTGGAAGTTCCGAGTCTGGAGACCTTTAGAAGATGCCTTTTTATTTCGGGATAAATGCAGGAAAGTATTTGGGGTCAGAGTTAAATTGTTGAACCCCGTTATTCAATATCACACTGAGTGATGTTCAACATTATTACATGGCCGCACAGTAGACTCCAACACTGGTGGATCAACTGTGTCTTTTCCTGTTTTAGAAAGCCTAGTTGGCCTCCCATCAATCCCTGATGTTTTTATTGGCTTGACAGGGTCTATGTAGGGCATAGACAGACACATTTCAGCTTGATTTAACCACAGATTTGATTCTTTCCCTCATTTAAAGCCATAAGGTTCCCCTTTGGGTATTTTTGTCATAGTGTGAGATTCTTCTTGCCCTGTTGGGTGGATAGGAGCTTGACTTGTAATAAGGTGCTAGAATTTCTCAGGACTAAATCAAGAGCATCGGACACCGTCGCAGTCGCCGGGTTGGTGTTATAGTGTAACAGAGCTCAATTAATAAACACCAGCGTGTTATATGAAACATGCTTGCGGACGTCAGTGTGCCATAATGACTACCAGATGACCTGGACATGGTAATATGTAGCCTTTGTGCATAGTCAAGTGGAATACACAGGTCAAATGTTGGATTTATGGAAATCCTCTGGTCGTATATAGCAGGACCCCACATGCAGACTGCATTTCAAGCCTGTTATTTCCCTTACTGGTCAGAATAGCCCCCAGGGAGGGCGGACCACAGGGCTTGTAGGGCGTAATCCAGTAGTTCTGGTAAGTTAATTGGTAACCTGCATTAGGCCAGCATTTTTGCTTTGTGGGCAGATGAAAATGAGCAGATTTCTGTGTTTTTCTATCTTTAAATAAGAGTATGGAATGAAATACACCTGCTTGATGGAAGCTTGCTAATACATGGTTAGCTCACAGGAAACAGACCAAGCCTTCCTGCTGTGGCATTAGCCTTTTGTTTCTTTAACACACCCAGTTTATAATATATGTAGGCTATACACACACAGTTTGTAATTAACACTTTGCAAATCCCCAATGAGAGTGAAATTGAAGTTGGCCAGTAACTTTGTTAGGAAATCCAATTCTAAATGGTTTTGTGTTATTGTTAGCTAAAATGGTAAAATGATTTGTTTTTGTAATTTAAATAGTTTTAAACTGTTCAAACTGTTTCAAAATGCTATTATTATTATTTTGAAGATGCTTGATTAGTAAGAATATTTATGACTAGTAAAAAATGTTCAGTTTGTTCACCATTGACAGATGTGACAGTTCATTTTAGAGCCTGAACACACACAGACAGAAAAAATTCTTTAGAAGTTCAAAAGATTTTCTTTTGAGTTACTTTAAAGCCCTATTGTAGCAGCAAAATTTTAAGTAAGAATGAGCCTTGTGTTCAGCAAAGTATTAAAATTCCTAATGCATTCCACACTTATCAGATACTTTTATGCATTGAAATGGCTTTTGCTGAATTGCAGAGACTCTAGTGACAGACTAGTACAGCATTCAAAACTCTTGTTTTGAATTCAAACTGGCCCCCCGTCCCACCTCTCTAGCACCTCTAAAAATACATAAAGTATCTTGAAGCCACAGATATGCGAGTCAGCCAAGGAGTTGGAGCCAAGCTAGAATGACATGTCTGGGTCTTCATGACCATCTGAGCCCTTCAGTCTCCTCTAATGAGGGTCACTTACTATTATAACATTCACCTTCTTTCCATATACCTAATAACATGTTTAGTCATTTTTAGTTATGAAATCATATTTGGAGGAACCTGTAGAGCAATGAGCTGTGTCTCCCCTTTGACTTCCCTGGAAATTGTATTAATTTAAATTTAGATTAAATTTGAAAACATCATATACTGTAGTAGTGGAACAATGTTGTTTTGATGACTTACACAGTGACTATAACGCAACTAATGTTGTATGAATTTTCATAAAAATAAAGTTTCAGAAAGTGATACACACTAAGGATTGGGATGAACCACCACATCGCTGAAACGGATAAAACACAAGACCTATTCTCTGTCCTTAATTTTAACAACAACTAATTGCCACCCATCCATTACACCATGGGTGGTTGTTGTTTAGGCCAGTGTGTGGAAATTGTGTCCACAATTTCACCTGTCAATCTTCAGGTCAAAGGCCTGTCTACATGTTTGGATTCTCACCATCAACACGGTCTAAAATAACACTTTGCAAACACAGGTGAAAATCTGCATGGCTCTCTTTACAACATGTCTCGGAGACATTCTCACCGCTTTAAACCGAGCACTAAAAAGTGCTGATTTTTATCAGTTCGGCATCTTGCATATGAAGTACGAAGTGAAAGTGAATGCATTAAATATGGACATTATCTTGGCCAGCATTTTGATAATGGAAGTATGTTTACATTAGGCACTGCATGTATGAATAAAAAGTATGGTTATGTAATGTAAAGTTAGGAGTTTTGTGTGCAGATGCATTTGAGAGACAGAGAGTTGAATTTCTCTTGATGGTAGTCCTTTCCGTCTCTAGAATGCTGATGATGGTGATAATGCCCTCGACACAAGTTTAACCCTTTCTCCCGTTTCTGCTCCTTTCTCTTCAGCTTCCATCTTGCTGCCACCAGAGGACATCTCGACTGCCTGAACCTCATTCTTAATCACGGTGTGGATGTCACAGCCACAGATGCCACAGGTGAGGGTTTTGCTCTAGATTGGTGAGTTTGAATACCAAGGAACACATATAATGATAAAATGTGTCTCTTAAATGTACTTTTATGGGGAGTAAAACGCTCTGTCCGGTTGCTTACTAAAGGGATAATGTACAAAATAGTCATTACTCTCTGTCACAATGTCCAAATTGAGGAACGGACATGTTTCAGAATTCATTAAAAGTATTTCGGGAGAATTTCTCTCCTTAAATGTTAATGATATAGCAACACATTTTTCACCAGAGAATGCGGTTACTCTGGAAATCCTTTATAGAGGTATAAGCCATAAAAATGTCACTGTCAAATGATATGTAGAGAAGAACTGTTTGATTTAAAACAGGAATGGATGTGGAACATTTTAGTCAGACTCCTGCTGTTGACATCTGTCTCTAAAGGGAGACTGGTTCAGATTGGTTTGTTGTCTAATGGCTCCAATTGATTTGTTGTTTTGTTCCTGTAGGAAAAAATGCCTTACACCTGGCAGCCAGAAATGCCCAGTCGCTATGTGTGCAGAAACTACTCCAGGTAAAGCTGCTTTTCACAATCAATACAGTTTTAAGGAATGGCTAGAAACACGAGGTATTTTTGTACTCTTTTTCTTGTAAAGCCAGACAATTTCTGCTCTATTGTATCCTCTTTTTTTGATGTGAAGGAAAGGTTTTGAAGAGTAGATATGAGGTTTTCTGAGGACTTTGATGATGAGAGGAACTTCAGAAAGGATTATTTACGGCCTCCATTATAGGGCTGTGCCGATTCATTCTTCTATCAATGTGCCCAGGTTTTCTCCTTATATTGTGTCGATACTTCACTATTTTTCTTATGAGGTTTATATGATTTATGACTTGTATCATTCCCTGAAGTTCAATTAGGCACTTTCTGACCAGCATTTTTTAGCACAGTCAAAGCTGTATCATTGAGATGCAGTATTAAACAACAGAGAAGAGACGTTCTCTGAATCTCTCATCTGACCTCGCCCTGAATATCTTCCAAATATATTGTTATGTACAGTAGCAATGAACCTCAATTCAAAAGTTTAGGGCTGGTAAGATTTTTAATGTTTTTGAAGTCTCACCAACTGTATTTATTTGATCTGCATGCACCAAAATATAGTACCACTGTGAAATGTTTGCTTTTGTATGTGTAATTATTCCCAGTGATGTCAAAGATTTGGTGCTTAAGAAACATCACTTACCATAACTCAAGGTAGTTATGCTGCTTAATATTTTTGCAAAGACTGAAATGCTTTTTGTAGGATTTTTGAATAGAAAGTTCAAAGTAAGCATTTTTTTGAAATGGTAAAGACATTCACAATGCATATCATTTCTGAAAAAAAAAAAATACAGTTTTAGGCTTATTGAAGAGTATGTTTTCTGATTTTGTGTACTATATCATTGGCCTGTACCCAGCCCTGCTTCATTGTCATCTGTGTGTTCAAGGAAGTACTGCAAAATCGATTTTTCAGTTTGCTTGCAAACCTTTAATGCTATTAGTGAGCTTACTTCAGCCCACAGGCTCATAAACAAAGTGTAGAAAATAAAGCAATGACCTGAACTCAGTTGCATAACACTGAACCTGACATCCTGATAATGAGAAAATGATGCTGTTTTAAGGCAAATCGAGCAGATCTTGTTTACAGATACGCCGCTTAATTTCACTCAATTAATGCACAAACACATTTTGCAAGAGGGTAAAACTCTGTCTCTGTGCCGATGTGAGTGATGGCGCTTGAGCTAATTAAGATCGGAAATGATTCCTATGACGTGCTTGTTGATGACTCCAACAACAGCGTCTTTGTCTCAGTGACTTGTTTGTGTTAATTACTTTGTACCCCAGGGAGCAAAATGAGAAAAATCTGACTCGACTCATTATGTAAAAATTAATTTTAGTTATTGTCTGTTGCTTGCCTTTGAAATCACTGACAGCTGATATGAAGCATAATCCACCTTAAGTGTCATGACTGTGTGCTGTTATTCGAACAACATTTTCCCGGGTGTCTGCAGTGTTGACAGGCTGCCCGTACTGTAACCTGCAGTCTATATTTCTATGCCATCATCATGTGCAATCTGAGACTGGCTCCTAGAGCCCATCAGATAGAGTTACCCAGGACACAGTTAGCCAGCAAGACCATGTGACCTCGCTACTGGTTTTGGAGGCTGTTGCTAGAGCATAACAGGTTTTTATAGTGACTGAAGTCAGAGGAGTTGTTTTGTTAGAGGTAGCAAAAAAAGAGGCGGAGAAGGTATGGGGCTTGAGAAAGTAGGACAGACAGTGGAATATGGAGAGAGTGAAAGAGATTTTAGAAATGAGGGCACAGGGGGTGGTGGGGCTGAAGACCACCGAGGCCAGTATCTTAGCAACACTCCTTTGCTCGACCTGGTTTCACTTCTCAGGTCCAGAATTATTTCAAAGCGTTGAATTAGACTCTCACACCCCCATGTCATTCTGGTGCGTTCTTGGTTTTTGTGTTCATCTGTTTAGGAGCAGCCAGTCATGAAGGATGTTTCCGAACGTTTAGACTCATCCTCTGACCTTTTAAAGCTTGTAGTCCATGAAGTGTTTGTGAATGGAGTGACTGTGAGTGTGACGAGTGTTTTATGTTTCAGCACAATTGCCCAGTGGGAAACGTGGACCTGCAGGGAAGAACAGCCTTGCATGATGCTGGTAAGCAAAAAGCTTTGGACATTTTGAGATTTTGTTGGAGTTGAACTCTGCAGTCCTCTCTCTTCCACCTAACTTGGGGGTTTCCTGCTCCCTCCATTTTTTTGCTCTTTCATTCCTTCTTTTTCCACTTTCTTCTACAACAAGTGGTGAAGCAGAGATGGAAAGGGTAGTGGATGAACACTGAATGTGATTCTTTGAGGCAGCAGCAGTCATAATCAATAAGATGTAGTTCACAGGCTTATTTTCCTTCCCTCAGAAGGCTTTCATGTAAGATTTAGAGCTCTTGCTCTTACTCCGTGCCCAGTGGAGGTTTTAGATTTATTTATTCTTTTTTTGTCTGTGTGTTTGAGTGTGATATCAGATGAGTCTACTGAATCTAATTCGCATGCTTGGGGGAAATGTTATGGAAAAATGATTATTGTTTGTCTTTTCAGTTATGGCCGGCTGCTCCTCCAGTGTGAAGCTGCTCTGTGACAGTGGGGCATCAGTTAATGTCAGCGACTTTGTGAGTTAATATGTGGCTTGTGGGATATTTCTTTCTTTATGTCATCTCATTCTTTTTCCCTGGACAAATGTTCTGTATTTTTATTTCCCCTCAAATGTACTTTATCTCCAAATGCTTTTTTAAAAATGTTTTTTTTTTTTTTTTTGGTTTGAGTTGATGCAAATGTGCACTTTTATGTGTGTTTATAGGATGGTCGGACTCCATTGGTGCTTGCCACTCAAATGTGTCATCCACACATCTGTCAGCTGCTGTTAGATCGAGGAAGTGACATCACAGTCCGAGACAAACAGAACAAGTAAATATCACTTTCATATTTCTCAGTAATTGTTTTTTATTGCCTCTTTTCTTGCCCTGCTGTGTTTTTATCCAGCTAGTGAATTTTCTGAGATCTCCTTAGATTTTATCCCCCTTTTTTTTCCCTTTGGATATCGGATGCTTTCAGTTATTTTAGCTGATTGATAATGCAAATTGGCATTATTCTTAGCATAATTGCTTAATTTGTCATGCATAATAGTTTGTAGCATGAGCAATTTAACTCTGCATTATTATTCTTCTAGTTACTGATCTAAAGCGGCTAATGAATCTGAAATCTCACGATTTCATGGAATAGCTTTCTTTCATGTTGAAATAAAAGGTGAATAGAAGGATATACCAAATGTATTAGTTTTATTCTTGTCCTAATAGTTCACAGAAGCATTTTTAAATGTAATATTTTGATGTCACTTGGTCATATTGAAAATGTGTTTGTGTTTTTGTTTGTTCACTCAGAACAGCATTGATTCTGGGCTGCGAGTATGCTTGTAAGGATGCTGTGGACGTTTTGTTGAAACATGGTGCTGACGTCACAGCTGTGGATGGTTCCGGCCATGACAGTTATCACTATGCACGGCTCAGCAAAAACCAGGAGCTTTTCTCTCTGGTCAAGAGTTATCTGGACAGTGCCACAAAAGGTTTTGTTGCATCTTGTTTTTATGATCTCTCTCTCTCATATGTCTGCAGTGTTGGAGCATTAGAGCAGTGCTTAAATTGCAATGAATTGAAATGTACCTCAAAATGCATTGGGACAACAGGGTGTAAAATTATTGACATGAACTGAATTGGCAGATTTTGTAAATTCATGAGCAACAACATATGATTCACTGGTCCAAATAACAAATACTGGACCAAAAAATGGTATTCATATTAGCCATATTACAAGGTGACCGTTAAACTAGTCCAGAGATCGAGTTGGATTGTACAAACAATTTTATGGTTGGTTACATTTTATTATTTGCATCAGTTTGTCACATCAAAACAGATAAAAGTCTGCAATCTAATATACTGGACGTTCAGTAATGTAAGTAAGAAAGAAAGTATAAGAGGTCGGTTTAGTAGAGGAATCTCACATTTTAAATTGAAAATAAAAAGGGGCAAAATCAAGCAGGTTATAATGCAGTCCTTCACTGCAGTTTCACAGTCCAAGCTTTTTGTCGATGAAAAAGCACTCCGTGCAGAGCGAAAAAGAAGTGATTTGCCAAGCAATTTCTGGCACAGACCACTATTTTCATAGGAACCAGATATTCCTTTATCACCTCATTACTTCCATTGTTCCATTTCATTATCCTTTGCATTTAAGTAAAGTTTTTTTTATTTAATATTAAAACTTTTCACAAAGAGGCTGATGAAAATGTCTGCCTTTCTTGGTGTAAATCAGTTGAATGCAACTTTTCATCAGATTTTTTATCCATTTTTCCCCTGCACTTCGCATTGCTTTGTTGCATCACTTTTGGTGTGAATAGGGCTTTATCAGGTAATAAGGTTATAGAGATCAAAGCCCCAAGAGCTTATGCACACGCTTCCTAAGAAGAGTGTAGAACCGTTCCTTTCAGCTTCATACTTCAGAGTAAAAAAGAAGCGTTTATACATACCATAACTCCTGAGGGGGAAAAACATCCCAATTCTCCTTCTGTATTTATTTGTTTATTTTTTTTCTGGTCGTTTCATGAATTGCTATTTAATCATATACTCATTTGTATTCACAGCAAAAGAGGCTGCCAAGATAGAGCAAAAAGAGAGACAGGTATACACAACATTTTCACCTTCACTTCATTCTGAGCCACTCTCTTCAGATGAGATTTTAAGAAACATAATATACAGATTAAACTTAATCACAAAAGGTTAAAATCTTTCCTTTTATTGCTTACTCCAAAACATAACCAATTAGCATACTGCACCGAAAACGGCTGCATTTATTCCTTTGTAATTTCACTGAAGCTATCTAGAGCACCGAGTCTGGAATAATATAAATGGAATTTATGATTGATGTGAAGAGAACGCAATTTAGTTTTTCTCATTTCAGCACTTGTGCATCTACCATATTAAAAGGAAAATAAATTATTTTAATCTAATAGAATTCCTTATCTCAAACCATAGTCTGACTGTACCTGCAGTAGAGACTGCAGTGCTGTAGAAACTTTTACGCACTACTGCCACCCAGTGTTCAATGAATGAAGTACACTATATATATTTTTTTCTCTAAAAGAACCACATTCAGCGCTTTTTTATAATTTAAGCTTTTTTTTATCCTCCTGAAGTTCACTTATCTTAGCAAGTCATAATTTTCTAATTTGTAAAATGCTTTGAAGGCAATTAATGTGCTTTTAAGGTCAGACCGTAAGAATCAGTGACAATGGTGGAAATAAACTGCAGCCCGCTCATATAGTTTATAATTTAATAAGTTCGTTTTCTTTTCAGACTCAAAAACCCTTCACTGATTAAGGGGGTCTTTGGCTCTACAATTAGATTAAAAAGTAATTTGTACATTTTATTTTCTGCGTCCCTTGCAATCTGTTGAGATGGTTTCTGAAGCCTCTAACCATGATAAGATCATACAGATGATTTCCAGTCAAATCTATGACAGTATGACATTGCCAGTAAAATGTTCTTGTTCTTTGTTTATAGTTTGTTCACCATTGTTTGTTAGTATAAGACCTGGACTTGTTTTATTGTGTGCCATTTACATGTTCCTTACACATTCTTTAGATGAATTGTTTATTAATTATAAGGGGTTATAAGACATTTATCATAGACTTTTTTTTTTTTTTTTTTTTTTTTTGCATTACAAACTATATATTAATACAAATGTGTGAGCAATCGTCTATGTGAATGTTTGTGTTTTCCAGGACTTGGAGAAAAAGAATGAGAGTCAACAGGACACACTAAAGAAGTTCCACCAGGAACAGAGAACACTGCTCGATAAAGTTAACATGCTTCAGCAGCAACTCAGTCAGGTATTTCTTCAGGAGTTTTGTGATTGGCCAATTTATTTGAAAGCCTGCGCCTCATATGGGTGTTTTTCATCATTTTCAGCCAAAATACTTGTACGTGGCAATTTTATCAATTCTTCTGAGCAGGTTGCTGTATATTTCTATTGCAGTATAGTTCTATAGATATCTTTTGTCAAATGTTCTCTCTCTTTCTAAGGAAAAGTCAACAGTGGAGGACATTCACAAGGAGGTAATTAGTGTGTTGTTCTGGAAATGGTTTCCTTCTGTCCCAATGACATTGTCTATTCTAATTTTCATCTCTTCATCCCACTTCTGTCATAGTATTTACTATTTATGGATTTTTTTATTTTTTTTATTAAGGTTTGGTGTTAGTTGCTATTGAATATTCATGAGTTTGTGTTTTGTACACCAGAGAGAGCAGCTGAAGCGTTTACTTTCTGCCAAAGAGAAGGAGGAAGGAGCCAGGGCCATGGAGACTGTGAGAGTCCAGCAGCGGAGCCATTTGGTCAGTAAAAATATTTGCAATGTGTTCATCAAGGACTGCTGCTCATTAACTCCAGATCCAGCAGTTTGTGATCAAAGTTTGATGGAATGATGAATAAATCTGCATGTGTTTATTTTACAGGGAGATTACCCTGGCCAGTCTGTGATCAAAGGTGATTTTGTCTTTTAAAGTTTGCATCTTTAGACTGACGACTCTTCTGATATTAGAGACCTCAGTATAAATAGTGTACTGATGTTGAAGGAATGTTCAGTGTAGGGATGTCAGAAAATATTTTTTTTCTGTGAATAAAGGTGTGTTTCATTTTGGGATCTTTTTTCTCTGCAGGAAAAGACAATGTACTAGTGCGACAGTCACACAGCCTGGATTCTGCTCAGGTGAATAAAAATTCCTTTAAAATCTTTTAAAATCATTAATGCCAGGGATTTCGGCTGAGGACAAAAAGCTAATTATATTTCATGTTGATGTAAACCAGCTTCATCCCATGCCAGTTTTCTGCTACTAACAGATTTTAATCTATACAGTTTTGCCTTAAATACACATAAAAGTCTATTATTAAAGTATAGCATGCTGTCTGTTACCACAGAAGATTTTCTTTATTTGTACAAACAAAGTCTTATACAGTAATGTAGCTTATACTGTAATAAAACACAAGTCACTTTAACATTTATACGCTAACATGAGACTACTGTGATTTAAAATTGCTGTCACTGGATAATAAGACATCCAAAATGTCTAAATGTTTATATATTATTGTCGTAAGTATATATTTATTTTTTGTATGTTAAGAGGGTAAGTCTTTATTTTATGCCTTTAATATGTGTAACATTGGCATTATCTGTAACATTCAACTCTGTTTACATGTTAACATTAAGAACAGTTTAACATTAAATACAGTTTATTATTACTACTCTGTATGTACTTGTGTAAATACACAGATTCCAGTTGTTTCTATGTACATACAGTATATAGATATCCCACGTTCCTTATGCAGTTCAACAATAGCGTCAAACTTCAAGTGCAAAGCTTAAATTTTAAAATCAAGCATTGATTCTAAAGGTTTGCTGAGCATGCACAAGCTTTACATATGATCCGGTTATTTCACCCAAGGTTTGGCATTTTAGTTTTTTTTTTACTTTTTCTTCTCATGTTCAGTAATGCAGTGAGCAGACTGGCTGTGTCAGCGGTGTTAAGCTTAGGAGAGGCAGTGGCAGTCAGATAAGATGCTCTCTCTCATTTTATTTCAGAACCTCCATAGCCTGCAGTGTCAGAAGGGTTTATGATTTATTAGCGTTATTCTCTAAATGGACGGACTGTGCCTGGGATCAGCTTTTGGGCAGATGTGGTGGATGCAATTTTGTTGTCACATTAGCAGCAGAGACATCTTTACTCTCACCTGTGTTAGAGGTCACCGCACACTTTAAAAAATGCACCTATTAAAGTAGGATCACATGTCTGACTTGGGATGTGGCCTAGATAAAGTTTTCTTTGAAAGTTATAAGCCCTAGTGTGACCCCATTTGAGAAAAAGTATGGGAACCATTCCATTTTCTCATCTCTTAAGGCTGGCTGTTAAAATTTCTTGTTTTAATAGTCAAGAGGAAAAGGAAAGCTGTGAAAAAAATATTTCCAAGGCTTTTCCACTGTGGCGTAGTATCCGCTTAAAACACACAGACACTAGGATCATTTGTTAGCATGTTTTGTGTGATTAATAATGAATGCCTACTTGTGTTTGAATTCAGATCTTGCAGCCTTCAGGACCCCCTCAGTCTGTGGCCCGACCTTTGGAGCGGTCTCAGACAGTGGCTGGTGATCCCGAAACACTCGGTCAAGAGCTTGAATCTGTCCGCAGACAGCAAGAGGCTGCACAAGAGGAGGTGGGTCTCCTCCAAAAGGCTCTAGCATGCAAGTCTCAGGAGTGTGAGGAGCTGACTAGGAAGTGTGAGACCATCAAACACGAATCGGATCAGCAGATACACGAGCTGGAGGAAGCCATGGGAGATGTGCAGAAGCGAATGATAGACTCCGAGGCAAAGGTGAAACAGCTTCAGGCTCATGTGGTGGCAGTAAAGGAGCATCTCAGTAACCAAGTTGTTGATGACCTCAAAGCACAGCTGAATGAGGTGAAGGCAAAGTACGAGGGTGCTTCTGCTGAGGTTGGACGGGTCAGGAACCATTTAAAGCAGAGTGAGAAAGCTTTGGAGGAGTACAAGAAAAGTGAAGGGCTTCTGGCTGTGGAGGTTGAGAGGCTCACTGCAGAGCTGAGTGTAATGAATGAGGACCATAAAAACATGGAGGAGATGCTGTTAAACATGGAGGGTCAAGTGAAGACTGCAGATGCCAGGTTGACCTCAATGGTTCCAGGAGAGAAGTTTGACAACATGAAGAACCTCCTTACCAATGCTGTAGATGAGAAGGAGCTACAGCTGGCTGAGTTAAGGGAAGATTATGACCGTGTGCTGGAGGAAGTGGCAGAGCTCCACCGTGCAATGGACGACCGACAGACGGTCCCCCTGCTAGAGCACGAGAGAGTCCGGACTGCTCTGGAGGAGCAAAGCTCAACCCTAAAGAAGAAACTTGCAGACGTCACTACAAAGTGTCAGTCGTTGATATGTGAAGTGGAGGAAGGTGAGGATGAGAGAGAACTGCTCCGAGAAGAGCTGCAGGAGCTCAGCAACAATATGAAAACCAAGTTTGTGACCTTGGAAAACCATGAGGAGGTGAAGAGGTCTATGGGCCTCGCTGTGGAGGAGCTGAGGGTTAGGTTAGCAGAGGAGACCGAGAAGAGAAAACGGGCTGAAGAGCAGCTACAGAGGTTGCAGGATGACAAGACCTCTCTTTGTGAGGACATTGCCAATTTGAGGAGCATGTACATCCCTTGTGAACGTTATGAGAGCGATATGGCTGCACTCACAGAACGCAGCACAGAACTGGAAAGAGATCTTAATAGCCTTCAAGATCAATACCAGGAGAAGGTCAATGAACTTGAGATTTTGGCAGCTGAAAAATCATTACTGAAGCAGAGCTTTGACATTGAGTTTGTTACAAAGAGTGAGTACGAGAGCGTGCAGACGGAGTTAAATGAGGCTTTGGAGAAAGCGAAGATTGAAATCGGAAAGTTGAGGGATGATTATAGAGTTCGGGACGAGGAGTTACAGAAGGCGAAAGAAGGAAATGCTAGGTTGAAGGAGGAGTTTGAGAACGTGCAGGCCAAGTTAGAAAATAAATATATCAGCCTTGTGGAACATGAGATCTTGAGAAGCACAATGAGCAAAGCTTTATCAGAAGCAGAGGGAAGAGCTCAAGATGCCTACTCCAAGTACCAGTGTGCTCAAGAGAGTGCATCAAAGCTCCACGAGGAGGTTGAAGCGCAGAAGAAAGAGTTGGATACTATTCAAGAGGCATTGCAGTTGAAGTTTGTTCCGTTGACTGCTATGGAGGAAAAAGAGATGCATTTCAACACCGCTTTGAAGGACTTGGCTGAAAAACTTGCCAAAATGCAGGATATGTACAATGACGAAAAGACCAAAGGAGAACGCCAAAAGCAGGAGAACGAAAAATTTAAAGAAGAGATGGCAAATCTGCAGCAGAAACTTCAGACGGGGCTTGTGTCCAATGAGAAGTACAAAGAAGTGGAAGATCGCTGCAAGGGCCAGGTGGAGGAGCTGAGTCTGAAGTTGGTGGAGCTGGAGCAGCAATATAAAGAGGTTACGATCCAGCGGGCCGAGCTCGAGGAGAAAAATGCATTGTGTAACTCTGAGATCCAGAGTCTCCAAAAGAAACTGAACTGTGAGTTTATCCATCTGGAGCAGTTTGAGGCTATGCAGAGCTCTCTGAGTGGCAGCCTGCAGGAGGCGCAAAAGGAGTGCAAGTGCCTACATGAAGCTCATAGACTGGAAGTCCAGCGTGTTCATGAACTAGAGAAACAGCTGCAGAGTCAGAGCTGCGATGAGGCCCAGTATAGCCAGGTTAGAGAGGCTCTGGAACGTGAGGTCAATGAGCTTCGCTTGGCACTGCGGGAGGAGGAAGAAAACAGTGCGCAGAGGGCTGAGGACGTAGCTACCCTGCAGACTGAGCTTCTCAGAGCCACACATGCTCTGGATGACCTCCACAGCCATGAAGAGCAGGTGACCCTGCTCCGAGCTGAAAAGCAGAAGTTGGAGGAGGAGGTGCGTGAACTTGGCGATCGGCTTTCAGGACTGGATGAGCAGTATGAGGACCTTTACAGGGAAACGACTCTGGCTAGGGAGGGTGAAAAGAGGGCGAGAACAGAAACCGAGGCCTTGCAGGTAAAGAGTGCCTCTATTGAGAAGGAGATCAGAGATCTGAAGGAGAGATACGAGGAATCAATGAGTACCATTGGAGAACTGCAGAAGAGGATTCAGGCATCCACGGAGCAGACTGAGCTTAAAGACAAACGGGTAAGGCTGTTATATACTAATTTGTTACATGGAAGAGCTTTTTCGATAAGTGCCTGATATTTTGTCTGGTTATAAGCGAGGTGTTTTTCGTTTCAGATCACAGAACTGCTGGCAGATGTTGAAAGGCTAAAACAGGCTCTGAATGGTTTATCCCAGCTGGCTTATGCTGGCAGCACGCCCAACAAGAGACAGACTCAACACATTGACACACTCCAAGCCCAGGTCAAGAGCCTCCAGCAGCAGCTGGCTGTGAGTAGCTCTGTGCACATACCGCTGGATTTATTTGTAATTGCCCACAAATATGGCATGCCGTCACCTTGGACTAAATAATATACTGACTGACTTGCATTTATGATAGATTTTAGAGCCTTCTGCCCTATTATAAAAAAAAAAAATCGAAGTAAGAAACTGGGACTGATAGAAGGGCTTCCAAGATTTGATGTTATTCTGAATTTAATGGTCTGTTTTACTCAAGCGATATAGTATATGCTAATTTTTTTTCAATAATGTTTAATTTAAATGAATTAAAATACATTTTAAATTTCAAAAGAGTGCACTGTATTTCAAAATATTTTGCTCATATTTTTGAAAGAAGAAATGTGCTAAATATTATTACAATTTAAATAACTATTTTAATACATTTAATACATTAGTTGTGGTGTCAAAGCTGAATTTTCCAACTCATGGACCATCCTCTTTTTTTTTTTTATCTAAACAGGATGCTGAGAGGCAACATAGAGAAGTGGTTTCAATTTATCGAACTCATCTTCTCAGTGCAGCACAGGTAATTGCGTGTGAATGTGAGTTGAGTGGGAAGGGTTCTTTTTCTTTTCTGCAGTAGCAGTTCCTTCTGTTTTGCTCCTATGTCAAGGTCATTTATTGAAACCTCTTAGGTACGCCATAGCGTATGGTTTTCTTTGTACCATGGATGACATGCAGAGATCAACAGTGCTGTTTTATTAATACACTGTGATAGTATACAGGTCATAGCCTGTAATTGCACAGAAGTTTCTGGAAGCAATTCTAAAGGTGGATGTATCGTCACTAAATACCGGCCACTTCTTTTCTTTCAGGGTCACATGGATGAAGATGTCCAAGCTGCCTTATTGCAGATCATTCGAATGAGACAAGGCTTTGTGTGTTGAACTCGGCACACTGAGACTACACTGACTCCAATTCATCATTCACACATAACCTCCCGTTCAGCTCCGTGCGGTTTGATACTGCTCTGGAATGCTTTGGTCAGAAAGTCACATATTGCAACATTTGACATGTCCTAATTAGGCTGAGCGATGTAAACACTAACATTGTGTCTATAACAAAGATTTGCTTAGTGACAGTACTAGATATAGCAGTAAGGATACTTCTACTTATCCTAAGACATAAATCATAGACATGAGAGGCAGTGGATAATGATTTATTCACAAATAAGCATACTGGCTTAACTAGGCAAGCTATTGCTACATGCTGTAGAGGTGATGGAAAGTGCGGATTGCTGTAAAGATGTAAACTGCACATTCAGTGATTTAAGTCTCATGTACCTCCTTATTTCATGTTGAAATAACCTAACTACAGTTTAAAGAAGAACATTCCCTCCCTCCACTCTTATAGCCTCGATCTGAGCTACATGTACAGTGTATTAATGAGGGACGAGAGATTTTAATCTTCTGTTCTTAGTCCAGCATTATTGTATCCTCAGCAGTGGTTACACTAATATTCTGGTTAGAGGAAGTCGATCTTTCAGCACCAGGGAAACTAGCTTCCAGGCTTTAGTGGAGTGCACAGAGGCATATCCTGGGCAGACAATAGTAATATTACATGTAAGTTAAAGCACATACAGTATACAGTAAGAGCATAAATGCACAGTAAAAGTCATTTGCACAGTTGTTTTGGAGCGTCCCAGAATTTTTATGGTTCAAAGTCATCATAAAAGATCAGAGCACACCACTGCAGCTTCTTCAGACACTTTTCTTTAGCAGTTTTGCCCATGACCATACACTAGATTTTTTATTCCAAATACTTGTGATGTATTTGAGTCAGTGAGTGTCTATTGGGTTGGGTGATTCACGGTGGATTTGTTGTTTTACTGGAGTGTTTATGTAAAATTGCTTTGCTTCTGCAGTGACAGCATCAGACTGCGTCTCATGAGCGAAGCGTTTAACACTGAGGCCTTTCATAACACTCTATCCCTCATGGTCCTGAATCCTGGCTGATATCGCCATCTAGTGGTGTGACTTGGCTGGCCAAGTTTGATGTGTGGTTTTGTGTAGGAGAATGTGATGCATTTAGGAATTCTCCCTTTTGATGCTTCCCAGATCTGATATATCACCTTTTACATGGCTTTGTAATACTTTTGATTAATGAACAACATCACGTTTGTGGTAACTATTACAGAATTCAGCAGGACTGGAATGGAAAGGCACAATAATCTGTCCAGGTTTCGGAACATGACTGTATACTGACATACTCTATATTTTGTGTATCTTGTTTTTTTTTTTGCCTTCATCTAAACTGTTAAATTAACTTTTGAGTTCCAATCAATTTGAGCACCCAACCATGGCTTTCCAGTATTGATTTTAATTTATTTTTAAAATACCACCATCATCGTGCCATTTGGTTTGTTAGGTATTAACTGATGCCATTGGTTTTCTCTTTTGGGGATGACTAATTGTAATGGTTTCATTATTTATTAGTATTACATTCTAACTGTGCTCTTATGATTATCAGTTAGTCTGTGTTTCTCCTTCATGGACATTTTTTTTTCCTTTTGTTTTGAGTCTAACATCAATAAAAGTGCCTCTTTTAGACTAAACTGGCTCTGTGCAAATGACTAAGATTAATCCCAGCAGTCTCGGAGTATCATGAAGTGAACCTTGCTTTTGCCAGACCATTCCAGCCCCTCTCACTCTCCTTGAAGTGAACGCACATGTTGTTACTTTAAATCCAATTTAGGGCTCTTTTTTTCTCATGTGGTTTGCATCTATTTGTACCTTAGCATTTAACTTATCTTTGAAACAAAATGAGATTTACAAATACAAAGAAAAGACAATATTTTTCTCCCAATAAAGGTCATAGTGATTACATTTCTCACTCACCTTAAAAGAGTAATACTGCGGAACAGAATCCATGTTGCTTGCTTATCTTAGTTTGTTCAGCATGCTTTGATCAGTCACTTTTCATCTACATCAGCCACTATATTTTTAAAGCTTGTCCCACACCTGATTAATTTCACATTTTTTGTGTATGTGATTGCTGAAACGACAGCTCTCAGTTTGCCTCTGACTCCCTCTCTCCCCTCCTCTTGCAGTCTCTTGTTTTTATGAGTCTGTTATTTGTGGCCTGCCCTGCATAAGCTGTTCTCAGCAATTATGGCAAATACAATTCAATCTGTTTGGAGCTTTCCCTTTAATCTCATTTCCAGGACCATAAGCAGAACCAGACATCCTCCAACCTCTCCCCTCTCTTTCCCTTTCTCTCTACCATTAATCATGTCTGTAAGGATCACAGTGGAACCCTGTCGTTTTGCTGGCCCCCTGGTAGGTGGGCAGAATTGGAGCGGGGGGGATCAACCCTGTTTGTGTTGCTTTAATGTGGTTGCTTACTCAGTCGGTAGTCTTTGTGTCGTGATTTACGCTCACTTTGACCACAGAGCCCTCCACGTGTCAGGCGAATAATTTGCTCCCTTTTTATCTGTGCTGCGCGTCCATTTCTATTTTTCTGTCTGTTTTTGATTTTGTGTGCATTTGAAGTTTTTCTTACCTTTCCTTTTAATAGTTTAATAACAAATGCAGATGTGCACCACATCCCGTTCCCATCAGTTTCACCCTCTTATCATCGGGCGGCTTTTAAAAGAATGTCATGGAAACCCCCATCTTTTCTCATTAGCCACCCTGGATCGGTCACCTCTGCTCACCCCTTTAATGTTTTTGCAGAGGTCCCTGCACTTTGTTGCCTCAATAAAGTTCATTTATAGGATAACAGGGCTCTGGGGGACAGATGGGGCTGATTTGGACTAGATGGATTCAACATGTCTCCTGCCCAGCTCCTCTCTGATCCTTGCCATGTAATCCATACCTCCCTGACCTCATCATCCATCATATAACACCTGGGATGAGGGGAAAAATGGTTGAAAAAATATATAAAAATGGATTTATTGGACCGGCCACAGGAGAGTCCCACTACCACCGCCAGGCCGTGGCTCCATCCATCCACGGACGGGTTTTTCTGCACAAGGGAAGACACAATTGGGTTGTGTTCTGTACTTTTGGTGATCTACCTCCATTAAATGTGTTTAAGTTAAAAATAAACATCCTTGTTTGAGTGGGTCGGCAGTAAGCAGCAGAGGGTTGATTAGATCACAGAGGTACAAAAATTCGATACTGTTGAGCACATTTCAAAGACTTTTGAAACTTGCGGTTAAGACTTCTTAACCGCAAGGTAATTTTGCACGAGGGGGTGTTGTACTCCAAAGCCGAAATTTTAAACTGCACATTTAAACGGTTTCATCTGAGCTCATTGTTGTTCTTTTTTCCCCTCATTAGCTCTTGGTTAACCACTAATGCCTTGTGTATCAACTCATTTTTACTTTCTCCCCCTTTTTCCGGTCAGGCTCAACAAGAAACATGTGGTTGTCCTCTCTTCCAAGCTCAAGCTCTTAATAATCCCCAGGCTTCGATGGAAAATCGACTGCATTTCACATGTCTGCTAAGAGCTGACACATGGGGCTGTGTCCGTGGTTTAACAGAATAAGCCTGCGGAATTGATGGTTGGCTGCTTGGAAATAGTGCTGCAACTAATGTACTTTCTTGATTTTATAAAGGGTTCGGTTTTGACTGCTTTTCTTGCTCTGCGGTGTGGGCTTGTGGTTCTTTAAAGGCTTGTTAAGAGGTAAATTGAGGGGAAAGGTGGGGAGAGCATACCATTTTTCTTTTTTTGGCCATCTTCGTTATGCCTTTTTTATTTTTTAAGGAACTCGACTGGTCGATGGTCCGAAGTCACTGGAGAAAATACTGGTTTACTTGATTCAGGTGGACTTAGAAGAGTTTAGGAACTAGTTTGTAAGTCTTTATATCTCAAGGATGTACTTACAATAAAAGTCTGATAATTATTTGGATGTTATATAACCAATAAATGGCAGAGAATAAATTAAAGTATACAATTTCATTTTATAAAATAGTAAGACACAAACAACTAAATTCAGTGAATCAGAATTATAATGCAGATGAAAGTGGATATTCATATTGAGATTGACATTTTAAATTATTAGTATTATTAGCAAATGTAAGAAAAAAAAATACAACTTCCACAAAGGAAACCCTCTGTACCTTATTTTCTTGAGAAGGATATTTGTGGGTAGAAATATGAAAATATTATAAATGAGTAAGCACAATTAAATATATAATATCAAAGGTGCCATTTTTTTAACTGTAACATTTGTTATTATCATCAAGGTTTTTGAACCGAAAGATCAAAAGAACAGAATTTATTTAAAATATAAATCCTTGTAATATAGTCTTAACTGTCTATTTAGTGTCCTAACTGACCCCAAACCATGAATGGTATATTAAATGCATGCACAAAATACACACACACAAACAAAAATAATTCTCTCATATCGTGTGATAACCAATACACAGTCTTGCAATATTTTTCAGTATATTATATATACAGCTACATTGCTTATGGAATATGCTGCCAATTGCTGCGCCACTGTAATATATCATTTTTAGTTGCCTTTATTGCACAATCATGTCATTGAACTAATGAACCATTCTTGCTGATCTTCAAGTGATTTGCTTCAGCTTGTCTTTTCTTTTTGCACCCAGTTTTCAGTGTTTACTTCCTTGATTTCATACCTCCGGCAGGAGGCCAGCAGCGGGGTGAAGGTGCGGCTCTGGAGGTGTTTGGAATGTTTAATGTTCCTGAAGAGTTTCCTGCTAGCAGAACATAAGGTATTAGTTTATTCATTACTCATTAGGCTCACAGTCAAAGTGCTTTAGGCAAATTCAGGGTTGTGACTGTCGATCATTAGCATTGAAAATGTGCATTTGTTAGACAAAGCCGCAGTCACACAATCCAATTAAGACATGAAAGCCCCCGTCTCCTAGGAAGGAATTCACAATACATAAACAGGTTGTAAAGTGGAAAATTACATCTGCATTTGTTTCTTTCCTTGAAATTCAGCCACATTTGGTAAACTTTAACAAACCCTTGTTGAACACTTTGGAAGAAAGGAAAGCTGAATTAATACCATGTGTTTTGAGAGCTGCACAGGGGTTTATTGTAGTGTTGAGTTAGAGGCACAATCTTGCCTACATCTTTGACAAGTGAGAGTTAAGTTTTAACAAGCAAGGGCATTCTAATCACTTTAAATGACATTTTTACCAAATTTACCTCGAAATGTCAAACTTAAAAAACACTCTACCTGCTTTTATATACCAGAAGTTGAACAGAAATTCATTACTTAAAGTGTCTCTAATCAAGGACAGGCTCTTTTGATGTTGCCATGAGCTTGTTGTCCTGGATGTTAATTAAATTGCTTTTCCCTCTTCTTATAAGGCAAGGTATTGGATTAATGGCTTTAAATGTCCTCTAAATCTCTCTAATCTTCCTTCTTTCATCTGCAGCATTTGCAGGTTGGTGTTGCTGTGATTTGCTTGCATCATCTGCCTTTGATCGCACCTTAATGATCACAGTTCGCCCTGGATGCAAATCCCTCGAATAACTGTTTCCGGATGCTAGCAGGTGTTAGATGGTAGGATCCAGTGGGGAACAGTGGCTGCTGTGTCCAGCCTTTCATGCCTCCGGCTCTCAGAGAGCCACTTTCTACCTTTCACAATCAAAAGGAAATATTTATGATCCATCTGAACAACAAACGTCTGAATCCTGAGTGTCACGGCTCACAGAGAGAGTCAGTGGACTGGCAAAACAATTTAAGGTGCATTGAATAAGTGCACTGTACAGGAATGGTTGGAACAGATGTGCGGATGAACAATTAAGATCATGACGATCATCACAAATTCAGTTTGAATAATTTGTAAGAGGTGTACCTTTAGGCATGTAACAGCTTGTCACTATAAAAGTATCCTTAAAGGGACACCGTTATTATTACCTTTGAGTAGTAAAATCAAGATACTATTATTTTACACCGTACAAAGATGTCCATAAGCACAATCTGAATGTGATGTTTTCAGGATGATTTTTTTGTAAGACCTACAAAAACTAAATGACAGTTGTTAATGTAAAGAAATTGTGTAAATTATCTTACATGTTTTGCTTTTACTGGCCTAGTTTTGTTCCAGTAATTTTATTGAGAGGAAAACATTATTATTATTTTATTTTTTATTTTAAGACTTAAGATATTGTGCCTAACCGACTCCATCATGTTAAGTGGTTATAACAGTGCAGGCACCATTGTGCCCGCTCTCCAGTTCTCTCATTTGTCCTTAATTACTATGCCAGCAGAGTCCATTAAATATTCTCCAGCTAATGCCTCATTAGCTTCCGCAGGCTAAATGGTCAAGAGATGGGCATTTTATTGGTAGTAGCACTGTCCTCTCCGAATCACTGCCTGAGGTCGTAACAATGAATCTGGGTTTAGAATGGTTTCCCAGTTTTCATATCTGATTTTAAAGACTCTCCTTTTGAGGAGTTATTGCCTTTATAGTGAGACAGAAGTGTGGTGTAATTCCACTCCCATCCTGCAGAGGGCAGACCAACATTATGTTTAAGACTTTGGCATTGATTCATGACAGAGCAGAATGATTCCTGATGTTCTTAGAAGACAGGACCTGACATATATGAATTGTAAACATTGCTGTATCACGTCAGTCTCTCTTTCTAACTTACCCCCTTTTTTGGCTTCATCATACTAATATATTTCAGTTAAAGACTTTTAAATATTTCTCTCTTTTTTTTCCCTTGTTTTTTTAATTCATCAATGTTCCTCTTGATCCAGCTATTGTGTCCCTGCCCAATGAAACAAGTTCATCCGGAGACTGTAAAACTGTTGGCTTTTAAGGAGTACCCTGGAAAGATTTGGATATAAATCTCTTCTCCTTGCAGATGTACAGCTTGAGCTCATGCTTCCTCTGCAGTGAATGTGTTGGCCCTGTATCTGTTTACACAGGTGAAATGGTCTGTCATCAAATATTTATGTGATTTACTACTTGATTTCCATTGGCTGAGGTGTTGGCAGGTGATCTATTGAATCTGTTGGTGTGTCATGGCTACTCATTCCCATTCTAGATGGGCAATAGAATGCCAACTCGCATCATAATGCCTCTGTGAATATTTACCCAGGTTCACCTGCTGCCGCATCTGCTGAAATGATTGTAAAGAGTCCGTAGAGATGTGAGGTGGGGATGCAAGTATCTGAGCATACTGTGCCGCAGTTTTTTTTCCTTCCTGAACCTAGCCAGAAAAAGGTATTATAAAGGCAGTGGGTGTAAATGGTAACTCTTATGATCAAATGACAACAACAATGCTTAAATTACCAGAAATTGGCTGTTGGCTGCCTTTAGACTTCGCTTTGCCTGCAGAGATTCCCAATCAACCAAATTGCACTAAAACTAGATGCCACATGCAGAGAAGTGTGTTTGTGTACAAAGGAGTAATTGAGCTTGAGTTTTATAAGCAGTTAGATGTCAAAACCCAGTATGTGTGCACAGAAAGAGAGCAATGCAGATGCATTTGAGTGAATGTGAAAGTGCGTATGTATATAAGAACTCCCTGCTTATAAGTCTCTGTCATTTGCATAAGCGTTTTATTCTCATTTTCACCAAGTCATATTAGGAGAATTCATGATTAAATTCTTTCTGCTCCACCAGTCGCATCACAAACTGCAGATAAATGCAAGCGTTTCAGATGCGGTGGAGAGACCAGAGAGACTCTGCTTCTGAATTTGTGGCTTTTGATGTGCGCTTTCTGTGGTTTTGGATGCAGTTCTGACAGGTATTGTCCCTGAGGCGAAAGATTACCTGAGGCTTCCTCACAAAAACAGACCAAAACAAGTTATCAGAGGACTTGTAAGCCCCTTCATGGAGAGTTCGACATAAATTATTCTAGCCTTGCAGATGTTCTGAGATCAAAATCTGCATGAATTTATGCAATTGGCAGCGAGGCTCACTTCTTATTAGTTTTCATGATGCATGCTGGAGCAGCCGCGATGCTGGGGCTTTCACAGGGGTCATAAATCTGGGTCTGTCATCATCTCAACCACTTTGGTAGAGATTATTTCACTTTGCTAATAAAGCAACTCCCGCTCGACATTACAAATGCCTGCAGGTTAACAACCTTGGCAGCCATGCGATCTCGGCGCTAGCTCGCACTTCAGGCTTTGTGAACTGGGAAAAAAATAGAAGCCCAGATATAATGGAGACCCTAATGGATCCCAGGTGGTTGTTAGATCCCGACCCCACCTGATATTTTCCTTCTCAGAAGGAAAGAACCTGGGTCTGTTTGGAGTTTCATTGTTCATTTAGTCTCACTTTGATGTTGCTGCAATCCAAAGCTTACATTTCTGCTTTGTGCAGGAATGGTCCAATTTCCTATTTTTGGTCAAATGCCATAGCTCACATTCTTCACCATGATGGAATAGTTCAATAACTGCCTTTAATGTTATTCACTCCTGGGGGTGCACAGTTGATAATTTGCGTTTCCGGTGGAAATGGTCTCAGCATGGTTGCAATGGTGCCATTAGTGGAGTTCATAGAATTAACTTAATCAGTTAAACCAATGTGCTTTTGTGTAACAGGTGCTAACCTTATTGTATGTTCCCTTTCTTCTACATATTACAGTATAAATGTATTGTTGGGTGTGCTTGTTTCTTCTGTAAGGTAGATTGTCCATTCTGGCTATAGTTTTTCTATTAATCTAAAAAGATAATGGTGTACTGATCTCTGCATGCTGTACATTGGCCACAAATAGTATGTGAGAGAGTTCTACAGCAGACTTATGACCACATTGTTGCTGCAAATGTTTCCCAGTTATTCTACATTTAAAAAATAGTTGAAAACAATTTTGCCTGATAAAAAAAATAAAGAAGTTTAAAAGTGTGACCGATAATTCTAGTTAAAGTCACCATGAAATCAGAATGGACTACCCTTAAAGATTGAAAGAATATTAGAATATTCCCACAACATTACTCTTAGGACATCGCAAACAATTTTTTATGAATATGAATTAAGGTGCTCAGTCATTCAGGCAGTCTCTCTCAAGTGCTGTTAGGTATGTTTTGTGCCGCTGATTACCCTTGTCATCATCCTCAATAAATAAAACCTTTCTTCATGCTCTGGTGTTGGCTGTAAATACAGTGGAGAGAAATCCCCTCACAAGTAACTGCAAACTGGTATTTAGATCTGCCTCCATTTTGTTAGCAACGCCCCAACCTCCAACGATCCAATCAATTCCAGAACGATGAAATCAAGTCCCGCCCTCTCATTACAGATGCCGTTTCACTCGGATAGACATCACAGTAGAGAAAAAAAAAAGACAGTTGCTACTTCCATTTCATGCCGACTTTAATTCTTCATTTTGAGAATGTAAGAAAAAGTCAAGTGCATTGCATTTGGGGATTCAGTATTCATTGCATTATTAGCCTTGGTTGTCGTCTACCCTTCCCTGATGCTGGGTACACTCTCCAAAAAAAATCAAACCAAGCTATCACTGTGGTGTTACCCAAAAGATACTGTAAATGGAATGTCTTTGTACCTTATTTACCCAAAAATGCTACCCTAAAAGTGCATATGAATATTTTAAAAGTAAATATTAGTACCTAAAGTGTACATAGAAGTACCTTTTGAAAGGGTAAACAGCGACAGTTTTTCTTTCTAGAGGTTGAGTCATTTTTGATATATTGGATGAAGGCATTTATCATTTAACCTATAGCTCATTACTAATGTAAATATTATGCTTTGCTATAGACAATATTCCTTACTATCTTTTTTGCCCTTTGTCCTGTTTACATAGCAATTAGCAGCTTGCATCAGATGCTAAGTTTTCAGGCAACTGAGTCCTGCATGGCAGATTTGATTTGTCTGTTAATTCCAGTTGTATCAAATAAACAGTCATTGAGTGTTTATTTTTATTTTATTTATTTTTTGACAATACGATGAGAAAGAGGTTTCATTCATTTCATAACACGCTTGTTTGCAAATTTGGTCAGTGTCCCTCTATCTTCATTTTAAAGGAGTTAAATGCTGATATAGTTACAGGATCGGTATAGAGTGGCTGTATTGCGTATCGTACAAAATTTATTTGAGAACTTTTGTTGTTGACTGAAGCAGTATCCTGTAGTAAATTAGGATGCTTGTACAACCACTCCAACATCTTGTCAGCCTCAGGGGATGACGATGATTATTCAAATGTGAGTTTAAGCACTGGCATACTTGTATGATCCTGTTGCCAGTCTTTTTCTAACAGGAGGAAAATTCTGTAGAAAACCGATTTTAATCTAGCTTCCATCTCTTGTCATTCTTGGCTCTCTGTGCACCATTGGTATATTTTCTGACAGTGACTACACTATTGAACTACATTTTGTTTTATTCGGTTCTCTGCCCTCAGATCAACCCATCAGGCAGGTGTGAAGATGTGCAGGTCCATCCACATGATATTTAATGCTACATAACACTTCAGACTACATGGATGCTACTGGGACCAGCATGCAGAATTATCCAACAGAGTTTTGGGTATGAATATTTATGACTGTGAGGAGTGGAGTATCATTTAGCTAGTGAGGGTCCAGTATAACATCCAACTGGAAGGGAAAGGAGCCCCTGTGCATTTGGATTATGTAGAGAAAGAGGAAATGGTTGCAAAAAACCACATCTAACATATTTTCAGTTAAGACAAAACATTTTTTATACTTTAGATTGATAAAACAAATTCTGATAGTTACATCTAAAGAAAATACCAAAAGAAATTATTTAAGCCCTCATTCATATAATTGCATTGTTGTTGTGTAAAAAGGTACATGCAAACATGTTTCTGAAATAACGGTTTGTTCAGTAATAAAGGATCATATTCAAAGTTAAAAATCAACTTTAGTGTGATTTACAAGAACTAAAGTATAATGTTATCATAGCTCTGTGGGTATCATGATATCACAATCTGTAAAAGTGGGTCTTCCAGATTACAGTAAATATTTTGAGACATTTACAATAGTTTTTACAAAAAGTTGGATAACATCAGTGATGACAGTTCCTCAAACCCCAAAGAATGTTTTTAATGCATGTTTGGAGACAATTTAGCTCAGACATTTGGTTTTACGGATGCGTTCAATAACAAACCAGGATCCAGTATCAGATTGTTCCGGTCAAGAGTGGGTGTTTGGCTTATATGTCAGGGTTGGCAGAAGTACAACGAATATTGCCTTAATTGACTCAAGCCTCTCTTTCAACACTCAGTATAAGGATGTTTTTTTTTATTTATTAGGAATACCAACTTACTATTTAAAAAATGATGGCTGTGATGCAGAAGGCTGCCATTTTGCCTTGTTGGAAAGAGACCAAGGACAATTGCCTATTAAATGGGCAAAAGGTCAAAAGCTGACTGTTGTAACCAGATTCCAGTTTATTACAAGTCACTTAGCACTCACTGGAAATAATTGGCTTGTAAAACATTCTATACAAGTTTGTCTGTGTAAGTATAGAAAATGTATTAGCAGAACGTTTCTCCTATGTTGTGCACATATCATTCATCCTTTGACTGAATTGTTAACATTTGCATCTTTAATAAAACTTTATTTTTATTCCATCTGCTTTATAAAGATTTGTTGTAAAAAGGAGCTTCACACATACACAAAGATTGGTCTCATTCACTAACCGGGTGTATGCGTTAATATCTGCATGTAAAATCAGTTCACAGAGACATAATTAAAAAATACCTTTTCATTAAAATGTATTCTAAATGTATTATTCGGTGTTATCGACAGTAAAATGGTTTATTGTGTTTTAACAGGTTTTGTGGAGTGTTCAATTGCAGCGCCTGTTCTTGCGTGAGAGTTTTATGGAAAGCTCTTATATGGACATCGTTTGGGCACTTTTTATGCAAATGACTAGTTGTGGAATTGCTCTCTGTCATTCAGAGCCCAGACTCATTAACATATTAAAACAAAGGTAAGAACAAATGTGTGAATGAACCTCTTGTGAAACCAGGGAAAATTCTACGTAAGAAATATCTTTCTTTTATACAATAACTAAATATGCAAACACTATGAAATTATTAGCGAATAAGGCCCCAAGTGTTTGCTCTTTGTATTCAGCCATCTGATTTTCATGTGACTCAATCTGCAACTCTCTGAGAACCATGTCTGAGTGTGTTGTTCACAATGGCCAAAACCTCAGACTCTGCCCCACCCTGAACTTTAGGCAGACCACAGACATTTGTTTTCTAAGGCCTTTCCTGCTTCTCTGTGTCAGCTGGTAGCACGCTGTTCTCTTCCTCTCTTTGCCATCTTCCCTCCCTCTACCCATTCCTCTTTTTACTTCCACAATTACACTCTTACCCTTGACTTCATCTCTGCTCTAAATGCCCCAAGTTCCTATGGCCCATGGTCAGAACCGAGAGTGCTGGCCACAGTAACCACCCTCAAAGCAAAAGCACCATTTCCTCTTTACCAAACCACACCAACCTATACTAGTCTTGTGACACAGCATTCAACGTATCACTTGCCGTCCAATCCAGAGATGCTTTGCGGACAGAACCTCATACCCTATTGGCCATTAACGTCCCTGAAAATCAATGCTGTTGTATTAATTTTCAGAAGTGCGTTTGGTCTGGTTGTAATCACTGGTTTGGGTCAGTCAGTCAGTCTGACTGTGTTATGTGGTTTGTAAGAAGCAGCAGTAGGTCTGCGTGCATGTGGAAATGGAGGATGTGTTTAAAGATGCCCCCACGGTGCACTGCGGCTGGTTGGATAACAGATTTAATGTAATGGTTTGTGTAGGAGGCCTCTGGGCGGCCAGCCTAGGCAGGGGAGACAATTAGACTGGCCCCCCATCTCAACACGATTTCCTGAGGGCAAGTGCAGTGTGTGTGTGTGTGTGTCTGTGTGTGTATGTGTGTGTATATATATATATATATATATATATATATATATATATATATATATATATATAATACACACATATAATACACACATACATACATACATATGGGTATAAGAGATGGAATAATAAACAAATGTGTGGAATATGTCATTGATGGAAAAACCTTGATTGTTCGTGGGGGAGATTTATTTAACATCCCTCTTTCCCCTCTAGCTACAATCCCCTCATTGCAATATCCTGCATAAAGAGGAAAAAAACAAGGAAGGATCAAGTCCTTAATTTTCCATTCTTGCAACATATTACTTTTACATTCCCCTCTTCTGTTCCCATAGCTCTGAGAAGAGATGAACAAAGGGCTGTAGCTTAAAACCATACAGAGACCAACATGTAGTTGTAAGATGAGCATCGGCACAGAAAGGCCTGTTTTATTGTTTTAAATGGGACACAGACATTTAATAAAATCAAAACCAATGGCACTGCGTTTGATGTCACAGGATGGATTTGCTAAAAAAAAAATTCTGTGCTGGATCTCGGCTTTCAAATTCTATGAGTGTGTAAATACACTGAATGTAGCTGAATGTTGTGTAGCATATTGTGATTTTAGAAATATAGAATAGAGGACTAACCTCTCTTCTTTTTAAATAATTTTAGCTACACTCCTAAACAGACTCCTTTGGGGATGTCAGTCACCCTCACTGGACATTTGTTTCCTTCCTGTCTCTCAGAGTTATGGGTTTCTGCAGTGTTCAGCCAGTGTCATTGAGTTTTTTTATTCACTTTAAATGCAAAGGCACACTCAAAAGCACCTGTATTGCATCTCGCTAACAGACAGGACACATTTCACATTACCTTTTAATATTACTATACAGGATGAAAGTTCACCTACCATTTGGTTTTGATGACAAGGATATTTGTGAAACGGAATGCTTTCGAGCTGAATCAATTGCTTTGGATGTTCTTGCTTAAACTGAATCCATTAGATCCACTAGTGGTGCACAGAAAAATATATTTGGATGAAATAGCATAAGTTTGGCCAAATTAGTTTTGAAGGACTGAAATCTTGGACTGAAATGGTGATTTAATTAGTGGTTCTCTGGTGATGCATTTTGACTGTTGTTATATTTATTCTATGCACACAGTGTGAACGAGCCACAACAGGTAAACACGTCAGCAGTGTGAATGCACTACACCACAACTAAAAATAACCCTGGAGTAACAGTATGCAAATTTAGTTTCGACTGAAATATTGAGAGCCGGCTTGTTACTGAAAAACTTCAATACGTGACTGCTGCAATTTATCATCTTAGAGCACAACACCTCGAATTCTTATCCAGACTTAATTGCTGAAACCTTATTTTAAGTGTCAATTTCAGCTAAAATGTAATTTCTAAGATTCGCCTGTGTCAGATCGCCCTCACCCATAATTTAGATACCAGCCTACTCTATTGAATTTCTTGTTTGAATGCAAAACAGTGCACATGATTGTGAGAAGCTCTTTGTATCTTATACATCTACGATAGGGCTAGGTGATTTGAACATTATCATATCGAGATCAAGATTAAATGTATGTTGATATCAATAATAACAACAATTACTCAAAATGGTGGAAATACACTCATCAGTCTGTTAACCAAGTCAAGTCTGCATGTTCTGTGTGTCGAAGGAATGGTGCGGTTTTGTTCACTTAAACTTAAACACACGTGATGCTCACAGTGCTTTCAGTGCCTGCCATCTCACTATATGGAGGACATTCAATGTGAACTTTATCATCAGAACTGTTCTAAGAGTCACTTCACAAGATTTGCAGTTTTATGTGAGAAAAATTTGTCAAATACACAATGAAGGTGTTTGAACGATCTTCAAAATAAAAGTTCAGTTTAACATGAGGAAATTATGACAAATATATCTATTGTATACTGTTATTGTATAAAGTTCTGTTATACGGCATCTTATTTATGCTATAAAGTACATCGTTTTGGCTGATACATTTGTATTAAATCGAAAACATTTTTTTTAGTGATAAATAAAATACCCAAGTCATGGGGCTCTAAAAGGTATAGATTTTTTGCATTCATCCTCAAGGTCTTACAGAAAATGCAAAGCATTCATTGTAATGGAGTATAATGATAAATGTTGATATCGAGTGGTATGAAAACAAATATAGTGAGAATACTTTTGGCTCTATCACCCAGCTGTATGATATCCATCTCCTGAGCTGCATAGAAATGATTGTGAATTCACAAAGCCACTCATTGCTGTTAGATTCGACACTTCTCTTTTTTGTCATATGAAATGATCAAGATGATAAAACAATGATACTATAGCCTGAGCCACGCATCCTGTCCTGTTCCCCCAAAGCGCACCTATCTCAGCTGGAACGGGGGTCACCCTGCTAGCACAGCTCCCCTCTCCCCCATCCTCCAGAAAGCTCATTATCTTGTTAACACTACATTTATCTGACAAGACAAAAGGGAGTGAGTGACCCAGCCACCATTAAAGATTAATAGAAAGGCATAAAAAGGGAAGGAAGTGATGGAGAAAGACTGGGCCTTAACCAGGCTTTTCTTTTTAAAGAGTGAGATGGCTGTGACAGGATTATTAATCAGAACCGGGGGAAGATAAGACCTCCTTTGCAGCTCCCTCACTTAGAGTCTTTAGTTAGCGCTCCTGCAAAGCATGAACAGGTCAGAAAGGGTAAAACTAATTGGCTCTACCGGGTTTTGAATAACAATGAGCAAGGGCCCAATTATAAAATCACTCTGATTTTGACATCGGGGAAGGGGGAGATAGTGCAAGACTAGATTTTTCTATAATGTGTGAGGAAAATGGAATATTAAATTGGAGACGGGGAGACAGAGGGTGAGTAATACTTTGGGAGGAGAATGGGAGCAGGAGACAGGGATAGAGAGAGAAAGAGCATTTGAGCACGCCTGCCGTCTCTCTGTCTCTCCTGTTCCCTCAAAGCAGGGCTATTAATGAAATTTATAAATCATCGGTGATATAAATTTTAATCGAGGGCTGGTGGAAAACAGTAGAGGTCTCTGAAGATAGCTTCAGCTCATTTGAAATTCCATTTGCATTAAAGATTCACATAACACTGAAAGATTTGAGGGAAATCTTTCCTTTTTTATCTTCCCTTCATTCATTAGTAATGATTCCTTTTTCCTTTTCCACTACAACATGAGGGTTTTCAAAATCAGCGTCTCTTCATAACAAATGCCTTCCGCATTTCCCATTTTCGGTGTCCTGGGTGTGTGTGTGTGTATGCGTGCATCATCATCATAAGCTCCGCATGAAGCGAGATGAAGACCAGAAGTCAGCTGAAAGAACAACCATTTGTTTTTACTGAAAATTAATATTCAAATTTGTTCGAATACGCTTTTGTAATTAACACCCACTAATGATATCTTTCTAATTATGATCACTTAAGAACATAGGTTCGCGCTGTTACTTTATCTGTCACGAGCTCGCACTTGTTTGAGCTTTCTAATTAGCTAATTAATAGTGGCATTTTGATTGGAATATTGTTTGTTTTGCAGAGGTATGAGTCTATTCTGTTTGTCTGCTTGAAGGCTGAGATGTCTTGTTGCATAATTCATGGCATGCTCCGCCAACAGACAGCATTGCCATTTAAATTATGAACACATTAGTGAAATGCTAACCCTCCTTGACTGCCTGCGGCAAATAAGAGATAGCGAAGAGAGAAATAAATGAATTTCCCCCTGCTCATTGCTTTACCTGTGATAACAGGGGGATGGGAGGTAAAAGAAGCATGTTGAAGGCCTTAATGTGTGACATTAGATATGTAGAGATTTGTAGATGTTGTATATAGAGCCTACATTTAATGACACATTCTGAGATGTTATGGGCAGGAAAGGTCTTCTTTGGACTCAATTACGGCCCCCAAGGCTATATATATATATATATATATATATATATATAATTTTATTTGTTTTTCCCCCACAAAATATTAAGCTGCAAACTATTTTCAACATTGATAATGATACTCAACTCAGCACGTTGGAATGATTTATGAAGAATCATGTGACAAGAAAGACTGGCGTTATGGCACCTGAAAATTTAGCTTTGCCATAACAAGATTAAAATAAATTGTAAAAAACAGTCATATATGTTTTTGGGGGGCTCTATTGTATCTTTTTTAAAGTTCATGCGTGTGTAGCAGGCATGTAGAATTGTATTTATATGTTTTCAGTCTATTGTGCTTTTCTCTGGTCTCACCCATTCTTGCTTATTCCTCATTTCATTTCATTCACCATATCTTTTTCTTTAGGAAATGTTTGGTTTGTGCTGCTTCTTGATTTCTAGCTTTTATAGTTTTTGTGTCGACATGAATGCATGTGGTCAGGCCTGTTAAAACACTGCAGTCATTTATCTTTATACTTTACAAAATGCCTCAACAAAAACTTTGATCCTTATTTGCTGAAACGGCACAGCATGGAGCCCCTGAATTAGCTCTGTGTTTAGAAACAGATGGCCGTAGCTGCTCCATTAAAACTTGTGATGGGAATGTGATTGTTTGAAGAAGGTTGTCTTTGCACTGCTGCTGCCATTACCATATTAAAATATCTGCTAACAGTGCCAGTAATGTGCAGTTTACAAGCAAGCACTCAATAATTTCACTCTGATGGATTAGATAACAAGATAAAGATATTTTTACATCTTTATTTGTTCTTTGTAGAAAGCCAAACTCGTACACTTGTTTTCACCAGTTTCAACTATATTCAGCTGCCAGATTCTCTTTAGCAACTCTCTGCTCAGTATGCTAATGTTAGTCCCAATTTCCATAATTAGAGAGAGATATAGTATTATCATCGTAAGAAAATGCGGGGCTGAGGTTATTATAACTCTCTCAACAGGGAGCTGCAGTCAAACACTACAGCAAGCTTTTCTGATTCCTCTTTTATATGCAACCATATTCTCTTATTCATGAGAATTAATTACCCACAATACCACATGATAGGATATTTATATTTCACTGCTAAAGTATATAGGCTTTGTGTGTGTGCATGTTTGCATGAATGTGTTTTTGACTGTGGGCATGTCATTGGCTTTGTTCCCCATGCACACATTTGCACTTCAGTAATTAACAGTGCTGTGAATGCACAACACACTTAAGGGTAAGAAACTGCTTTATCATTGCTGGCTTCCTTATTCATAGAGCACTGCACACAGTGAAGAAAGCAAAACCTCAGTGGAGAAACCAACCTAGTTTAGAAGCGTTTCGAGTGACAAAATGCTGAGCTCCATGGAAAAACTGTTGTAACATTATAAAGTATATTGTAGGTATGTAACATTACAGGTCATTTTGGATGCTGCACCCTAAATGCCACATTCATGTAAAGTCTGTGATTTGTCCCAATAGCTTTATATATATATATATATATATATATATATACTTTTTTTTAACACAGCATATCGTCGCATCCTCACTCAAATGTTTCTTTTTTTATTGTTATTGTAAGACAAATACTCTCTAAAATAAGGGATATTTCACCCAAAAATGAAAATTCTGTCATTAATTACTCACCCTGTTGTTCCAAACCCATAAGAGCTTCGTTTTGATGAAATTCAAGAGCTATCTGACCCTGCTTATAGAGCAATGTAACTGAAATGAAGTGAGGGTGAGTAATTAATTAGTATTAATTGATGAGGGTGAGTAATTAAGTTAATATATTAAGGAAGGAAATCCAGATCTGCAATCCAAATAACTCCTATAGATCAGGGAAAAAAACAACAAAACAAAAACACAAAAAACTATAAGGATAGGAATACCATTGTTTATAACAAAACTGTAGCAAGTGGGAAAGTGACAAGTGAAGAATGCTTCAAGTAAATCATCAGTGCACTTTTTGGCAGTCTCATGGTTGTGATGTTGTAATTATGATGATTTCTGAAACGTTTACTGTGTTAACCTAACTGAGACTTGTTATAGCACTTATATATTATTGCTCTTTTTGTTGTTTTTGATTGCTTCCACCGTCCTCATCTGTTAGTCGCTTTGGATAAAAGCGTCTGCTAAATGAATAAATGTAAATGTAATGTAATGTTAATGAATGGCATGTTTTTCAGTCCAGCTTGGGCTTGGTGAACTTAGTTTGTGAATCTACTTTTCCATGATATGGCATGATTTGACCACTTTATTGATAGCAGACTATAGCTGGCAGGAGATGATGGGGGGAAGAGCAGTATTGGAAAGCAATGCAAGCCAGACTTGACCTTGTTTGGCTTTATAAGCAACGTAATGCAGCATGTCAGATCATGTGTGCTGATCTCTAGGCCACAGCTCAGACGCCACTAAATAAATGATGGCCATCATCATTGATCTGAAACAAAGTCAGATGTATAGCACATCTGTGTGACTGGATATTGCAGTCATATCTAATTTCCCTGGAATCCAATCGAAAAAATACAATCATTTTTTTTTTAATGTGTGTAGTCTAGAAGCCCCTCCCTTTGCACCTGTTACTTGTTTCCTGATTATCTATCGGGTATTAATTGACTGCATGTCTGTGGTTGATTCATTATGAGCATTGAGAATAGCTGGATGGCTGAAACGTCTGCTCTTGCTCTAAATAAATGATTGATTCTTTTTGTTAAAGACTTTGTCTAGTCTTTCAGAGTGCGAACCATCTACAGTCTAGTCTAGATGCCCAAATGCTGTTCCCCTTGACACTGTCAATTAAATAGGATGTTTCTCATTATGATCTTGGATTGTCTTGTAAGTGTGTCACGGTCTATTAATGTTGAAACTCTCTCTTGATGCAAACACACACTCTCTCTTCATGCTCCTCTGGCCTAATTGAATATGTGATCTGACAATTTCTTATGTTTGAATTTGTAGTCGGGATGCAGGTATGTATGTTTCACAAAAGGTTTTGGAGGCATTATAACATTATTCATTAATCATTAATGTCTTAAGATAACAAGAGAACGCGCTATGCTTTCTTCCTATTAGTTTCTTTTCCCTCTCTCTCCAGGCCCACTTGGGAAATCTTTATTATGCTTTGGTCTGACAGTGAAATATACAGATAAAAGATAATTGCCTGGCTTGACTCCTGCATTGATATGAAAATGAGATCTAAATTATTCAGTACGGTTTAAAGGTTAGTTGAAGGTTATTTCTGAAGGGAAGCTATGGAGAGAGAAAGCGACTATGTTTGCTGTGCATGCTGCGTGCTTGTGTGATTGTATTTTTGTGTGTGATGTCCATGAACCAGGAGGTTAGACACATTTGAAAGGCTAATTTTCAGTGGATGCAGCCTTGCAGTCTACGGACAAAATGAGGGTCTCTGGTGAGACCCGAACGATAGCAAATCAATTATTTACAGGCAAATTAGGCCTGATGTCTCTGGAAACACTTTTAGCACAGGCTGGAACAGCCTGCTGTTTTTGCCCGTGTCCCTCTATGACATGTTGACTCCTCTCGTATCGTTTCCTGTAAAATTCCTGTTAGCTAATGAGCACAGTGCTGTGCACGAGATTGCAGGTGTTCTTTGGTTTACAGCATGAGCGTAGAAGCTCAGGTTTGTATTGAGATGTGTAGGAGGCAGTAAAGAGAGATGATAGGCTCTCCAGGGGGCCGGAGGAAATTACCTGCCTCATTGTTGTCAGCTCAGAAGATCCATGCTGTTAACAGCAGGGGGGAGCATCTAAACGCATGCATGTTACCACGGTAACCTACAGCCCAGTGCTTTGCTATGAGGAATTTTCACATGTGCAACATGGGATGATCTTAGCTCTTACAACTCTTTTGGTTTGGCTGAGGCATAAAGAAACAGCTTCAGTGCTTTCTGCCTAATAGATTTCTGTCTGTCAGCAGATAACAGCATAAACATAATGCCATGGTGAAATCTTGTGTTTCTTTTTTCCCCCATGTACATATATATAAATATGAACTACACCAATTTTTTGTTTCTTTTTCATATATTTTTATGCATATGTAAATTCATACATGTAAATGGAAAAAAATGATATATACGTATATGATAATAATAACAATAATTAATTACTATTATATATATATATGTGTTTCTGTCATTTTGTTGATAAATAACATATTTAATGCCATGGTGAGCGATTTGTTTTTATACATATGTATGTATATAAATTAATAGATATGAAAAAGAAACCATAAATATCTATTATGTACACACACACACACACACACACATATACACCTTTTTATATAATATATGTGTGTGTGTACGGTGTAATATAGTATTTATTATGTGTATATACAGTAAATACACAAACATGCATGTTTATATAATATAAATATATTATATAAATTATATGAATATATATATGTAAATGCATGTAAATATTTTCAAATTATAAACCGTATTTGTGTATATTTATATACGCATAATACAGTACACACACACATATTATGTAAACAAAAACATTGGATTTGGATGCAATTAATCGCGATTAGGCCTAATCATTGGACAGCACTATAAGGACTTTAATAAATACAATTATTATTATGATTATTATAAAAAAGATCAAATATACGTTTTGTTTTGATTATTTATAATGTATGTATGATTGCCTGGTGTTGCATTACATGACTGGAAGAAACTCTCGAGATGTTCCCACGAGGGTTAAACTAAGCTGCCTAACTGCATCGTTGGAGAGTTGTCTATAATGTTTGCACAGGAAGTTGCCTTAATGGATTCAACTTGAGCTTCCCATTAATGCTCGTGTATCTACAGACAGAAACATCAGTGGCAGCAGGCAGCGTAAAGGCCTATTTACAGCAGCACTCTACCTGATCTGTCTGTACAGCCCATTTCTGCTTGCTTCAGATTTCATCTTTCCATTCCCCTGCAAAAGTTCAATAAGTTCTCCTTCCTCTCGGCCAAGCACACTTGTTTTTATTTAGAATCCAGATGAGCCTCGTCTATGCCGTCTGACTCCCTAGAGCAGTACACCTGTGATTGGCTGATGGGATGTATCGATCACCTGCAGCTAATCATTCCATAGCGTTTCCCCCAGGAGCCGGTGGGAACCGTTTTCCCACTTCTTTTTTAATTAGTGCCAGGACCCCATGGGCACTAATCCATGAGTCTTGCTCTGATATTCGTCTGATGTATGCCGCTTTGATTTCTCTGACCCTACAAGGAGTGGAGAGATTGGGAGACGCTGCTGGAATCTTAATGCTCAATGCAAATCTCTGTGGAAGACTTCACTGCAAAGAGAGATGTGGGAGATCAAAAGAGAGCAATATTTTCTTATGTGTCAGCTTCTTTGTTTCTTTGAAGAGATTCAGGCCTATGAAGTTATTTAAAAGCTGATGAGTGTTCAGTGGCGGCTACATCAAGTTCCCTTCGCCTGTAAATTGCAAAGCAAAACCGCATACTGCAATTAATCATCATTCCGGTGAGCAATCTAACATATGGAGGTGTATATATAGGTGTCTATAATAATGCACAGTACAGTTAATCTCAATTTCTTTTCTCATGAGGCCAGGTTGGCAGCGTTTCTTTCAAAAGAGACACATTTTTTTTCCATAATTGTGTAAGAATAAATAAGCATGTTATTCATGGCTTCTAAAAAGCATCTTCAGTTATGCTCAGCAGCCGTATCCATATGGCTCACCACGTGTAAGTATTTCTCAAGTCAGTTAAATCGCCTGGTTGTTAGGTGTTCTTTAGATTATTATATGTTGTATCAAGTGTACATTATGTCTTAGTATTGTGTTTGCAAACAGATTAATTTGATGTTCTATTCATTTTCAAGTAATAAAATTAATGTTATTATCATCACACCCTGTCATATACAGTATACATAAATAAATCATGAATATGGCACCTTTTTTACTTTGACCTTTACTCTGATCTTTAACCTGCTGTTTTTCACTGTTCGTGCTGGATGTGGAAAGTTTGTTTTCTGTAAGCTCTAAATACCACAGAATATGAGAAAAATGTGCATTTGCTCAGTGATCAGCTGCTGTTGATTTAAATGATCCCTCTCTCCTTTCATCCTCTTTGCGCTGGTCTGTAGATAAGAGCAACTTGATATGAGGGCTGAAGAGAGGTCACAGGGTCTGGATCCAGTGCTTTTTTTGTGCCAAATCACAACAGTTTTGAAGGTAAACAAGCACATAGTCTGCATAAATGTTACATTTTCTAACATTAGCCTTGTCATGACAGCAAAATGAAGCCTGACAGCTTGATGTAAAGTGCTTATGTAATTTAGGGTTACATATATGTAAGGAATAATTGACTCCAGGCCATTGAATTATTAAACAAAATAATGCACACCCAAGGTGTTCATTCGGCAACGACGTAAAACGTGTGAGTGAGTGACCGTTACACCTCGGGTGTGCATTATTTTTCTAAAAATGAAATGGGCTGGAGTCAATTATTCTGCTTATATTACTGTTACCACACCTCAAGACATGCTTCGAGTCGTGACCACATCACCACCTCGGGTGTGCATTATTTTTTATAATAATTCAACAGCCCGTCGTCAAATTATTCTTTACATAAAAGATTTTTACACTTTTAATTGCTGTCAGTATCTCCGTATTGTTTCAGCGTGTATCCACACATATGGAAATGTATGTGTAAATGTTACATATGCACACCTTTGAATATTAATGAGATCGGAAACATGAAACTGCCACAGGAGATTGGTTTTCAGGGTTAACATTCAAACATCATATCTGAGTGCAGAATTCTGCTATTGATTAATCACAATCACGTATTTCTGCAAGCGGTTGTAATAATATAGCTCAACAAATAGAGGTAATTAAAGCCACCTTTAAGCTTACTTGTAACTGTCCATGTTTCAACTGCATTAAAAGAACAATACGGCAATTGATGGTGTTGATAACCTGCCATACAGAAGATTAAAAACACCCGTCTCCACAATCCATTGCCAAGTTTTATCAAGATTAAACACAACCTACTGACTCAACAGCTCAGCATGTTTGTTATCACCACAGAAGACGTCCCTCGAGCCTCACAAAAAGATCCACTTCCTCTTGCTGCACGCATGTGTTCGGCACCAGAGGTCGAGCTATTGGACAGGGTGCTGAGTGTCCACCCAAAGAGAGTAATGTCTCCCTGTTGCCACCGGAGCTTAATGCCAGATCAGCGTCTCAGAGGCCCAGACGCTCTTATTGAGCGCTTTTAACGTAGCTTGGCTATCCTCGTTTGAAACAATACAGGCTATCGATTTTAGAGGATTGTACTGCGGTAAGCTTTCCTCTGAGTCTGTCTGCTATATTAAGCAATCATTCGTCCTGCTGATGGCAAAACTTCCTCCTGAGGCAGCGTACAGACCTCTAATAGCCCTAGTATTACTCATGTTAATTGATTGGGTGGCAGTGAGGGGTTGAGGAGGAGAGAAATAATGGCCCTTTTGAGAAAAAATCAACACAAGTGGCAGTAATTAGCGGAGAGAGAAACTAGCTGTAATTGAAAGCGCCTCAGTCATTGACTGTTCTTAACAGCAACCCAAAGGAGCACACGAGAATGAACCATGTCTATAGATTTCTCTTCTGCAGAAAATGTACATCAGATGGCGAAGAAATGAAGATATATGTGTGTTTGGTCTCGGGATGCGTGCGGTAATGTTCGTCCTTGGCAAGCCTGTTTTGTTAAACTCCCCATGCTGAAGACTTTGGAAATGCACTCTGTTAAGTAGGTCTGGCAAGCAGCGTTCGAAATTTCAGATGTGGGCTGCTTTTCAGATCAGCTCCTCATAGTGTCTCTCTAAAGCCAAGTCTCCATACATCACCTCGGTTTGGGGGAGAGGGCACATCTGGGCTGCATAATGCTTGATGCAGTCACGCATATTTAGATATACAAGCCTCTTGTATTGCTGTTGATTAGGACGCACATGGTGGCCGCTCTTTTGCCGAAGTCGAGTGGGAAAGAGTTTTCAACCATTTGGGAATGAGAAATGGCTAAACCATCTGGCGAGTGAATCCACTTTCTTGTCCAAATCGAAGGGTGTTTGTGTGCATGTCTGTCGTCCCTCTTTGAAACGTTCTGTGAACCTCTGATAAATAGTCCACCGTGCCTCTGTGTCTGTCAACGGTCCAAAGAGTGTTCAGTGTTTTTTTTTTTCATTTAAAACCAGAGAGTTCATGTGTTTTGTCCCCTTTGCTGTCATCTAGATGATAAACTACCCCGCTGAACGTTATACCTCTACAAATATGATAACACCATGATGGCATAAAAATACAAGCAATTTACTAGTCTTCATGGAACATCATCTCCCCACAGCTTCATCAGCTTGGTTTGTCCCAGAGCCCTGAACCACAGACCGCTTAAACGCTTGACATAATATCCTCTCAGTGACTACATCGCATTAACAACACAGGCCGAAGGGACCGGGGCTTCTGGCTGAGCCTGCATTAAATTTATGATGTATGTGTTATTTGTGGGTCTCGCTGAAATTTGGTTGGAATCTAGTGGAAAATCCCATTTACACTCCATTTCCCATCCTCCACGAGGACTAAGATGAGACGCTCAGGGCAGCGCTTTAATTTACTAATGGAGCGTTAGCTTCATTGCCCTGTGTTGTGATTCATTATGCCTTGTTGTTTAGGGTGAGTGTTCTTCATTTCTTCATTTGTAGTGTCCGAGGTGCAAGCTGGGTTGTAGTAGTAAGTGGATCTAGGACTGTCTATCATCTGCAGCCTCCTGCACGGATAAAGCCGCGTGATCTGTCCAACAGAAGCCTGATGGAGGCCATAACCACAGCCCATAAAGGGCCTCAGAGGCGAGCCAACGTCTGTCAGGTTAATCGTTCCCACTACTGCTGGTCCTTTTTTTCTTATAACAAATTTATTTGTGCTTATCTTTGCGGTACCATTGTTCTGCCTTTAACAACACACATAATTTATATGGTCACGAATCTAATTTTCATAATGTTTTCTATATTATCAGAGGGAAAAATTAACCCAGGAATATATTTACATAGCAGGCATGAATGGTAACGGCTTGCTAATTGCCTGTTAGATGATTAATAAGCTTACAGAGATGCTAATGAACAGAGCACTCACTGTTTCAGAGGTGCTCTGGCAGTGCGTGTGTTTTGGCAGCTTAATTAGGGAGATAATTACACACTTGTTGATGCTGCTCTCCAAGCAAATGCCATCAACCATTAAAATATATTAAGTTGAATTACAGCAATGTGGACTAATCAAGGTGAAGTGTGAGCTCTTGGATTGTCTCAGAGGGAAAAACAGTGCACCTTTAGAGTGACAGCTCGGATGATTGCTGAAGTGTGAGCTTTCCCTTTATGGAAACATCAGTGCAATTAGATGAAGCTGTTTAAATATCATATTTAGAACTGCAATTTAATTCATGTAATGTATGAGTATAAATTACGTGTGTGTGTTGGTATATATCTGAACATCAAAGAACACTGTATCACAGTTTCTGCAAAACATTAAGCAGCACAACAGTTTTTAAAGTTAATAATAATAATAATAATAAATTATTCTGAGCACCAAATCAGCATAATAAAATCATTTTTGAAGGATCATGTGACACTGAAGAATGGTGTAATGTCAGCTTTGCCGTTAAAGGAACGAATTATGTTTGAAAATACTTTCAGACAGAAAACAGGTTTTTCAAATTGTTGTAATATTTCACAGTATTACTGTTTTACTGTAGTTTTGATAAAGTAAATGCAGCCTTAGAGAGCATTAGAAACGTCTTTCAAAAACATAAAACTACTATTGTTGAATTGTACTGTATGGATGCATTTACTTGACAGTAAGTTTAGGATCTATGACATGTTTTCTCCCTTGGCTGAACGCATCGCTATGATTAGATCACAGTGATAAATATCTTAGTACTCCTATTTAAGCGAGACTGTGAAAATGAAAATGAATTTGCTTAATGCTGCATATACATGATTGAGAAGTTTATAACAAAACAAAGCACAAAGAGAAGGACACATCTTCCTCGATATATAAATGCAGGTGTTAAGAGAGTAAACAGAGAGTGGTTTTGCTGATGTTGCTGTTATGATCTGTTTGATTACACCTAATGGTATTTTTGCTTGTGCATTGAGCAGTGTAGCCAGGGGGTAAAGATCTAAGTTGGTGACCGAAAGGTCCAGGTGTGAACCCTGTAAGGGGCGCTCAATCACCACTGTAAATTGTTTTGTTCAAGTTCTAGCTTGCTCTAGGGGGGCTGTCCGTACATAAGTATGCTGTAAGTCACTAAAGTTAAAAGTGTCAGTTAAGCTGCAAAGCACATGAAAGGATTTGTTTTAAACGGAACAATCTCATTGACCACATTTATTGCTCACTAACATTCTAAGAAGTGGAAAGAACTAAGTGGAATAAAAAGCACTTCTTCTCTTGACACTTTTCTTTCTCTTTTCTGTCTGCGAACACACACACACACACACACATCCGTTCTCCTCTATTTCTAAATTGGCAGTATCTTGCTGATGTAGCTCTCTTTAATGCTTTTCACCCAGTAGCTGCTGCTGGCAAGTCTTTGGTTTCTTGTCTCAACTCATTAATTCAAGAGTTGGTTGGAGTTTGCAGAATGTTGGCTATAAAATATTAACTTCAACAAATCTTCAAGGGCTTGTTCAAAAACATAATAGGTGGAGCAATTAAGAGAGTGGCCTGCAGTCAGAGTTTTACAGCTCATTCATGTGGATGGAGAGCTCTACACAGTTAAACCAGCTTAAAAAACTACATATTTTATATAGGAAGTGCTTTTTTATCTTAAGTGTAACTGGCTTGTTAAAATAATTCACAGCAGGATTATAATATACTATTAAAACAGTCCGTTATGCTTAAATGTTTGTGTAGTCTGTTGGTCGCTACTACATTTATTTCTTCAGAAAGCTGAATGTCAGGCTGTTGTGGGGACAGATCTCCTCCCGTCTCACTCACATCACTGTAACACACACCTCATGGGATCAGAGGACATATGTGTTCTAGCTCCGTTTGGAGAAATGTCAAGTTGTTATTCAATACTATTCTTTTCAGCAATGGACAGATAGCAAGTTTACAGTGCACTTGACATATAAAAAACGTTTTTTTCAATATACCAAATGCTCCATATGGCTCTACTACTTTTGGGAGCGATATATTGCCTAAGCTAAGCTAAGGGAATGCATTAAACGTACTTTGACTTATAAACAAGAAAAATTTAGTCCAAACGCAGAGTACAGGCATAGTTATTCAGGTTCAGTCTTTAAGACCGATGTAAAATCTAACGTAACATCACTGTGACCAAAGCAAATGAAATATTTCCCCTAGCTCAAGTCCCTGCTAGTTGAATTTATGAAGACAGAACTACTTTTACACAACACTCTTTTAATATTAATTTGACTGTGTGAGGTGGAGATGCCAAATGAGCTTATTGCCCTTTGAGCTAATGTTCGGAAAGGTTGTTGTAATTCTTATTACCTCTCATTAGGGAGCAGCAAAATCGCCCCTTTAATCAAACTCACTTTGTATCTCCAGTAATGCGGTGTGCACAACACATTCATATCCTGGCCCTCTCAGCAGAGTCCCATAAAAGTTATTCATTTGTGAAGCACCTTAAAACATTGCAAAATGACCTTTTTAGGAGTGCTGATGCTTTGCGAAACATAAAACTGGCTGACGGCTTTAATGAATAATTCTTACGTTAACCTGACACGGAGCACAGCATTGCTAAATTGCATTAACATTATAACAACTCATAAAACTCAATGAGTTTTCTCTTGTTTACCACAGTTTGGTTGCAGTGTTTGCCTTATTTAATGTTACGTGTCCCCCCCCTTTAATCATTAACATCTGGCTGCTGAAAATGAAAGTAGCACACCAGTGGTCCAATCTGCAAGACAAATAGGAAGCGAGTGGCTGTATTATTTGGTAAAGCTCAGTAAATAGCCTCTGGATTAGAGGTAAAGATAACGCTGCTGAGCACATGCCTCTGGCGCTCTGTCAGATCACAGGCTCTACGCTGAAGTGATTGGTATAATTTTTTATCTTAATTACAGTGCGGACAGAGGGGAGATCAGTTCGGTCTGGCATTTGCACTCTTCTGTAATTATAGATCAATCTGGCTGAAGTGTTGAGTTATCCATCCATACTTATGTCTCTTGCTCTAGGGAGGATGTGTGTCTGAGTGATGTAACAGGATCAGATGAAGAGCTAATCTGAGATTGTAAGACTGACCTCAGATCAGTGTTTGGAGTGAACTCTTAGAGTCAGATTATTTTAATTTTATGCATCTCTGTTACTTTCAATCCATCATTTGTACTGGTAATAATCAGGGACACGTCTGAGTTAAGCAAACTTTTATTCTAGGCTTGCGATCATTGAGATGTCTAACACATTCTGATGTCAAACTTATATTGTCAAATTCAAGCAAAACGCTTGGAGGAGGACGTATTGCGAGGCATACTGAAAAGCAGGTATTTGAGCCGTATCAAAGTAATAAAAAATAAATGGCTGTTGGAAGTCTGACTTTTTCCTCCACAAAGCACTGTGGGAGAACCGTCACACCTAACTGTGTTTCCAAAAAAATCTGTCTAGATTTGCACCACCCGAAAATTATTGCATTTCAACAAGGCCTTTTTCAGAGGGGTGGATAGCTTGATACCTGGATGGATGGATGGATGGATAAATATTATGTCTATCAGTTTGTGTTTAGTCATACGCAGTAAATATTTTTACACAAGAAAATAAACAGTTTTTTTTTCCTAGTGTTCCCGAACACTTAAGGTAAAGTAAACAGCTCGGATGGATTCTAAAAAATAGCTCTAGAAAATGGATGATGCTATAAACAAACTGCCTGCATTATCCAGTGTTATGAATATATAATTTCTATATAAGCTAACAGGTGAGGCCCTGGGGAGGCAGTAAATGACTTGGCAACCTATAATCTTTATGCATGAAATTCCTGTTAAATTATGAATGCATCTATTCAGATGTGGCATCACAGTGACAGGTTCAAGGTAACTGAGAGTTCGTAGAATTCTGCTCTCATTTCCTAACCTACACACTGACATTTGCACCAAATATTAGTTTACTGAAAGTTGAACACCTTTGAATGGCAGGAAGATGTCTTTGTTCACCTCTTACAAGAACTTCTGCCTCTAATTTCCTGTATCAACATGCAGCCAGCAAATTTGTGCCTACATAATCAACAAAAACAGCTTGATGAGAGTACCACTCCACTGCGTCAACCAGGCCAGATCTTAATCGCTCTTCTCTCAGAAGCGTTAAAGAGCTCTATCAGTGTTGATCTGTTGCCACTGAAAAAGTGATCAGAGAATAGAAGAGTGTGAATCACTCTAAATGTTGATAGTCCTCGGATCATTTATAGTGCAGCAGATTGTATTGCTGTGTTGGGCGAGAGTCACATGAACGGAGTTCTTCATTTTAATATGAGGACTTTCCATGTGAGCAGAGGGCCAGGAGTGAAGAGAACCAGTATCTGACAGGTGGTTCAGCTGACAGAAAAAAAGATGCAAAGAAAAAACGGTACAAATCGATCACCGAGGCGGTACCCTATAAGGTACAAAAGCTAAAATGTACATGTTTTACAATAGTTGCAATATTAATATTGCATTGGTATTTTGATGGGGTCCAAAACAACATTGGACCAAATTGCCTTACATTTTTCTTAATATCTTATTTTGTGTTCCACAGATGAAAGGCATACAGGAACACTTACATGCAACATGAATTAATGCATAAATGGTAAAATTTTCACAAAGGGTGAACTATCCCTTTAAATGGCCTGATTCATTTGACAGTGATGGACTCTTTTTTTCTTTCTTTAAGCACAGATTGCATTTCATTTAACTAGGAGAGAGGAACAAGAGAGAGTGAGAGCTATCCCCTCAGCATATAGTATTATTGAGTCAAGCTAACATCTCATATACTGTATGATCAACAGTGTTGGGTAAGTTATTCTAAAAAAGTAATTAATTGCTAGTTACTGATTACATCTTCAACAGTGTAATTAATTACTGTACAAATGACTATCTCCAGAATGTATTTCATTACTTATTACTAATTACTTTCTAAATCTTATATCAACCTTGACAAGTTAATGATACAAGGATAAACATGAAACGGTTCTTTTAAATAACTATATTAATTATTCTGGTCACACTTCAGATTAGGGTTCTATTCTCACTATTAACTAACTATTAACTGATTTTTGCCTTAAAATACTCCTAATTACTGCGTACTAATACTTAGTAAATTTTAAGAATTGGGTTGGATTAAGGATTTAGAATAAAGTCTTGCAGAATAAAACATAAATATGTGCTTTTTAAGTAATACTAAACAGCCAATATCCAAGTAATATTCATGCTAATAAGCAAAAAGTCAGTAGTGGGAATTGAACACTGAAGTGTTACCAACATTCTTATTAACTCACCAAAGTATTTAAAGTGAAAAGGGCACGTGAAAAGAATGCATTTTAAGGTTAGACTTTACATTTAGATTTTAATTTCACTATTGTATTGTGTATAAATGTTCTACAATATATGTTCTACAGTATTAAGATCAAATACATAAAAAGTAACTAATTAAATAACAGAAAAAAAAGAGTAATCCCTTACTTTATTTTTTTCAAGGGGAAAGTAATTAAATTACAGCAACTTATGACTTAACAATTAGTTAGACCCAACACTGATGATCATAAGAAAACTTTATGTGAAGCTATAGGATCATGACTGCAGAAAAGTGACACAAAGCTATGAAGTCTGAATGAAAAAAGCATGAAACAGACAAAGATTGTCTCCGCTGTCATCTTTTTTTTTACAGTTGTAAACAACGAGGGCCACAATGAACAATGTTATAAAATAATTCGATTCTATATAACAGATCTTATTTGTTCTATACATATTCAAACTATTCACTTTCCATTGAAAACACTGTCTATGTAGAAAGTAGTTGGACAAACTCTGCAGCAGGTTCTCAGCTGATAGCGGCTCCATTATAATACAGACCATTAGAGGACACTAAGGCCTGTTATCGCTAGTATGAATAAACAGCACGTGTTTCATTATGCATCTGTGGTACTCCAGTACACACTGGGTCACTTTAGTAATTAATCACCTAATTACCAAGAGTGGTTTCTCTCGTCAACCAAGATGTGATCATGATAATGACAAATAAACAGCAGGGGTACAGAGGATAGAATTTCAATGTCAAAACAACAACAACAAGCAAAATAAGTTGGAACTTGCCCTGCAGTTAAATAGCATTTTAGGGTTATTTTTTAGGGTGTAATCAAGATTTTATTCAACATTCACAATAGAGCAAACAACTTGGGAGTTAAAAAAGAATCTTCTATGATAAGGAATGCAATAAAATAAAAAAACATTTAAAATTTTACAGTGAGTTTTTATGCACAAAGTAAGAGAAGATTTGTCACACTCCACTCAGCTGATATAAGGAAATATAATGACTTGTCATTCCCAGTAGAATGAGATGAAGTGAGAATAAGAAAGTGGAAGATCTTGTTCCATCCTGTTAATATATGACACAAATTGGTATGATTGGTCTATCACCTTTTATTTTTGCTTCTTTTGCTGGCCTCCTATAAAGAGCTCAGACAGTGACAAGAAATTAAATAAAAGAATAAGGTGACTAATAGTGCAGCAAGATGGAAGCGTTTTAAAAACAAACAAATATTTTTTTCAAAACGAAGCCCAAACATAATTAATCACTGCATTTCTTCAAGCAACACTGTTGAAATAATCATTGCTTTTTGAATGATTCAATGACTCAGGCGTAATGACACTCACTTGTTTTGTTCCTGAATTAATCCGATTTTGATTGAATCGATTCAATAATGAGCACATTGAGAGTCCCATTAAAACTTCACTGCTAATGCTAATGCATATCAGATAATTAGTTCAAAAGATGCTGAAATGATCTGAAATACAATCACTCCTCCGGTCAGATCCACAACACTGTTGTTTGAGAAGCACACGTGTACTATTTGATAATACAAAGCATCAGAGAAGCTGTTGACACACATTCACGTTTCCTGCTAGTGATAAGGATAGCGGTGTGTCTGCAGCTGGCTCAGTGAGTGTGGAGTTGGTGGGATTAGGGGGGATTAAGTGTGGATGGAGAGAGTGGATGGCTGCTGGGATAATTCTGGATTAAAGAGATTAAGCTGCAGCAGCAGGATGGAGCTCACAGCTGAGGCCCCTGCAGGTGTGGATGTCAACCCTAGGGAGAGACAGCCTCTCTGGGCTACGCTCCCTGATTCATCCTACATTCACTCCACAATGGAAATCGGGCCCCCTTGCTGCTAGTCTACAACAAATTTCATCATGGAGCAGTTGCACGCCTTGTTTCAATCTTACTCTTTCTCTCTGCTTGTCTGTATTGTAACTTCTCTTTCATGCTTTTACATCAGCTTCACAAGTCAGTGCTCATTTGTAAAACACAGAGGCAGACAAGAGCGAACATGAAATAAGCAACTTCACTGAAGCGTAGAGACATGACTTTATATTAACATGACAGGAATATGTGTGCATGAATCATGTGAGTTGATTGAGAAATATACTTATTATATGATTATGAACAATGTGAGCAGTCATTAAATAAGGGTGAATGTGCAAGTATGGTTCACCTTGAGCAATTAACTCAAGATTCTTTTCCTTTTTCACTAAGACGTTTAGTATAGATGAGGGGGATTATTTGACAGCAATTTGTGCTAAACCTTTGACATCTCCTTTAACCAACCAGAATTGAATTTGAGCACATCTGAACAAGCGCCGTGGTCACCCATTACTTCATCGGGTATATTGCAGTATATTAAAACCCAGTAAGATGTTGTGCAACTCATCACCACGCAATAAAGTGTTCATAAATATTTTGGATAGTTGTAGCAAATTTGCTTTCAGTTTACAGAGCTGACATGGTGGTTGGTTTTGGGTGAGAGCAGTCAGGTCATAATTTTATTTATATATTTTTGAATTCTTTCATTTGATTTATTTTATGCTTGACATACACAGTGTAATAGCTGGTAAGTAAAAAAAACTTTTTCAAAACACAAATATCAACAAATGGAAAAAATTAAATGTCACTATTTACATGGTCTACAGAATCTTTTAAAATTACTTTAAAGTTTTTTTTTCTTTTATGACCCTTTTTAAAGCCCAAACAATAAAATGACATGATTTATAGTTCAGATAAACACTTTTACACACGCACAAAAAAGTCTTATAAAGGATACACATCACGTTCCAACATTTAAAACAGTTTTAAGAGAAGGATGTGTCAAACGTAAAATATCATATTTATTTAAAACTAATTTTAGATTTTTAGAAGGCACATTACAGCTGAAATATAGTGTTTTCCATCGTAGCGGCAGTACACAAAGCACTACTGTGCTCAGAAATGCTACTTCATCAAACATTATAGGTAGGATGTAAAGAAAATGCCACCAAAACTTTTCTGAAAACAGTCAGTTCTCTTCAGAAATACATTCATATAAAAACACGTGCCATGTTTTGACTTTGAAACATACAGTGCTCATATATTCAGTGAAATTATAACCTTTTAAAGTTCAATCCAGCTATATCGTGATTGTAGTCTTTCTATCCCTAAATGTAAGACTGCATTACTGTCATCCCTAAATGTAAGACGGAAATCACAATTAAGACTTTTCTTATACCATTTAAGGTATTTAAGTCTTTTTATGGGCTTAAATTTTATACATTTGATTGCTGGGTACTTATCATAAGGCCAAGGTTTAATTGCTGATAAGGAAAAGCATGACATGAGTTGGTGTACGACGCTACAATAACCCCAAGTTTATGAGTTTGCATGCTTGATGATCTGACAACTGTGTGCTGTTGTCTATATATAGCAGTTTACATTTACAGTTACAGTTTACAACTGCCTTCATGTTTGAGGTTTGACTATGTGTTAATGAAGTTGTAGAAATTAATGTTAACAACAGACCTTATTTTACTCAAAAATCCAAAGCTGGCTTTCTAAAATCCCAAAGGAACTTCTCAAAAGAACCTATGGCGACTTAGCCTTCCATGTTGGCCTACAAATTCACATCCTGATTGAACGGCTCTATATAAAAAAATGTCTTCAGATGACTGTATTTATGTATTTTATGTTACTAAAGTCTTCTTGAGCATATAATTTGTGAACTGTAACCACTACTGTAATTTTTTTTTTTTTTTTAATATATCTTTAGCATCATCCGACTCATTCTGTCATCGTGCCAAACCAAGTGACACTGTTAATGTAAACACATCCCCCAATTGTAATATCTTCAGATAGATTACCATCGGAAAGAGAATCACATTCTGTGCTTTTTTCTGTTTTTAACTCAGAATAACAGATTCTGCGTCATCACAACAACTACGAAGAGCTGTACTGTTGTGCTTTTAATTTTCCGGCCTTGGTTGTTGCTCTATAAGAAAGAAGATGTGGTTGTGAGAATCATCGTGTCGGCAGAAATAATGAGGCTACCAAAAAACCAGTTCCCCTTGTGAAAGCATCTTACTTTTACCACAAATGCACACGCACACGCACACACTCTTGTCTCAAACGCTCAAATCTTGGTCAAAGGAACAAAAACACAAGTTCACACTTGCTCGTCTCATCTTTCCTCCCTTTCTTTCTCACAAATGATCATCTTGTCATGTAGCATGGTACAGCCACAGGTTTATTTTTAAGGTTGTTTTTCTCCTCCAGAGTGTGTTTGTGTGAAGGTTATCTCACAGGTTCAGCTGTGGTTTGGTGCAATGATCTATAAGTGCTGAGTGAGCAAGAGAGACGTTTGCTCTTGTGAAACCTCACAGACCAGAAACCACACGCTGTCTCCTCTGCAAGCTTTTTTCTCTCTCTCTCTCTGTTGTGTGCTTTTGCAACATTCAGACTCGCACTGTAGCCCACCACACTTAACTCATAACCTGAATCTCCCTTAACTCGCGTAACCCATAACTTGTTTCATTCTGAACTCAACACACACATTAACACATTCCGTGGCTGATTCTGGGATGCAACACTCACAAACGTGTTAGCAGCTTGATGTGTAAACTGTGCTGGTGTGATGTGATTATGCAGTTGGTTTTCTTTTCACTCCATCACACCAGCTGCTTGAATTATTGATGTTCTTTCTTACAAGCTGCTGTCTGCTTGTTTTATTTAAATTGCTATGACTTTTCCCTTTCGCGTCTTTCGCTCTGTCTTTGTTGCCTTTGACTTGTCCACGTTAAATGATCTGCCGCTCTGTGTTGTCATGGCAACTGAGGGCATACACACAATGCATTTTCTCGCATTGCGCATTATCAGTTTAAGATTGTATTTCTACCTTCAGTCTTTATTTATTTTTGCTCTGTTGAGAGTTAAATGCTTTTCTCTCTCTTTCAGTTTTACAGTGTGGGTGATAAGCAGAGGTTTATGGTTCCAGGAGCTGTGCACCTCTCTCTGTGTAGGTGTAGGTGACAAATTGGATTTTGCACATATTGCCACCGCTGTCATTGCTTTTGATGCGTGTGAATGTATCGAGGACTGTCAGAAGAGAGTGGAAGCTAAAAATACACATTCTCTGCCCTACATGACACCTCTTGCATTCTGTGTTTGTTTGCTAGTTCTGTTCTGCTCGCACTAGTCCATGAGACGTAGGGCGCCACACATGCATACACCACATTTAAACACTGTATCTCACGCTTTTACATGTCTTATCATCTGAGGTTTGGTGAGCACGCTCTCTCACGCATTTCATATCAGGGGCAGTTAAACCCACATCAGCATGGGTAAAGTTCACACGCAATGTACTGAGCGAAAAAAACAAAAGACGGAGAACAACGCAGAGAAAAGAAAAAAAGGAAAGGGGAGGAAGATAGGTCGCAACCACATATTAGCAGGCATGCTACTTGTCTAGTGAGAAAAAGAGAAGTGGATTGCAGTGTGTAGCTATGTGTGTGTAGAGTGTTAGTCTATAGGGAGGTGAAGGCAATGCTGTGGTGCGTGAATGACTTGTGTACGTGTTTGACATTAACCCACGATAGTGATTTTGTCTTTGTTACATCCTTTCTTCAGTATTTAGTATAATTAAAGATCTGTCCCCTACTGATATACCTCATCCTCCCTCAAAGGAAAAATACTGATTCAAACAGAAAACTTCTCTTAGAACTGCAGAATGAGGTGATGGTTGGCGTTTTTTTTTTCTCTCTCGTTTTTTTCTTCTGCGTGACATTATGTGGGCGTGCCCTATATTTTTGCACACTTTGACAGATTTTTAGCATTACTTTTCCTGTGTGGTAGAAAATAGTTCAGATTTATATTGTGATATGCTGCATGAGCAAAAGAGAGAGACACATAATGCATGGAAAGTTCAACTGTGATGCTTTTGTGTGTGTGTGTGTGTGTGTGTGTGTGTGAACCAATTAAGTAATCTAAAAATAAGAGTGTACTACAACAGATGAGCTTAAAATTAAACATTCACCAACCATAAATCCCCATAGTTTATTTTAGCCGCATACTTGCTTTTTTACAGATCACCTTTTTGTATGCTTCCCCTTTTGTTGGTCTCTCTCTTCACTTTATACACACTCACACACATGCACAGCAACCTTCCACACAGCTCTAATGATCCCACTTCCCTTTCTCTGTTTCCCTCTTTCTCTCCCACTGTCTCTCACACACAAACGCGTCCTCCACCTCACCCTGATACTGCTGTGCTTCTCTCTTTTTAAACCACAGATGATTTAAATACTGAGGAGGTGTTTTCACCTCCGAGTGAAAAGCAGCGAGTTATCTGTGTGGGCTATGACACACTTTGAGACCGAGAAAAGCTTGTTATGAACACCATAATCTCTAAAATGAGTGTGAGAAATTGTGCATAAACTACTGTGCAAGACCAATGCACTCCAACTAGGGCAGTAGGAAGCTGGAGTTCTATTGAAAACAACTGTTTTGTGGTGTTTGTGTGTTTCTGCATATATTCACATCCGTTTGTCTCTCTCTCTCTCACACACACACACACACACACACACACACACGTCTCTCATGCATCCTGCAGGCAATTATTAGTTTAACCCCTGTTCAGTCTTCCTTCTCTTTAAAGGATTTCCTACTTCCAGTGATGTAAAAACATTAATTCTTTCTCTCATCACTTATTCTCTCACTAAAATAAAGATCCGTTTTTGGTCCCTCACACTGATCTGTAATTTAGGACTTTAGGAAGATTCTTCTGCGGCCTTGCTAAAAATAACAGAACAGAAACTAAGCTACGACAGTGTTTTTTTTTGTTTGTTTTTTTTTGTTTGTTTTTTTTTTTGATCGTAACAGTCATGCACACATTGTGCAGTTCTAAGTATTTTTTATTATAGGCTGTAAATAACAAATTAGATGGGCTGGAAGTCTTCCATGTATAGCAATCAGAATTTATAAACTGCTCCATTACCTTGATTTCCATTGGTTACTCTCCGAACATTAGCAATTATTTTCACGCGAGCGGTGCTCATAAAAGCTATAATCTGATGATTTACAGGCTTGCGGCGCAATGCACTTGGCCTCAGTAGCAATTTCCTCCCCTCTCTCTCTGCTGTTTATCTCTCTTTGTATTCGCTTATGTTGACAAAGTCAGTAGCTGTTCTGGCTTCAGCTGATTCAGTGAGAAATGGGTTTAAAGAGTGAACACAAGATTTATACGTGTTGATTTGGAATCAGTTTGGAAATGGAAATTGTAGAGTTGTTCATGGAGTTAATTTTTCTCTGTGGGATGAACAATGGACAATAAATTGGACAATAATTGGTTGAAAATACAATTTTATACTTGAATCCATTTTTAGCAATTCATTATTTATTAAATGTGTGTGTCTGTATTTTGCAGACATAGTGTGTGTGTTTGTTCTTAGCCGCATGCAATGAGCTGCTGAGAAGTGCTATCAGTGTCTAGTCAATCCCTGCTCATAGAGATGGATAGGTAAGGCTTCTGGAGGTGAAAGCAGTGTGTGGCTGGCTGTTTGTGCATGTATTTGTTTGTTAGCAGGCCACAAAGCTCTATCACATTGCTGCCCACTCAGCCTACGCTCATCAAGCCGTTAAAGACCCTGGAGGAGAATGAGAGCAAGAGAGATGGATGAAAGATGGGGGTGTCCATTTGTAATACAAAAAAAGAAACCAGTAAAAGGAGATGGAATAAGATGAGCTCATAAATCACACTTGATGGAGGCAGAGCAGCTGCTGACATCATGTTTTTGCATAGGCCTCATTTGCCACACAATTTGAGCTACGGGAAAAAATAATCAGGGTTTTTGAGGTTTGTTCAAATCCCTAACTTTAATTATTAGCATCAGTAATGTTGATTTTAGCCTTAGTGACTATTGGGTCACTTCCGCTCTGTGAGACAGACAGACCAGTGCAAGAATTTAGTAACAGTTTAGAGAGCTGAAGGATGTTGAGGTCACAGGGTAGATGTGAATTTGGATGAGGTTGTGCTCTATGACTTCAGTATGTGTTTAGGGATTTCAGTCGATGTGCTTGGACAGTCTCTTGTTCCCACTCACTGCTCTATGACTGCTCTAAACACAGCTGTAATGGGACCATCCAGATGTTTGCTCTTACGCTCACAAATTACTACAGATTGTTGAATAGGAAGCAAAGGCTGGAAGGTAATCAAACATGCCACCAAGGGGTATTTGTTGAGCCATTTTCTTTCTTCTTGTTAAATATACACACAATAAACATGTGGCAAAAGGCTAAGGGTGAGATGGCTCAGTTTTATTTAAGCATTCATTGAATCATTTGTGTGCCTTATCTCCCTTAAAATATCTTCAAAAGCCCATTAAATCACATGAAATGCACTGGTTTGTTTCCACGTGGAGCTTGAATCCCCTCTAATTTACAAGTTAATTCAGTAGTTACAATGAAATATTAATAAACAGTAATCTTACAGCATTTAGTCACATATACATTATTTTCCTGGACAAAATCGAGTCGTTTCAGTAGGAATCTGTTATTGGGAATTTGTATGTGATGGTGAATTTTTTTTTGCGTGCAGATTTGACCAGTAGATAGCTCCTTGGTTTGAAAGTGATCGTTTTTAAATGTACACATGTGCTAAATGAATTTTAAGTGTACTCACCCACACACACATCATATAGCATATAGATGGCTTCCAGCAGGCATACACTCATAAAAGCCATATGTTGGCTTAATGGCATTTTTAAGGTCCAGTTTGGAAACTCTTTAAACTCTATAGCTATAAGATCCTGCATGCAAAAAGTGTCATAAAACAAATGAAATGTAACAATTGCGTAGCACCACACACAACCACACTACTTGTACTGTAGTCAAGTAATCACTTCTTCTTTATTTTTTTTCTGTCAGTTTTTTGTCACTCCCTGTCTGTCTCACTCTTTTTTTCCATCTCTGAATAACTCTCTTGAGGTTTGGCAGCTGAGCCCCAGAGTTAAGTGGCTTTTCTAGTTTATCCTGAGAGGTCAGTGGGAGAAATGACATGACAAGAGCCCTGGCTCACAATTTTGCTTTCTGTCAGAAGCTGCATTTTTGCATGTGACCGTTTCTTGGCGTTACGTAAACAAACAAGGAAATCCTGTGTGTGTGTGTGTGTGTGCGTGCATGTATATAACAGCGAATGCAGTGCAGACAGTGGCAGCAGCAATGTCGGTGGTTTCAGTGGCGGGTGAATTACAGCCTGCTGTAGAGCTGTGGTTTAGTCTGCTCTCTCTCTCACACAGAGTAAAGCTCTCCACTCGTCTCTCATCAAGGGCTCTCGTTTCATAGGCCTCGATGCGCAACACTGCTGTAGGCCCTGAACCTGCACACACATGCACATACACGCACTTGGGTGGGCCATGAGTGCCAGGCCTGGGAGCTCAGCCTTGCCACAGGTGCTCCTCTGTTCTGCGTGTGTGGCTAATGAAGCTCATAAAGATGGTGGATCATTACTGAAGTGTCTTCATTGCAGCCCTGTAGAGGTTCCTGCCAGCTCCTCTTGACACATGTCTGTGTGGTAGCAGATATAAAATTAGCACTACAAAGAGGGAGATTGGAATCTGCAGGAACACAAATGTGTTTACATGCACTTGAAAAATAAACATAACAGTCCAGGTTTTAGACTAACTGACCTTGATAATGCAATTGTAGCTGGGTTTCCTCCAGCATGTCTTTGTTATTAGGACTACATTTGGCCTTGCTGTTGTGCGATTTCTCAGAAAGTTATGATGATATGTTTATTTAATCCTTCATAAATTTGATTATACATTATGTTGTATACTTGGAAAGGCAGATGAAGATTTTAGTAGCATTTATCTAGTAATTTATCATATTTCAGCTCTGTTTATTCGTATTTTGGCACGTGCACACAAAGGTATTGTAATGCGATTACACTAAAACCTTGAAAATACTAAGTGAAAGACTATTAAAAATAACGGAATAAAAAAACTATTATAACAGTAGATACATTTTACTTTTGAAATTAAGTCTGCACTTAATGCTTGTAAACAAACTGTGTGAGATGTGTTTGTGTGTGGGTGTGTAAAAAAATGTGTTACCAAGAGTCAGTGTTCTAACTTATGTCTGGTTCTCTGTTTGCTTAGCGTGCTAACGAGTGTGACATTAATTACAGCTTACACTGCTTTTCACTGTTTTTATGTTTCTCTCTTTCTATTCCTCTTTTTATCCGTAATTGAGGTGAGTTTCCATTCCTTGTCATCATGGCTCACAGACACTTGTTAATGAGGCTTCAGATTCGACCCTCACTGGTGGATTTTTCAGGTACTGCTCCCAAACACCCAAATTAAGTTGAAAAGACTTAAAGCATTTGAATTACCCCTTTAATATCTTTTAAATCTGGCTTCCTCTAATGTAATACAGTATGTCAGTGTATATTTCAAGAATATTTTTGAAAGAAGTCTCTTATGCTTATCAAAACATATAATTTCAAATATAACTATTATTATATATTTTAAAATGGAATTTATCCATTATTGTGAAAGGTGGAATTTCAGTATTCATTACTCCAGTCAGTCATGTGATCCCTTTAGAAATCATTGTAAAATGCTGATTTGGTGCTCAAGAAACATTTATTTTTTATTTATTTTTATTATGATCAATGTAGAAAACATTTATGTTGCTTCACGTTCTTCTGGACTCTGTAAAACATTTATTTATTTATTTATTTATTTATTTATTTATATATATTTTTTTTTTATTAATCACAAGTCTTCACCCTGATGCTGATTTTTTTCTTTCTGAACTGTATTTTGAACGTGATATTTGCAGTGTTTGTGAGTGCTGGGTGCAAGGATGCATGACCTGTTTATGTTCCTGTGTGAAGTACAGATGTGCTCTCACAGATAGACACTCTAGAATGTGGTCAGTCTGCGGTGTTCCAAGACACAGTTCAGCCGGTCTGATCTGTGACGCACTTCCTTTGTTCTGTCATCTACTGCCACTGAAATGTATTGGCCTCAGCAGCCACTTCCTGCCTAAGATGAGCGTCTTCTCTGTGGTTTTGAGGGTGAGTGGAACATGTGGGTATACTGAAGCATCCTCATAAGAGAAAAATAAAACAAGAACAATAACAGATAGACCTACTTTAAATATTAGAGCTTCTTGTAATGCATTGGCTAAAACAGTTTAGTTACTGTTCTGCTTCTTTGATGGTTAAAAAAGTCTTATTTCTGCCTCCAATAAAATATATATACAGGTGTATCTCAATAAAAGTGATGATTTTGACTCATATTTAACAAAACCCCACCAATTAAATCTCAACAAATTAGAATACTTCATAAGACCAATAAAAATAAAAAAAAATTAAATGAATTGTTGGCCTTCTGGAAAGTATGTTCATTTACTGTACATGTACTCAATACTTAGTAGTGCTTCCTTTTGCTTTTATTACTGCTTCAATTCAGTGTGGTATGGAGGTGATCAGTTTGTGGCACTGCTGAGGTGGTATGAAAGCCCAGGTTTCTTTGACAGTGGCCTTCAGCTCATCTGCATTGTTTGGTCTCTTGTTTCTTATTTTCCTCTTGACAATAGCCCATAGATTCTCAGGTGTAGATTATCTGTGGGGTTCAGATCTGGTGAGTTTGCTGGCCAGTCAAGCACACCAACACCATGGTCATTTAACCAACTTCTGGTGCTTTTGGCAGTGTGAGCAGGTGCCAAATCCTGCTGGAAACTGAAATCAGCATGAACACCAATCAAGCTGGTCAGCAGAAGGAAGCATGACCTGATCCAAAATTTCTTCGTAAATGGGTGCAGTGACTTTGGTTTTCAAAAAACACAATGGACCAACAATGCACCAGCAGATGACATTGCAGCCCAAATCATCACAGACTGTGGGAACTTAATACTAGACTTCAAGCAACTTCCTCCAGACTCTAGGACCTTGGTTTCCAAATGAAATACAAAACTTGCTCTCATCTGAAAAGAGGACTTTGGACCACTGGGCAACAGTACAGTTCTTCTTCTCCTTTGCCAAGGTAAGACGCCTCTGATGTTGTCTGTGGTTCAGGAGTGGCTTAACAAGAGGAATATGTCAACTGTAACCAAATCCCTTGACACATTTGTATGCTTTGACCCCAGATTCAGTCCATTCCTTGTGAAGTTCACTCAAATTCTTGAATCGATTTTGCTTGACAATCCTCATAAGGCTGCGATTCTCTCTGTTGGTTGTGCAACTTTTTCTTCCACACTTTTCCTTTCCACTCAACTTTCTGTTAACATGCTTGGATAAAGCACTCTGTGAACAGCCAGCTTCTTTGGTAATGAATGTTTGTGGCTTACCCTCCTTGTGAAGGGTGTCAATGATTGTCTTCTGAACAACTGTCAGATCAGCAGACTTCCCCATGATTGTTTAGCCTAGTGAACCAAACTGAGAGACCATTTTGAAGGCTAAGGAAACCTTTGCAGGTATTTTGAGTTGATTAGCTGATTGTCATGTCACCATATTTTTTTTGTTAAATGCAAGCCAAAATCATCACAATTAAAATAATCACTTAAACTTGGTCTTAAACTATTTCAGTCCGTGTGCATTGAATTTATTTAATACACAAGTTTCACAATTTGAGCTGAATTACTGAAATAAATGAACTTTTTCACAACATTGTAATTCATTGAGATGCACCTGTATATAAAAAGATAAGTGTTACTTGACTGTATATGCCACAGTGTGACTTTAAATGTAGCAGTTGCAACAGTGTGATGCTGTATCTTCAATATGACTTCTTTTTTTCTCTGCGGTAGAAACATGCTTCAATAATTTGAAGTATGGCAAAAAAAAAAAAAAAATCTGCTGCAGGAAGCGTTAATTTTTTTATTTTTTTTATGTGACGTTTATGTGCTAAATGCAGTGCATACTTATTCTGCTCATTGCGTGTTCAGGTAGTGTGCTTCTCTACACGCCTCTTGGGCAAATAGAGCTGTTCTCTGCCAGCACCCAATTAGTGAGGGTCACTGAGCGACTTTGACGTGGGTATGTGTGGTTGCCCCATCAGTGGGCCAGATAGCTCATTAGTGCTAGTGCGCTGTGGACTCAGTGTCCTTTGCTGTGCATGCAATTTGTCTGTAGTAATCCACAGGAAGCTGGCATTTTGGGGTGGGTGGTGGGGGTGTTGGTTCTGTACTAAAAAAGGTTGTCTAAAAATCATGCTTGAGGAGTAAGCGGCATGTTGCCAGAGCAATATAGATTTATTGGACTGTCCCAACACAAGGTGGATAGGCGGCGAGGGAGAGCAGCAAGGGCAAGCATCTCTGCACCTTAACAGTAGATTGTTCAGTAGAGCCGAAAATGTGTTTTCAGATCTAGGTTGAACCTGCTGTCCTGTGGGAGACCGAATAAGAGAGGGAAGCACAAGAAAGAGATTTCATGTATCTGTATGATGGTGGATTTTAGTGTACTGTGTGTGTGTTCATTCATATGTCAAAAGCCATGACTTGACTTGTGAAGACTGAAACCCATGCATTAAGGAGATTGTGTCAGATTGAGCACTCAAAATGACAGGATTAATTTTGTGCTGAACTATTTCATCATACACCTTGAAATCATAGTCATGTTTACAGTGTTTGATGTACAGTGTATTTGACTCTCAAAATATTTGAGAAGGGTGTAACAGATTCTGGGTGCATGTTGACTTTTATTTTGAAGTGTTGTCTTTTGTTTCCTGTTCGCATGTTGGATGTTTTCCTGTTGTGTTTGTTTCCAGGTGTGTCTCGTGGTTAAATCATTATTCTCTGTAGTTATTTTTCAATAGGAAGGCTGTGTCCTGGTAAGGCTGCATATCTCGGCTACCACATCATCAAGCGGTGTCAAAGGCCTTCTAAAGTTTAAGGATCCTTGGAAGGCTTGCTTGTAGGGCCAGATTTATGCATAGGCATTCTAGGCACGTGCCTCTGCTCACTTGTCCAGGGGGGCCCAAACACAATGAAGAGATAAATAATATTTTTGTTATACTATGGGCTATCTACAACAGTAAAAGAACCAAAAACCCAGAAGACAATGAGCAAATAAATATAACAAACAATAGGGTAGAAAATGACAAAGTATTTCCATGGTTTCCACCTTTTTTTACGTAGGCCACGGAAATAACGCTTTTTTTCCCTCTCATTCTCTTTCATGGATGCACACTCACATGTACTCACACACACACACACGGAGATGTGACCAGAAACTTCTTGTCAGCAAATTTAGCAAATTTATCAAATAAAATAGTTTTTCAGCTGGAATGCTGGAAAGCTACATGACATTTCTCAGTAGAGAGGTTCTTGAAGTAGTTTAAAGGGGTCATATGATGTTGCTAAAAAGAACATTTATTTTGTGTATTTGGTGTATTGAAATGTGTTTATGCAGTTTAAGGTAAAAAAAAAAAAAAAATCCACATAATGTACATTATTGTTTCTCTTCTATGCTTTGCCTTTTTGAAACGCATCCATTTTTTTAAAAAGCTCATCGTTCTGAAAAGTGAGGTGTATGCTGATTGGCCAGCTATCCAGTGCATTGTGACTGGCAGAATAACTCAAGCGTGTGACGGAAATATTATGCCCCTTACCATACTGTGATGCCATCTCCTGGCACAATGAGACAAAAACATTAAAACCCATTATAAACAAGGCATTTATTGCATCCAATGGGGACACAATTACAGATTATAATGTATGTAAAATTAAATGTATCATCACCTCAGTGATAAAATTTGGATGGTGATCTATTCACAGAGGAGGACTGAGTTCTGTGATCCTACGAATCTGGGAACGTGCTGCTCACGTGATCAGTAACATTATTGTCTGCTGTAAATAAAATGAATTTTATTTACAAAATCCATTCTTCTTTCCGGCATTTCAGAAATAAATATGTATGCAAATTACTACAAAACGCAACAGTTAATGTCCATTAAGGTGTTTGGGAGACCTAAAAAAATGGTTTAAGCACTGAATTTTGAATTGATTTCTTCTTGTAAACTCAGAGATGTGGATTCGGACAGCAATTAAATTACCACACAACCTTGGTGTTTGTCAAAAAACAGAAGGTAATTCGGCCGGGGATTTTACGGGGGTGGTGAGAGAAAAATACCGAAATCGAGGATTTGGACTGCAATTCAATCGCTGACTACCCCCTGTACATGGTGAAAATCACTTATGTCCCTTTAAATATAAAAAACATACTTACAGACATTGTAGTCTTCTCTCCCAGGATCAGGAAACAGTCATCCATAAAATGCGTTGCACACATCTGAATATTGGGGTTGAACTGTTCTGGAACAGTGTTGTAAATACAACTTAACCACTGATGTCTAGATGTGTCCTCTTTTGGAAGGCCAAACAAAGTAGTTTCGCTTTCACAATGAAACACACAGCGTCTTCACAACATGGCGGCAGTGGCAGCAACAATAAAGTTATGCCTTCTTTCTTTGCGTGAGCATTTTGGCAGCGTTATGCAAATCTTCCCACATCATGATGTAGACGTGTGGGAATGTTTAAACAAGACATTTTAGGAGGGCATGGACAACTCTTAACTTTTATAAAGAATATCTCTTTTGGTTTGAGACTTTAGTTTTTGCAACATTAGGGATCTTATCTATTCGCAACTTGTAACACTCCAAAGAGAAAGGAAAATAAACCATCTTAATGTCTTAATGTGTGTTTGTGACTCCAGGCCGTTACAAGTATAAGAGAGATAATGCACTCCTGAAGTGGTTATGTGGCCACGACACTGCACCTATTAATGGAATGGTCTTTCTCGGTTCTCAAACAAATAAAAAACTACATGTGATTTTTATTGATTGAACACAAATGCTTATTGTGATAGAAAACACTGTAATGGTTTCCACTGATTAAGAAATATTTTTATTTGCTTGGGTGGTAGCTAATGTTAGGTCTATAATATTAATAGGGAAACGGGGCCCAAAAATTTGTTTTGCCTATGTCATGAAAAGTGGTAAATCTGACCCTGCTTGCTTGAGATCATAAAAAAATACAAAACACACACACAGACAAGTTCTTCTGTTGTGTTGTAAATTAATCAAATAATCACATAATGCCAATCCTCCTTGTGACGTAAATTACTGGGAGATCACAAAGATTTATAATATAAGTTATAATTTAAAATATATAATTTATTTGTTTTTTTTTTAAGGCATATTTCTCAATTGATGGTCATTCCAATATTTATTCTGGCACAGACAAAAAAATAATCCACCGTAAACGCCCATGTTGTATTCACTATATTTACATTTGTCATTATCCCGTCCTGTATCTCTTTTCAGTTTACTGTGAGCAGATGATGTCTCAACTGTCTTTAGACATTTGTTTAGACTGCCAGTCATCATGTGAGCGCAGAACTGCTGTCTCTGTCTCATGTGACACAACCGTCAGGACTCTAGACACCTACCTGTATGTTACCAGGACAACTCCTGCTCAGAGACTATTAGGAAGTCCTGTGTGTGAGGACTGCAGTCAGCTCTGTCAGGAAAAACATATCTATCATGTCAAACAGAAGATCTACTGATTGATTTTTCCCTACTCTTTTTTCCCCAGAACACATCAGTCAACTGTGCAATAAAATAACACAATCCTGACAAAAAACTTTTTTTTCCCTTCCCAGATGTGTTGTTAAATTGCTAAGATTTTTTCCAGTATACGGGGGTAAAAAAAAAATCACTGCTATTATGGATGATATAAGGTTTGATTTTACTTTGATGAGGATATATCCACCTTCAGGTGCTCAGTTCCCCAGATGTTGAAGCACCTTTAATTATAAAAAACAAACAAACATGAAACTACATATGGTCCTGAATTAAATTCTGCAGGACAGTGATGGTCCTGGATGAGAGTCTCCATACAACAGAATCTCCAATCTTGCTGCATCATCATTTTACCCTATAGAGGAACACTGTACTGATCAATATTACTAGCTGTATAAAATATTAAAGGGATAGTTAACAGAAAAATTCTGCCATTAATTACCCTCCTTCATGTTGCTCCAAACCAGTAAAACCTGTACTCTCAATGATGGTGGCAGACTGACCCAGGAGGATTTTTTTTAAAATAAAGTCATAAATTTTGTTTCTTTTCACACATTGAAATCACATTGACTATTTTGTTACGATGTCTTTATTACCGTTCTGTCCTATGAAAATGGTAGTTGCATTTCTGTCTATGGCGGGTCAGAAAGCTCTCAGATTTCATCAAAAAATATCTTAATCTGTGTTCCAAAGATGAACAAAGGTCTTGAAACGAATTTTCAGTTTTGGGTGAACTATATTGTTTTATATAGATTTTTTAGTTATACATTTTAAGTTTAGTATTTTAATGGGTGAAAATAATACAAATGTTTGTAAAAAAAAAAAAAAAAAAAAAAGTGTGATGACCGTCTTACGAACAGTCCTGCAAATCAGTTTTTGCTGAGGTTTTCGGCATTGCCCTCTGCATACAGGTATGACAAAATGGAAAACAATAAATTTTTAATGTGTGGCTCAAAATGCTGACAAAGATACGAGACTCCCACTTCTGAAAATCTATATCTCTTGAATAAATAATAATCATAGAAAACTTTTTTTTTTTTAGAGATTTGTCACTTTGCGCAGAGATATGGATTTATATCTGTTTGTGATCTCTTCCTTAGGGGTCACTGTTTAGTAAAATGACAATTCAGATCAGTAAAATGACAATGGCACCTTGGTTATGGTATTTGAATTTGCTACAGCTAGTTCTAAAATAACAACTTTCTTCATTGACGGCTTTTAAAAATGACCAGTGTATCCTTACATAAAATAAATTTTGCAAGCAATATATACATCACTGATATTAAATTGTGTGTTTAAAAAAAAATGCTGCATGGGATTATTCAATGGAACATCTGCCAAATGCCACAGTGTTTTCATGATGTCATGTTCTCATGATCACTGTGGCATTCTATGGTAGCAGAAATCCTGTCTGGCCTGAACTCTTTGACTACATAAAAAGGACAAGGATCACTTTTTGGGCGGGGAGGACAGATGGCTGAAGACAGGAGTGAAAAGGGCAGGGTAACACCACATGTTAGTCATTTAGTCCATACAGTTCTTCCTGGGGAGTTTTGCCCTAATTCACACAGAGGTCTGGATTCACACCATCAGAAAGGAAACTCACACGGCGATGTGCAGGCCTCGTGACATTATGGTGTGTGACTCACAGAGCCACTTGGCAAAAAACGTCTTAAATGAAAAAACACACCCAACTGTTTCCTGGCTATCCACATGAGAGAAATGTGAACTGGACACACAGGTGTAATAGATACAATCCTTTCAAAGGGTTGCAGTTTAACAAGACTGACCTTGAAGACTGAAGACTGTGAAATGCTTTCTCTGATTGTTTTAGTTTGAAGTGGATAAATACGAAATAACTTCACTGGGACCTAATTGTACAGTAATTTAAGCCATTAGCGCCAGTTAAATATGCTATTTGTTTTTCGCTCGCCATCAGCCATACTCATAATAATTGCTTGAGAGCTTGTTGGAAATACATCAACATGGAGCAGTCCGATAATTAGAGAATTAAAAGAAAGTCCATTTTTAATCTTCTTTGGAAAAGAAGACTAATGGATTTTACCACACACACAGACACACACGGTTAGCGCATTAATCTCTGTTGATTTGGCTAATCGCTTTCTCTCTCTTGTGTGTAAGATCATAAAAAGATGATTATGAGGTTTTTGGTTTGGAGACGTTTTTTTGGTCCGGAAGAAACAGCTGAGTGTTACGATCGATGAATCTTGTACCAGGCCCCGGCAGACTTCATGATCCGTGAGGAGGTTAATCAGTGCTAATCAGAGTAACTGACTGCTCTGAGCTAGCACACACCTCTCTCTCTCTGTGTGTGTGTTGAGCTTTCATGATTGTTAAACCAACACGATGCGTTTTTGAGGTGTGTGTTTATTAGGATGTGTAAGAGGGACTGTGGGTTTTAATGTGTGCATGATAAGAGGGAGCCTGAGGTGCATTTGATGTGTATCGCAACCTCTGCTCGATGCTTTTTGATAACTCAGTGTCTGAAGCAGTTCTGTGCCTTCACTCTCACTCTTTCCCTTCATCTCTCTCCTTCCCTCCATCTCATCATCTAGTCTAGTGTGTTCTGACAGGAAATAGAGCTCAACAGCAATCTATTGCCAGTGAAGGGGATATTTTTAGAGAGACTGTGTCATTCAGTAAGCATGGCAGTACTTGTGTGAAGTCAATTTCGCCTGGAGGGGGGATTTAAGTTGCAGTGAGGACCAGAGGGGAAGCATTTTTTTCTTCTTTTTTCTTCTTTTCTTTCATTTTTTTTCTTTTTTTCTGGGAAGGTCATGAAATCAGCATCTAGGAGGAGTGAGTCAGAAGGGTCCTGCAGTGACAGATAGCCTTTGTGTTCAACAGGAAAACACAGTGGTGTGTATTGTCACGACATGCCTGCCTGCTCCCGTCTCCTCCTTCCAGAAAGTGTGTGAAGAACATAGTGACCAGTACACTCTGTGTATGTGTCAAAGGGAACAGACCGGATTTACACATCTAAGTCATATTGATTCATTGAACATGTAATTTTATGTAGAATAAGCCATTTTTTGTTTTCCAGACTTTAACAGACTGCAGTCTTCAGCTTTTGTAGCCTCAAGCATTTGGTCCAAAGTCTTAAGAGGTGATAGTGGACACTGAACCCATTTAGCACTAAACTGATAAGTCACATCCCCACCGCTGACACTCTTGGCCTCTTTACAAGTGCTCTTAACTTCCTTTCTCACCCTCTGCTTTGCTCATTGTCTATAGCAGGGCTATAGAAACTCAACTGTTTGTTTTGCTTTCTCAACATGAAAAAGCAGTTCACATATTGCATATGAAATACTAGACTTTAAATGCTTCTGTCTGACGTGCATATGGTTTGAAGGAGAATAAATTCATGTTGCCTTTTTGTCATTCAAAACTCATATGACTTCCTGACTTCTGTAGAACAAAAGATATTTTAAAGATCGTTTAAATTGATTTTGTCCATACAATGAAAGTCAGTGGTGCCCCAAAACAACATTGGACTCTATTAGCTTTCACTGTATTAACAAAAAACATATGAAGACGCTCTGGTTGGTGTGAGAGCATCATGTCGAGGAGACAGTGTGTTTTTAATTGTAAAGGCAAGTTTGTTTTATTTTCACTGCCAAAGAATGAAAATCAGAAGAACCAATGGCTAAAATTCATTTTCACCACAATACCAGAGCAATACAACAAATCCTTTTTTCACTGATGACTGCTTTTCTAATCTCGGTGAGTACAACGGGATTTTCAAAGCGTTTGGCCATAAAAGATGGTTCATTACCAACTTTATTTAGAACAACGAGCATCTCCGAATCACAACGCGAAGTATGATTATGAAGTTATGTGTCTGTTTTCTCCCGAGCGTCTTATCAGTATGTGTGCTGTCTGCAGCCTGTCTGCCCTGATCGTCATGTACAAACACGTCATTAAAATGAAGTGTAACTCCGTGAATACTCAACGAAGAGACATGAGAGAGATATCTATAGAAAGCTTGACATGTCTACTTTAAAACTAAACAAGTGCTGCCGATTCTTTATTCTGTGATAAAGTAATCCATATGAAAACAACGCGATGTCTGTTTTTCATGTCTCCTTCGTTATATCCAATGTGACCACGCCCCCGCGCTGAACGCGCTATTCAGATTCAAACTGAAGCGCGCGGCTTGAATACACCCACACAGAAGAAAAAGCAGCGAGACTGTTCAAGTTTTTTATTTTACTGTTTGCTTCGCGATGAGAGGAATAAGACATAATTCACCCCAAACAGATGCTAACGCATTGTTTACCGTGGAGGTGTGTGCGGAACAACCAATCAAACCTGACTATGTTAGTTGACCAATCAAAACACAGTATGCTACCGAAAGGTGGGGTTTAAGGAAACTGAATCTTTTGAACAGCTTCGCGCGAACCGTTTGGGGATCTCTGAGAATTCAGGTAATTTTAAAATGATATTTTGACAAAATGACAATGTTTTTTAACCTTGGATGGATTTAAGCTTAGAATTTTCATCTTACTGGCTCTTTAAGTATCTTATTTTGTTGTTCCACAGAAGATAGAAAGTCATATTGGTGTGACATGAGAAACATGAGGTTGAGTAAATAATGACAATTTATTCTTTTAAATGCTTATATGCGTATGATTAAATTGAAAGAAAAATAGGCCCCAAAATGAGTTTCTGTCGCAACTCAAACATTTCACATCAAATTCTTACTATTCACATTCCATCTCTACACCCATCCATCAGAATTTATTTAAGATAAAACAATACTTATATGAACCAGCTGAACACCTAAGGAGCAACCTGAGCAATTTTGTTTTCCTTTGAGAAATTCTTTTATTATCCAAACTACATTTTCATTACTCTGCAAATGAACACCGATGGCAGACTGCTGTACCTGTGAATGAGAAAGTGTATTTGTATGGGCATGGGGGGAGGGGAGGGTGGGACCCCTCAGCTGTTACTGTGTGCTGTCGATCACGTTTTGTCAGAAACTCATCTGCTCTGGATGGTTTCTGAAGAGGGCCCTGAGTGGGTCTGTCATTCACATGAAGCCTCTTGAACCTGCCCGCCCTCAGCCTCCCTACATCCCAATTAATGGTAAAAAGGCTGAGAGGGGGTGCTTGACTCTGACAGACGCTCTTTAATTGTTATCCTCCATCCCAACGGATACTCTAGTTTTCACATTCGCAGTCACAGGCTGTCTGATTGCTCTGCGCCTCTCTGCATAAGCGGAACACCTTCTGCCTTGAAGGAAGAGGTGCTAAGCATAGATACTTTTATGTTCAAAAATAATTATATCTGTATCTGTTTTGTTAGATATCTATCTATCTATCTATCTATCTATCTATCTATCTATCTATCTATCTATCTATCTATCTATCTATCTATCTATCTGTCTGTCTGTCTGTCTGTCTGTCCATCCGTCCGTTTGTCTGTCCGTCCGTCCATCCATCCATCCAACCACCCATCACCCATCCATCCATCCATCCATCCATCCATCCAATATGTCTGTTATTTTATGTAGCATTCTGACTTTATATTGTTTCTTTCTGTGTTTAAGGCATATAAACAAATTAAACCAACATTAAATCTTTGTCTCAGAAGAATTTGAATTGGAATGACTGGATAAAAAATCTGTCTCTGTCCAATTTAACTGGCCAAAATTATTATTTTTTTATTTTTTTTATTTCAATTCAAATTATTATTATGCATCATGTTTGCAACCTCATTTAAATTGTAATATCACACCTTTTATTAATTGACGTATAACCCTGGTGGGAATTTTGCAGTTCAGTGTCATAGACCTTTCTGATCTACAGATTACATAAACATCGCAACTGACATTACTCAAATCTATACAAACATTTTCTGCACACGTCAGTCTGCGTCCATGCTTACCTCAGCAGTGTAAATGCAAATCTCATTTTATGCCTATGATCTTGTTCTTTGTTCGCATGTCCTCAGATATTTGCAGGTGACTTTAGCAGAAAACCGTTGTGTAATGACAATGGCTACGCCCTAATGTGAAATCCATCGCCCTTCATTATAATGAAAGGAAGTGTACAATTCAAATCCATCAACTGTGGTTTACACAAAATGCCTGTGATGTTTACCTTCACTTGTTTTGACTGTTTGCAGGATCTGGTTGCCTGAATTCACCTTTGAAACCATTTCCTATTCTCCCTGCTTGTGATGGCAACCAGTCACTCCACCTCATGCTGTCAAGTTATTTGTGTTTGTGGGTGTGCGAGTGTGTGTAGTTGGTTTTGGGTTCGTGTGTGTTTGAGAGAGAAATTTCACACCCTGTAGGTTGTAGGCTGTCAGTGACGCACATTCCAGACTGTTCGCCCAGGCCTCTGTCACAGCGCCATTAACACTAGTGCATGCTGGGAGTGCCACTCTTCTCTGTGAGTGCATTAATGGAGCCTTTAAAAAGGAAGGTTAAAAGCAGCCCATCCTGCTCAGATCAATTCTTTATTGTGGTAGTGAACTGTGGCTCCTGTGACTCTTTCCTCTTGTTAACATAATGCTTTAAAAAGCAACCGAAAGGATTTTACTGTATAAATAATGCAAATGAAAGGTAATCACTAAAAGCAACAGGTTATGGTACACTCATCACTTTTCAGTGCCAGTGGCAAACTATACACAGACTTAAAAGCTTTCTGCTGAGAGAGAAGGAAAGAAGAAGGAAAATGCAGTGCTTTACGTGAGTTGAATAAAGCAACAGCATTGAAAGAGAAGTACAGAGACAGCATTTTGTATTCCCAGAAACACCATCACCTCACAGAAGGGGACAAACCACTTAAGACCTGAGTATTAGATACAGCACAGCTGCTTTATTCCAGCAGCGTTCATTAGGTCAAGACGACGGCTTGGGCTTTCTTAAAGCACTCAGGTAGAGTTCATGGTCATTTATGAAGCAGACAGTGGAGGTTAGGGGAAAAAAACATCACAACCATGTTGTTAGCAACTGAAGGGTTTGTACTCTTCAAGGTACTGCAAGAAATAAAGGAACAAAGAAATGCAATACTTTTTCAATAATCTATTTTGTTTCAATCTTTACATAATCCTGTTTCTCACCACAATGAGGTCGTGTTTATTCTCTGTCGCATCATTAGAACAGGATACGGTAGAACTTCATTGATCCCTGAGGAAAACCTCTTGTTGTAATAACAGATCCCTGGAAACAGCAGCAGTTCCAAACACGTCATATCCCAGAGAACATGACTTACAAACATGTCTAAGAAAAGGTGAACCTGTTGTGAAAAGAGAATTATATTTTTACTTTGATTTTTGTTTATTGAAAATAAATTCAAATGCATTCAGTGTTTGATATAGAAAAGGGAAAAGAATTATGGGCACAAAGATGAAAAAAAAAAGTCCATTGTCAGAATGTGTTGTGTCAGAACTCTTGTGTTGTCCTCTGTCTATACAGTATATGCTTTCCAACTGAAGATTCATGAAATTAACCTTTGAGCTATTTCAGAGAAACAGTTTATCAATGGTTGATCTGCATTCTCTTCATTAGTCAAGTTTCACTTGCACAATTCATGACAAATTTACAAAAAGTTTACTAATAATGTTTATAAAAAATGTGCTTGACACTTTATGACAACTAGATGAACCATTTTGGATTTAATGACTTGTATGATTAACTAATACCTAGATGTTTTGAGGGGTAAGACTATTGAACAGAAAACGATATAATACATTTTGAGTGACATGACATAAGCAACTGATAATGTAGGAAACCACGGATAAATGTACGTAATCAATTGCATGAATGTACAAAAGCAATCGCAACTTGTTCAAAAGAATGAGAAACTGGTTTTATGATGCATACAAATGACTAGATGATGTGGAGGTTGCACAAGTAGTTTTGAGAATTTCACTTTTGATTTGAGAAATGCACCAAAGCGACTGAGAAAAACTGTACATTTATTTAGTTTTTTTAAATGTATAGTTGTTAGAAAAATAAATATTGTTCTGAATTTAAAACAATTAGTAGTAAAATTTTGAATTAAAAATAAAAGGATCTTTATTATAGAATTGCCATGTATTGGCTAAATGAAAGTAGCTTATTTTGGTGTCAGCATGCAAACTAAGAAAAACTATTTGAATTGCGAGTTTTGTGTTTAGTCCTTCATCATGGACAGAAAGCCAAATATTTTTCGATCTTCCAAAAAGGATATATAAAAATGTTAACTTATAAACTATTGTTGTTAGAATAGATATTTAGTAAATCATCTCCCTCAAAGGTTATATAAACATTCACACTTATAAACTAAGGTTATCATTTTTAGAATATATTTTGTAAATAGATGTTTAGCGTATCAGGATTTCAATACATCGTTGATCTAATGCCAAAACAGCCCCTTTTGAATGTAAACAAAATAGTACCATCAACAAGAGATATCGATCCATTTTTCTCTTATTCCCCATCAGTCCTTCTGAGGTTATGAATATCATTATGAAAACTGCCTGCAGAAATATGGCCTGACGGTGGGTTGTGAGCTGTGACAGTGAGCTCTGTCCTTCTGCACTAGTGTCAAACTCACTCTTAACCTTATCTGAGTTTCACAATATTATTGGCTACACACCGATGGAGTTTGTCCAAGAGTTTCTGAATGTGTTACTATCTATGAGACAGATAAAGAAAGAGAGAGAATTGCAGCGGCAGAATAGTCAGCACTCTCTCGTGAGTTAGATGGACCTTGGGCTGCTCCCTAGCCTTTCGCTAAGTGGACGACAGGGAGACATTCGGATAACAAGGTAGCAGCACTCAACAGAAAGAGAGAGCGGGCGGTTGGAGATGTTAAAAGCCTGATAGAGGTCCGCAGGAGTTTCAGATTAAGGATGTGACAAGAATATCTTCCGCTTGTGTTTGTGTAAATGGGAGAAACAGATTTTGTACAGTACATGATAAGTCCACACAAGGAAAACCTGTTTGTGTGAAGTATTTGATAGTGTCACGTGTGAGAGAGAAGGAAAGTCTATAGGGCCTTTCGCACCACTTTAGTTCTAGAACTAAATGTACAGTTATAAAGTCATGGGACGATTTTTCGCGAACTATTTCCAAGTACCATTTAAAGGGTTGCATTCGCACCCACCGTGTGTACTAGGACGTGACGTAAGCCGGTCGACAATAAGAATGATATAATGGGGAAGACATCTGCTGAATGATAGATAATACTGAATAAAGGACAAGGACAAAATCTGAAGCCTTTTCACAAGAATGACAGGTGGGAAAAGTAGATAAGGGCCCTTTCATCATGACAGTTACTGCTAAAATTATTTTAGAAATAATCTATAGTTTAGTTTTTGGTCTTAAACTAAAACTCATATACAGACCTCTGGGTAGAAGAATCAGAATTAGAAAGAGCTTTATTATCAAATGTGCTTAAGCATACAAGGAATTTGTTTCAGTGACATAAGTTTCCAGTGCACAGAGACAACAACACACCGACAAAACAAACAAACAAAACAAATATTGCAAATAAATAAACTGTATAAACAGTTGTGCTATAGATGATAATGGAATAGAATTGAGTAAGAATCAGGGAACTAAATAAACTAAGAACTAAATAAAAGTTTGTTGTTTAATAAAACCATTGTGAAAGAACTATTGTATAACTTATTAAGTTTAATAATTAACTTAAAAAAATAAGTTATGTTTAATAATTATATTTATATTATGTTTGTGTAATAATTATAATAACAATTATTATTATCATGAAGTGTTTTGTGTTTGTCATTTTTATCGTATGAGGTATCCCATATCTTGCAACTGATCTTAGTTTAATATGACATCGCTAACCTTAAAAATAATGTTTTTAATTACAATATTTTAAAAGAAAAACACTAGCATCTTTAATGCAGGTTCACTTTAAGTTTGTTGTGCTCGGGGGCTGATAGCATGGACAGATTGGGTGTGCTAACCTGATCACAGATGTGTCTTACTAATGAGACCCTCAGGGCTGGGCTGGGCTGGACTACTGCTCTTTGTCGTGTGTTTCCCATAAGACCTGATCTGAGATGATAACCTTTGTTTTACACTAGGCCTCCTACAATACTGCATTTTAGACAGGTGTGTATGTGTGTGTGTGTCACTGGATAGGGGAATAGTTACATGAAATCTTCCTCAGAGAACAGAATCTCCCCTAGGGAATTTTGAGTGCTTGTGATTTGTTGAATTCTTCACACAGCGTCTGAAAGAGAATGGGAACAAACGATACAGATAGGTCTTTCCATCATACAAACCCTGACATTTACAGTCTCGTCAGTTATGGATGGAATTGTCTTTCTATTATTAGAACAAATTATGAGTTTCTCATTAAACAGTTGTAAAAAAGGTACTTTTTGATGAGAGGTACCATGCGAGAGAGTGTTCAGTAGAGCTTCTCCACAGCTAGTGAGCATGAACAAGTGTATCTGTGGGTGTCTGTGTGTGTAGGTGTAGAGTCAGCTATATTTCATCTCATCCACTGTTCTCTCTGTCAGATGATAGCTTGGTTGGCAGTACAGATACTGGTGGTGTTGAGGAGGTGCTTGACTTTTCATCCCCCCAAGCTTTCACACTCTGTGTGCGGCACCTGGCCACTTAGTTGACCTGCTTTTAAAGCCCTATCCACTTGTGTCTCAATCACCAAAAATAAGTGAACCCCTCTGAAGAACTCCAGACTCACTTGCTTCTTTTGATTTCACTCCATTGCTTTCTCCTGCACCCAAGAAATAGCTATTGCATTTACTATTTCATTTTAAATGTAAAAAATATCAAACAGACTTATTAACAATTGATCAAAAATAATATAAGTTCCTATCACCATTTCTTTCACTCAGTGTGTGTGTTTGAGTGTTCCAGACAGACACTAATGTACTAGTCTTTCCATTAGTGGTAGAGATTTTAGATTGACTCTTTTTGCAGGTTACATCACTTCACCAGTAGATGGCTTATGAGTGAGTCACTGATTCATTCATTTAACTAATTCATTCAAATGCATTGATTCATTAAAAAACTTTTACTTGAAATAAAGTTTCATTTAATTTAAATATAAAAATGTATTAGTTTTTTATTGTTAGTTTTGTTATAAAATTAAACTTATTTTAGTTTAGTGTAATGTTTTTTAACTATAGACATAAATTAAAGTCTACTAAAACTAAATTTTAATTAATATTTTTAAATATAACATAAAAATAAATAGTCTATCAATAGTACATCAATAATACAAAATATTAGCTGTAATGAGCTGTTGTATAAAATCATTAGTGCTGTTTGTGTAATACTGCTAACAGGGGCTGTTGCTAAACTACAGTTCGTGTGAACATTTAGAGAGGTAAAACAACATTCATTCTCCAATAACCAATGAAATGTCAGACTCTTCTGGATGCTAAAATGTTCTCCATTACTCTATTTTTACTGAGAGTCTAACATACACAAAGAGGCCCCATAAATGTTTTTACACTTGCAAAATAATCCAGATTCTCTTGAAATGTGTACTTAACCTGTCTCTGAAGCTAAGAGTGGACATAGCTATTGATTCCTTATACAACATGGAGAAAAACTCTGTAAAGTATATGACTGCCAAGTTTTTTCAAGAGAGCTCTCATGCCCCTATGGCTTACCCCCGGAGCTTTTCAAATAGCTGTGATAGGCAGCTGTGTCCCAAACAGGCTTATGAACATATAACACTCTCTCCAAACACACACACACACACACACACACACACTCTCTCTCGCTCTCTCGGCTGTGCTCAAAACAGGCTTATATACGCTCACACACACTGTGACAGCCAGCTGAGTTCTCAACAGGCTTATGTGCCACAGGTTCTCGTGTGGAATCCCTTTCTTCTTTATGGTGAGATTATAGTGAATCCATCAGTACAGATGCAGATTGGATTGGGAGGAGAATCCCTAAAGAGAAGCTTTTCTTTACCCATCATCTCTGGCAGCTCCCAAATCAAAGTGTTGGATTAACACTCACATATCCACAAGCACTGAGTCCTTTTATATGGATATATATCATCTATTACCTGCACATTAGCATCTAATATATGCTGCTTCTGCGAGGGGTGTGTGAATCAGCATGGTTATGCCACGGCTCCTGTACTGAAGATATTACTTTCACTGGAACAGAATGAGAATTTCTAAGTGCTCATTGGCTTGATTTCTCTCCCTCGTTCTCTCTCTCTCTCACACACACACACACACACACACACACACACACACTCCACATACAACAAGCCAGGGCCAACTGCCAGAGCCTCCATCTTTCTTACTCTTGTTTTCATTTGGCCACAGTGCTCATTTCTGCGTTTGTCTCTTTTGATAAGGCTTTTCATCCTGTTTGCATTGATTACAGCCTGACAAGTCTCTCTGATACACCATGGCCCATTCAGCCGAACACTGCACACTGAAGCTATTGTAAGCAGGAATGTCTCTTTTCAGGCCCCAATCCCACTTATGAAAGCACGTCAATAATCCAGAGACAGAGGCGCCCCACAATACATGCACGCCATGCAGAGTCAGACCTAGTTTTCTGCTCCACTACCAGGGAAATCAAGCAAAGAAGAGAGAGCTAGGTAGCGGAAGGTTGCATGCATGAAAAACAGGCAGGCAGGGACTGAGAGAGAAGCATTTCTCTCATACTTAGGATAATCCCACCAGCTATCATTTGGAGCTGCATTAGCATGAAAAAAACAAAGCGTGTTTGTCAGAACAAAGGTGCATGAACAGGCACTTGTATATGAAACTGTTGTGCGTTTCCGCTCCATAATTAAAAATAAACCAGTTCCATCCTCTAGCAATGATTATATAGCAATGCATAAATCTGTGCTGAAATAAATCTCTTGCAGGTATATGACAAATACTTGGTTTTATAGACCAGGCAGTTATTTGAAAAGAGGCGTGGAGTGCAGTCTGTCATCTTCAGCTGTTACGGTCGTCAAAATAGACTTGACACAACTATGGTAGGCCTTGCCTGTGGCATGAAAACTCATTGACTCACACTTTTGTTGTATTATACAGAACATTTTTTGTGAGTGGTCACTGAACAAGCAGGAAATCTATATTATCTCTGCACACACCAACAGTACACAAGTATCTTGCAGTGAGCTTACTGTTCATAGAAGCGTGTTTGTCATTTACCCAGTTTAACATTTTTGTAATTCCAGGAGAAAGAATCAATATTACATTTGTGCACTGACAAAAGCTAGTTCTCTTAAATGTTAGAGCAGTGGTGTTTCAATAATGGCGCTCATTACGACTCCATGCTCTATCCTCGGCTCCACTCCAGACATTTGTTCCAGCCAATAACCCTCCCAAATGGGATGGACAAAAGTTTACAGTTTAATCGAACAATGGTTGGCTTTTTCCCAGATCTTTGTATTGAAATGACCTGAAGTCCCTGAGTGCAAACATCTTAAATGTGTCCAATTAGTCCGTTTAAAAAGTACATTCCAACTTCCATGTTAAGGTTACCCGGATTATACGCTTTATACGTAAATAGCTTTTTTATGATCTAAAATAAATAAATAAATAAGCATAGAGGATTATTAAGCATATTAGATTACACCCCTATTTGGAGAAAACAAATAAAGCCAGAAACAGTTGGCTACGATGAACCAGCCTTTGAGTGGAATAAATGTTTTGTTTTGTGGTAATGCGACTTGCATACATAGAAAAAAAAAATCAAACTGATATTTAGCCCCTACTAGCTTTTCCCTCTTTTGTTTTACGCGGGGCTCTTTTTACCACATGGTAGTGACAGATTGTTTGAGCTGGAAGGAAAAGCCATTCGAAGCTAATTAAGCAGCCATTCCAAGCACTATTCGCAGGCGGGAGGCTGAGAGGCACAGGCATTTGTCAGCGCTCTACCCCTCGTGGGTTTGATTGACAACTTAGGTCTCGAACTGACAACCCGTGTCGCTCTTAGCCAATCAGATACACGCCAGTGCTCTGATTGGTCAGCAGGCGCAGAACGCGGAGCTACGCCCCACGTGGGTCTGAGCAACACATGATAGGCTGGGTTTTTTTTCGGGCACAGACGTGGGCATGGAGGGTGTTGCTGAGCAGACAGCGTGAATCAAGTAATGAGGGCTGATTTCACAGATTATGCTGTTAATTTGAGTTACATTCAAAATCGGTAGCATAACTATACATTGGCAATGAGGGTCCCTCTCGCTTCACTGTGCTAGACGTCCTTGGAAAGGATAAAACAGGACATTTGATGGATGTTTTGGCTCAAATCAGTCGATCAACTGCTCACATATTATTCTACATTAGCGACGGATTCGCAGTGTACTGAAAACATGGCATTAAAACCTTATTTATGAAACGTCAAAGCACGTATAATCAGATTTAATGCAACTCCCCACTGCTTTTCGTTGAAACCGCAGTAGTCATGCTGATAAAAAGAATAGAAGCGAAACAGACAATTTCGCTTGTAATATGTATTTCTTAGGCTACAATCTATCTCTTGAGATTTCAGTTGGTGGCCAGACTTCGAACAATCGTCGCTCATGTAAGTTGTTTGTCTACGGGGAAAGCAACCTATTTAGAGCCAAAATGGCGAACATGAGGTCAGATTTCTATTGGCCAATCAGCACGCGGGGAACAGACGTGCCCCACGTGGGGTTCCTGTGTTTGATTGGTCGGCGCAGTGAAGTCCTTTCCGAGCTTTGATTGGTCGCGTTGGCTTGTTCTCGCGGTAGTTGAGCCCGCGTGTCAGTGGGTAGTCTGTGTGTGGTACTGCGAGCGTTGGAGAAACTAGGCAAAGCGATTGCGAGCGGCTGGCACGTACGAGGCAAACTTTTCACTATCAGACATTTTTAAACAAACGAGCAAATAGGGATTGGGAGAATTTACCAACAGCGGGAATACTGCGAACTGTGTTCTAGCGAGAACCGAGTCTTAACTGAGGAAAACATTCTCGAAGCGATTGTTGGCGTTGCTTTTGTAGGGTTGGGATTGATTCCCAACCAGCGCCTAATACTGCTCGTATAAGGTCACGAGTGGAGGACTTCGACGTTTCCTCGGTGCAAGGAATTATTGCTGTATTTACATTCGTGGAAAGGGATTTTATGGAGACTAAAGGTAACGCAGAAGATAACTTTCAAAAGAATACACTTGTAATCCAGACTGTTTATTTAGCTAATTCAACACACATCTTGATATATTTTCTCCGTTCCTGTTTTGTAATTTGCAAAGCTGCAATTGCTGTATTTACTTCGAGGCTCGACATTGTGCTAAACGGAATAAGTGTAATTTTTGACCAATTTATCTAAGAATTGCTGTAAATTGTTGTGGGTTCTGTTGATTGATGTCTTATCGGGTTAAATTCAAGCAAACAGCAGTCAGGTAATCTTGTTATTGCGAGAAGACTCATAAGCAGCTTGTTAGTCGCAGCTCGCAGCGCAGATGACAAGCAGCAAATGTGTGTTTGACTCGCTCTACACAACTATTCTGTGTTTACAGCACGCGCAGCTCAATGCTTGACTCTTATTGGAGATAATGAGCCAGCGCGCAATGTTTCTGTCTTGTTCCTTGGCTGTGTGTGAAGGATAAGGAAGTTAAATCGGGTATAAAGAGCGGGAGAAGCAGTGGACGGACTGGGCTTTGTTTGTCCGCGAGTGCAGGGAGGGGTGACCGACGGGCTCTCGCTCATCTACTCGGATTACTGAAGAGCGCCACATCCCTGGATCTTCACTTCAGAAAGGATACATTCAAGATGTATCCGCAGGGCCGGCATCCGGTGAGTAACATAAATTATATTGATACATTGTGTTCAGGCAGCTGCGCGCAAAAGCGCGTTTTCCTTCACCGTTGAGCACATTGTGTCGCGTGACGTCTCCATCGCCTCGGTCCTTTATTTCTGCACAAACCAAACTAGGATGTACTCCTCTGGACGTCTGTTAATTTGCGTTTGAACAGTAGTATGTTTTCATTTCACTTTAAAACGGAAAAACGTTTAGAAAAAATGAAAGGAGAGGAGTCAGCTGCTGGTTTTTCTCCGGGGCTGTTTAGACGCAGTGACCCGTCGGTGTCACGCCGACCCGCTGCTGAGTGTTGGAGGCTCAAAACCACCGACAGGCCGAGCTCGAGGGAGCGTCTGGGCACTTCTGACAAACCGCAGTTCAGCTCCGATGAAATATCATTTCCCTGAAAATCGGGAAGCATGAAATGTGTTATTGACACCCGTGGTTATACCCATGACTTGCTCAAAAACACAGTGAAAGCAAAACCTGAGACCTATGAACTGCCGTAAAAGGAGTAATGGAGAAGGTCGTAGGTTGTTTTTGGTAATGGTGGTAGGAACTCAAAGGTACAATGACATGCTAAAAACTGTTGTTGGAGTAATCGCATACTGCATCAGTGGCCTGGTTGGGTTATATTCCTAACATTAAGTTTATCCTTTGCAACAGTTCACATTATTTATATATACTTTTTTCAGGCACCTCACCAGCCCGGTCAGCCAGGCTTCAAATTCACTGTAGCAGAATCTTGTGACAGGATCAAAGATGAATTCCAGTTCCTTCAAGCTCAGTACCACAGGTAAATATTGCGATGACTCATTTCACACCTGTTACTAGACTCTGAGGCGGCTCTGATGCTAATTTTATTCTGTTTAAATCTAATGCAGCATCAGTGCAACCTCAAACTTCACAGTTGTTGGATAGTCACTATAACATTGTACATAATATAGGCCTACCTGTGTGTGTGCGTTTTGTAACTGTTTGTTTATAGTTTAATATTTGTATATGTAATTGTCCCTACAAAAGTACATATGTCAATAAGTTGCTTGTGTATGTGACCGCATCTTTAAGTGGCTTTGCTTTTCAGGAACACTAGAAACTCATTATAATGATCTTTCTCTCTACCTTAAAGTCTTAAAGTGGAGTATGACAAACTGGCCAATGAGAAGACAGAGATGCAGCGACATTATGTCATGGTAAGAGCAAGATGTGGTTGGTTTTCTATCCGACGTCTTCTATCTGTTGATCTTTTGTTTCTCTGACAACATCAATAGGGTCACCAGCTAGCTATCTGAGCTGGTGTTTAGTATCCACTGCCCCTATTTATTGTGTGATAGCATTTGCATTGATTGCACTGGGGGATCAGTGTTGAGATTATAAGAGCGTGGGTGTTTTTATTTGTTGTGAAATACCTGGAGTCTGTTTTGGGCAGGGTGTTACTGCTTGTTCCATTCACTCTGACTCAAGGTGCTGAGTGTCTCTATGTGTGAGAGAGAGGCAGACTTGCTCCGTTTAATCAGATTTGGATTTTTGGAACAAACTGCATTTAAGAGACAAGTCCATTGTAAATAATTTTTCAAGATTTAATAATAATTTTATGATGATAATGTGCAGTGAATGTAAACAACACAGATCTTGTCACTTAATGAATTAAAAATCAACCAATGTATGCATTTATTCAGTGGAGGTTTGTGTAGTTGTTTTTGTCTTAGATTACATAGAGACCTGACTCACATGAAACGTTATCAACCTTCAGGATGATTGCAGTCTCGCTCAATATTGACCCTTGTGTGTGGTTCAGGAATTACACTAATATTAGTGTGGCTGAACGCCTCTTATTAGAAGTTCAGTGAGTGGAAACGGAATTCCATCAGGATGTGATGTAATAATGCACAGGTTGAGCAGTGTTAACCGAGCTCTACTCTCTCTTATCTTATTTGAACATGCAGCAGATATTGACTCAACATGCCGGCACCTTTGTTAAATATTATTTTTCGGAGGAATGCCGAATGGTAAAAAGTCCACTACTAGATAAACGGAATGAAATACACAGTCACGCTCCGAGAAAAAAAAAATGTTTGCAGAAGTTGTTCAGATGGTCATAGTCTGAACGGCTATTTTGAGTATAGAAAACCACCTTTCTCTTGAATTGACAGATGCCAATGATGGAACTGAAATGAAATTTTCAATGAAAATAAATGTTTCTTAGAGATGGAAGAACAGTGAGGAAAGGGAGAGTAAATAATGGTGGATGAGATGCTTATTTGTCAATCTTTGCATAGTTTATTTTTAAACCACAGTTCAGTAACTGGTATGAGAAGTGTGCTTTCATGAATGTTAGTAGTGAGTAAATGCCACTAAACAAATGTTGCCAGAGAGATTCATAAACATTGCTCTCTACTCCTATAATCAGGCAATTATCTGAGTCCTAGCTGTGTGTTTTATTTTTTTATTTTTTTCATGGGTGTTAAACTAGGAAATAAATTGGGTGCATAATAAAGGTGATACTCTTCACTACTGCAGTCAATAGCGTAACACTATTGTTTGCTAAATGCATTTCTCCTTTTTTTCTTGCAGTACTATGAGATGTCCTATGGGCTGAACATTGAAATGCATAAACAGGTATGTGATCTTCTCGGACCCCATATTCTTTTTATTGTACATTGTGTGGGTTTTATTTGTGGGATTATTTGTATTTTACAAGACCAATACTTCTGGTCAGAAAGATGATAATGACATGCAATGATTCTTGCAGATATTATAATGGGTGCATGCACAAAATCATGCAAACGTACAGTTTGAGTAGTGATACATATGATTAAATTGATTACGGTAGTTAGAGGCATAGTTATTAGTGCATGGTTGAATCTGGCTTTTGCAAGTCTGATTCCATTTCCCGATTCTGTTCCCTTTTTTTTTTTCTTTGTTTCCTATGCTGCCCCTATAAATAAGTGTCAGAAAGTGGTGTTTGCACACAACAGAACTAAAAATAAAAGGATAAGCAAGAGAAAGATAGAGGCCTGGCCTGATAAAGGTCACTAGGTCAGCAGTGTCCAGCAGGAAATGTTATTTAACCTCTTTTAAGTAATTGATGTGAATGGTTGGCAGCACAGGCAGTCCTAATTGTTGTCAGCCGGTATTTTTTTTTTCTTTTCTGCAACTGATCGATTGGGGTTTCATAAACAAGTGAGGTTAAGAAATTGATGCATGTTAAAAGAGATACCAGGCGACACCCCCTTTTCCTCTATTTCTCTATCTCTCAATGTCATTAGAAGTGATATGATGTATAGTCATATGAGTCATATGAGGAGAGCTCAGTTTGAAGAGGCCTTTTATGGTTCTCACCCTGAGGCCTCACAAGGTTAATGGTATCAGTGTGAGGGTGGTGAATTGTAACAGCATGCACAATCCATCAGCTACTCCGACTGTGTGTGTGTGTGCGCGCGCGCGCTCGTCTGGGCCACATCTTTCTCTCTCTCACAGACACTGCATTTTCTGAAAGGTTCTGCCAGGCACTTATCTCCAGCTGTGAGAGAGACAGAGAGAAAATGAAAAGGGAGGGAAGGGAAGGTACAGGGGCTTTGCGCAAACAGGTTAATCGACTGGCTTTTTTTTCAGAGCCTCTCTTTTGTTTATCAATAGGGCTCTGACTGAGTGGACTCAAACGCATGAATTATTCATCGGAGCATGGACTCCCTGCTCTCTGGAGTTAGTGATGACAGCAGTCTGATAACACACAGTCTGCCCTTCATGTAGTGCTTTTGGAAAGAAGGGAAAAGGAGGAAAATGCATTTAGGTGCCAGATTTGTCATGTGCTTTCAGGATCCACCAGATTCGAATTAGTGTTAAATAACCGTTTTATGTAAACACACTCGAGAGTTTGTAGTGGTGCGAGGGTCAGCTCTAATCTTGCGGTACGTTAGAGCCTCAGGGCAGGATGATGAGTTTTACGGTCATGAGGGGAGGGCTGGCCGTGTGGGGGCAGGAAGTCGACGGCTGTGCTTGTCAATGTAGCCCTTTAATTACTGAGCCTCAGAGGCCCCTGATCTGCTGTCCCTCTGTGTTTAACACAGTTCCCTCTGTCTTCATTTTCTTCCCCATTTTGTCCTGAAGTGCCCACTGCTGAATGAATGCAGAACTATTGTGTGTGTGTTATCGTTGGTGTGGCCGTATTTGGTCAGTTCTTTGTGTGTGCATCCACTAAGCCAGATTCATTAAGTGAAGCTCAGTCTGTGGCCTTAAAAGGGTGAAAGAGAATGAGGAGGGGGGTTGAGACTGGCAGCGGGGAGGGAACTTGTTCAGATGAATAATTGATTCAGGATTCCAGGAATTGTTTGCCAAGGTGATGATGGTCGATTTGATTCTGAGCCAAAGCAAACTGACTCGGAGCACACTGCAGTCTCTCTTCAGAAGTGTTTGTGTACATGTGAGTGAGATGTCTAGTGGTGACAAAATGTGCCCGCATTATCATGGCAGGCCAGTTGATTCCTAACAGAATGCAGACAGAGTTATATTATATTTTATTCTGACAGTTTATCTCTAGTTTAAAACCCACCATTTTCTTTAGCATTTTTTAATTTTTTATTTATTTATTTTGTTACATTTAATTTATTGCACTAATAATCCATGCATAATGCCTGATAAGGTCTGTAATTAAAAAAAAAATTGTCCAGACAAAAATAAACTGTGAAATCAATTGCTTTAATAGTGAATTGGCATCACAACATTATAATATGTTGATATGCTATATTAGCTGAAAATGCATTTGTTTTAATTATTTAATGCTTTAAGAATTAATTTTAAGTAATCAAATGTAAGCCTATAGGACATTTTAAGCTACTTGCCACATTGCATCTTCATTGTTGAATATAGATATTGTTGTGTGTTTGTGTATAAAGTTTGGGTCACATCTGTCTCTCAGCTCTGTGCACTGAACCAGGTGGTCGTGTCTGTGTCCTTTGTGTCCGGCTTCAGCAGATGAATGCACAGAGAGACACAAACATCACTAAACGGTTCCAACAGGATTTGTGCTGCAAATGCAGCGAGGGCAAGACAGAGAGGCACCCTGTACAGACGGCTGCTGCTCAATGCAGCCTTTCAGCCCGAGGGAAGCCGAGGTTTAGAGGAGCCTGTGTCAGGCGAGAAGGAATGAACTCGAGTGTGTGAATGCCACTGAGTGCTTTGGTTTATTTGTTAACTTGTCTTGACTCTTATCCGTGAAGATGGCTTCATCTGTCATCAGAATGTATATGTTTGAGTGAGCATGTAAATGTAAGTTCAACTGTACAAACTCGCTCCCTACTTTCCCTCTATCTTGTGTGTAATTGTTCATTGAGTCATGGAGAGAGTGCAGTGGTCTGTGTGTGTGTTCATTTGTCAGTGAGTGGCTCTCCTTCAGTGTTCAGTTGTTTTGCAGCATATTTAATCCTCATCAGTGTCTCGCTGCACTCAGCTCGTACCCACAGCAACAGGTAAATGGCTTCTGGCGTGCCATTGACAGGGCTGTGTGTGAGAGCTCTTCACACGCTGCTTGACAGCACTGAGCACCTGGGATTGTGAAGCTGTGCAGAAAGCCTCTCTCTGCTGAAGGGCCTTGTTTTCACTCCCTGCGCCTTATTTTTTATTTTTTTATCAGCCTGTGTGGGAGCTGTTCTAGTAGCTTACGGTACGCCTCTGGAACTCTGCAATACTGCGCTTCCTGTTCTTATCCCATGGTGCAGGGGTTTAATTTGAGGTCAATGTTGATTGTAGGTTTGTGTAAAGTGATTCTGAATCAAGTCCTTTTGGCTTTTTTTTTTTTTTTTTTTTTTTTTTTTTTTTTTTTTTATGGAGTCTGTTAACGTTAAATCTCACAAAAGACGTCCAGGTCAGGAAAGAAAAAGATTATTTGCATTGTGGCAGTTTAATTACTATTTTATTCCCCTCTAAATGTATTATTGTTATTTGCTGTTTTGTTGTTTGGTAATTCCCTGAATTCACTCTAAATTTATAAAAAAACTAAACATAATAATTATTATAATGACAGTACAGTATTTGTTTTGTAGCGTTTAAAATGTGAGGATAAAATGAGGATAATTAGAGGATAAAATGTGAGTTAGTGTTACAATGCAAAAAATATTAAAGCATTTTTGTAGTATCATGATGCAAAAACATTTTTTGTTTTCATGAGCTTAACCCTTGTATCTTATCTTCCCTAAAGTGTTTTATTTTTTATGATTGTAAATGTAGATATTTTACCACAAGCCACATTGTTTGATTCAAGCCGGCATCACAACAGGAAGCTGTTTTGCTAAAGCAGGTGCTTACTGCTCTCCGTATTTAGATTCTGTGGTACACAGTGTGCTGTGTACTAACAAGTCGTATGCCGTATATCAGTGGGAAAGTCATTTCTGATAATTGCTGTGGAATATCTTCTCCTTTGGACAGTCACCAGGGTTTTTTTGGCTCAGGCAAAAGGGTAGTGTTTCCCAGTCTTCTCTCTCTTAATACACACACACTTCACCTCACCCATGAAAGAGAAGCCGTTAACCCCCCACCCCCTCCTCCATCTACCCCCTTTCATCCCACATTAATTTGCAGAGTTGATCTGATCGACAGGCCGAAAATTCAATTTAATGACCTGCCCCAGTGCGCGTAATATGATTTTACTGCCTGTTATGGTCAAGCAGAGCTCCAATTTACATAATGATCTGAGGGAGAGATAGGGGCGGACCGGTTGCTGTGGCAACCTCAGAGTGGCATAGGGAATGGAAGCCAAGGGGAGGGGGCAGGGGGGTGAAGCGATGGAAAAAAGAAGCTCACTTTATTGCTGGCGTATGAGAACAGGCAGCGTATTCATGTTCGAATATTTCTTCACTTTAGTTAGATACCAACAGATTATGGTTGTTGTACGTGTTTGTTTTGCAAAGGAGTGTGTGTTTGTGTAGCAAATCTGGGCTGAGAGCATTAATAGCTCAGTGACTCTGAAGGGGTGTGGAGAGGGCTTAGATCCTTTGTTCACATCCCTAGAGACAGTTCATTACAGGTCAGAACTCATCCACTCTCACCCGCTCTAAAGAGAGACCGAATCCATCAGAGTGCCAGGGTCAGCACCCTCCCACAGGCACAGAGGTCACGCTGCCAAAAAATGAACGGAATGTGGCTTGCAGTGAAAGAAAGAGAGAAATTTCTCTCCTCCTTCACCTGCTGGGCCATCTGCTCCAACCTATAATCAATTTGTTCACCGCCCCATACTTCCTCTCCCTCCTCCCTCACACTCTCCTTTCCCTTCTCTCGTTTTCATTCTGAAGCGTTAGCATAGCTCATGATGAAATATAGCTCTTGGGGGCTTCAGGTAGCCGTGAGTAATGCAGGAGAACCAGAGCATGTTGGCTGATTACCCTGTCCGTCTCTCCATATCAATAAAAGTCATTTTGAATATTGCTGTAGGGCTCCGGTTCCTTGCCTCCTGCGCTGCTGGAATGGGAGCATGGGGAAAAATGGTAATTGCTCAGTATTGCCATCGTTAATCTCCCAGCACCAAATCAGCATTAGCATATTTCAGCATCTTAATGAAATAATCTGTCTGGGTAATGAGGGGGTGGGGGGATGGTTGAGGCCAGACGAAGCCCCCCCCCCCCACCACCCCTCCTTCCCTCTCTCCATCTCTTGGCCAGATGGGCACCGCAGGCCTTCTGCCCATCTTGGCCTGGCAGAGCTGTGAATTTGGCCAGATCTGTTTCAGTAGCAGTGTTCTGGAGCACTATTCGGCTTTGTGAGCCACACACACACCATATCAGTGCTCAAATCACCTCGTGTTCATTATACGGCGAGTCAGACACATGGCAACATCAGCGAAGACAGACGTTTCTGAAGTTTTTACTTCATTAATCAGTGGTAGTTTTGGAGGTATCCCATCATGCCTCGTTTAGATGCACCGAGGCTTGATTAGAGCATTCAGCAATGTGAAAGTAACGTAAGAGTGCTGTCGTGAATTAAGTACATTTGAGTGATTAGAGAAGAGCTGACAACATTTAATAACCGTACTGTTTGTATGTCTCTGTTTTTCTATTTCAGACTGAGATTGCCAAACGGCTAAATGCGATTCTTGCTCAAATCATGCCTTTCTTGTCACAAGAGGTAAATATTTAAAATTTCTGCTCATAAAATAAGCCATCTTGGTGCCATTATTTCTGTTAGCCCATGAAAATTTTCAGCCTATTGATTTGTCTTTTCTCTTTCCTCCAGCACCAACAGCAGGTTGCGCAGGCTGTTGAACGTGCTAAGCAAGTGACAATGACAGAGTTGAATGCCATCATCGGGGTACGTGGACTTCCCAATCTGCCTCTCACCGTGTGTATACCCCTCTTTCTCCTTCATTTGACCAGGGCTAGGGACAAACCTGCACACATGCAGCTCTGTGTACTAATACATTCCCGCCTGGCTCCTAAATGGCAATTGGATTTATAGAATATAGCAATAAAGATCAAATTAGCTCCTAAAGAAGGTAAACTAGCCTACTCCCACAGGCGGGGTTTGGGTTATAGGTGATGTATCAGATGTAATCCTCCATGTAAAACCTTCAATCCAACACCTATCACCTCAACCACTCTTAAACAGTCCGAGGGCAAATCCATGATTGCCAGAGATGCTTATACTTGTTCAAGGCGCAGATCAGGATCGTTGGTGTGTCTTAGTCCCATCAGTCTCTTGCTGCAGATTTGCCCTTTGCCCTTCATGGTCTGATTTTACTTTTTAATTTGTAATGCCATGTGTTTCCACCATGATGTTTGCTTTTTTTATGCCATTGTTGTTTTTGTCTCTTCAGTGTGTGCCACTTGTGTTCATTTTTGCGTGTAGCGCTTGTCTCTTTGTGTTTCTGTTTGTAACCGGGCTTGAGAGGCATGTGGAGGAAAACATGTTTAGGCTTGTGTTGTTAAGCTCTTGTTTTGATCACACAAAGGGAGAAGTCTAATTCTGTCAGGGTTGTCTGTGATGAGCCATGTTAAATACTTTAAAGAGCTTGTGTTAAGGAGTATTGAGAAGCTTCCTATTGACTTGGGCAACACAAACCTTACTTGAATTTAACCGGTTACTGTATTAGGCTAATTACATTGTGCCTAACCCCTGGTTATTGTCATTTTAGACCCCGCTTTTAACCCTGAGTAAAGGTGTATTTCACATTTGTATTTTAGAAGTGGGGTTTGCAACGCTTTTTACCTGGAGTATGAAACTTTGCTCCAGAGCTGGGTTAGCATAATAAATTGTGGTGCCAATCTTGTGCTAGAATGTAATGGCTAAATGCTTAGCAAGAGACAATCACGTACCTCATATTACCTTTATGGAAACACTGCACAATGTATAAACAGCATTTGATTAGGAAAATGTCAAATAATGACACACGTGATTTAGAGTTGGTATTTGATTCTAATCTAATAACAGATAATGTTATGCTGTGTTTAATCTAAATTATGCATTTCTGTTGGTCAGTAGACTAAGAAATGAAGTGCCCTTACATCACAATTATGTATACTTGATCTTTCTGTCCAGATATACTGTAGTATTTGAAAGATTAAATCTGTATTGTCACTAGAGATGCACCGATACAACTTTTTCCAGGACTTGCTCAATACCGATACTTTTATTTTTGGTACTTGCCGATACCTACTACAGATACTGATATTTTTATTGCACTTGTACATTTTTTTTTTTTTTTTATATTGGGTACAGAAACCAAAATAGTATGTATAACGTTAGCTGGTTAACTTCATTTATTAAATAGTCAAACCTACATTTAATCAGACACCTTTAACCATTCTCACATTATCACAGCTTATTCTCTATAATTTAGAAGATGGTAATAAAATACGTCTAACTATTAGTTAAAGTCTAATAAGTAATTAAAATCAAACTTTTATTGGATGTTAAATTAGTTAATGTGGCGAGTGTGGCTATCCAACTTTGATTGGCCTGGGCTGGGCTTTTGGGTAGGAGGTCCTGAGCTGGGTCGGGACAGCCAGAGCCAGATATTGGAATTCAATTAAGGCAAATGAGCCAAGACTCTGACCCCTGTTTTCAAGGTAATTGCTTCCTCGAATCTGCCTGAATGCAACTGTCGATGGGGCTCCATCATTTAACAGCTAGCCATTCAGCAGAGCAGCTTGGCAAGAGGTGGGGGAGGCATGGGGGCAGGGCTTGTTGCTTCTGCTCACACATACACACACACTTAGCAATCACATGGTCATCATGATGGTGGATAAATAGATGTAGTCAGGCAGACACTTGCCGTACTATTGCAGGAATTAACACACACACTCACACACATCCTCACAGGCTTGGGAGGGAAAAAAAACAAGCTTTTATTTGTTGGCTGGTTAGATGGCAGGAGATCAATCTGTGTGCCCTGACGGAGAGGGGGAGGGGGGTCATTAAAGATTCGCTGTTAATAAGGAGCCAGCAGTGTTTGGCACACACATAGAGAGAGAGAAAGAAAGAGAGGAGAAAGATTGTGAAAGGAGAGAGAGACATTGAGAGGGAGTGATATCCACAGGGAGGGGTGGAGGCAAATAAGTGGGTTAGCAAGAGAAGAGAGGCGCCCACGAAAGCTTTAGTCTGCGGTAAAACTGACCTGTTAAAGTGACAGTGCTGTACATGTCTGTGGCTTTGCTAATAAGTTACAGCTGACAAGGTTTTAATGTTAATGATGCTGTAGCTGTGCCAAAAAAAACCACAACCGTAAACCAACAGTATGAGTAATGCATACACTTGGGAAAAAAAAAATATTTAGAATATATATCTCGAAATGTATGCTCTACTCATACTGTTTATTTTTTTGGCATATATATGCATACTAGGGCTGTGATTTGATCAAATCAACCACAAAGTAATATTAATAATAGTAATATTAGAGACATCTTTTCTTTAAAAAAAAAAACACTTAAGCATCATTATTTAGCATTATTATATTTATTGTTATATATATTTTTTAATTGTAAACTGATTTAAACTATAATGGAAAACTACAATGTAATATTTTTTTCTCAAGTCGTGCTGCCCAGATATACATACAGATTTTTTTTTTTTATGTAAACCTTAGGGGCATAGGTTTGCTGCTGGTTTGCCTTTTGTTTAGATACAGAACACCAGATCCATTTTGCATGCTTTTTCTGTTCATTTGCATTTCAGATTTCACACTAGCAGCATAATGGCCTCAGTCTGACTCAAAACATGAATGATAATTATAATGGCGAATGTTTAGCCAGTTATATTTGTCACTACTATGCTATTAGAAGACTAGTAGGGATCATTGTGTCTTTCTAGGACGGTTAGGGTGTTCAGCACTGTGATTAGGTTAGAAACACACGCATTTGGATACAAAAGCACCCTTCATTGCTGAAATAGTGTCGGTCAGCGTTCATGTGCCTGGGTGGATTTGTGAAGTAGTGATGTGTTATTCATGAGTGAGCACTGTGAGCGTGTAATGACATGCTCATCTCTTTTCTCTCATCAGCAGCAGCCTCATGCTGTCTACCCTGCTCTGATGGTCAGTGCTAAAGACAGCCTCTGTGTGTTATATTTGGCTTTTTGAAGTGAAGTTGAGACCTCAATGTTCTTTAGACACTAATGCCTTTCCGTGTTATCGTGTGTGTGTGTGTGTGTGTGTGTTCTGCATTGTGCTTCCTTTAGTCATTAGTGTCAAAGCAATGGCTGTTTACTGGGAGAACAGTAGTGGTCGTTCACACAGGTTCATAAATTTATATGATATATTTGAGCCCTCTTTACATTGAGGTGACCACTGCAGGACTGCTGTTACATCAATAAAATGTTTGATACATATTTTGATTGCTTAAAACAACTGAATGCATTGTTTTTATTTAAAGCTAAATCTTCTGCTTACAAAATCTTATTATTAACGACTATCTGTTCACAATTTATTTAGATGAACTACTGTTCTTTTTGTTTGTTTGTCTCTTGTGTTCACCAAGACTGGATTAATTTGATAAATTATTTTTTATTATTATTTTTATTCAAATAAAAATATTTTAATACAGTAGTTAATGGCAAAGCTAGATTTGTTTTTGTTGTCACGTGGTCCTTCTGTGATCACTTTAATATGCTGATTTCTTGTCCAATTTAAAATTTTATTGAAATGACTTGAATCTATTTGAAATATATTTGTAACGTATTAATGTCTTTACTGTCACTTTTGATAAGTTTTAAGAAAAAACATATTGACCCCTACATTTTTTTGAATGGTAGTGTATGTCAGGTTTTTTTATTTGAAATATAATTTTTTTAAAGTGCTAATATGGACTGGATTGGTTATTAGTTAAGTACTGATGTAGACAGACTTGGGGTTTTGCAGTTATTACTAATATGGGCATGTCTATCTACTGTAGATTTGGGAAGGTCTTGTGCATGGGATGTATGTGTCACAGGACCGTTAATCCAGCAAAATTGGTCTGGTGATAAATTCTATAATTACTGTGTACAATTGTGGGAATTGAGGTATAAAATTATACAAGTCTGTGATTTGGATTCATATTAAGTCTTTTCACATGAAAGAGATTAAAATATATCCAAAATTTAAAAAAAGCCACTCAAATAAAAGCCTTTATATGCATTTTATTTTTTAACAGACATTAAGCACTGACCAACATAATGTTTAATCCAGATGGAATTAAGATAATCACACAGTGCAACACACATTTACCTGATTTCCTCAGTTGCATTATTACACCTTCCTCTCTCAGGTGTAAACAGCCACTGCTTTGACATCATGTGTTACAGGCTATTAAATTAACACAAACATAGAATGGGCTGCGAGGTGACTGTAGTGGATACCTTTCATTTGATGTTTACCTACATTTTGCTTAACTCACTTGACTGTGTGTGTATTATATATATATATATATATATATATATATATATATATATATATATATATATATATATATATATATATATATATATATATATATATATATATATATATTTTACACACACACACACACACACATATATATATATATATGTGTGTGTGTGTGTGTGTGTGTGTGTGTGTGTGTGTGTGTGTAAAATATATATATATATATATATATATATATATATATATATATATATATATATATATATATATATATATATATATATATATAATTTTACACACACATACACTATAGTGAATGAATGTGTGTACATAATATTGGCTCAGAAAACAAATACCAGAAAGCACCCTTATATTGTTTCTTGACTGTATTGGATAGGAGTGTGTAAAAATTCAGTTTGAAGCTGATGTAACAAGATTATGTATTTCTGATTTGTTACAAAAGATGCATGTTAAGTAGTGTAGTTTAAGAGCAGTGCATGTTTAGAAATCTGCAGAATGTGTCAGAGTGAGCTGTTCCTGCTGAGCTCAAGGAGGGCATGTCCTTGTGAAGGGTGTCCTGCTTTGATCCAGCCACTAATGGAGGTGTTAGGGTGCTAATGTTCCTCTCCATGCGTCCTGTGTGAGAGGGGCTTAACCAGTCACCTTTATTCAGTGTGTGCTGTTCATATCCCTTTTCCCTCCGACCCACTTGATGTATATGTGTGTGTTGACAGCAGCAGCAGCTCCAGGCTCAACACCTTTCTCATGCTGCTCATGGACCCCCGGTCCAGCTGCCCCCTCACCCTTCGGGGCTGCAGCCCCCAGGCATCCCTTCAGTCACGGGCTCAGGCTCAGGTCTGCTGGCGCTGGGAGCTCTGGGCAGCCAGGCGCACCTGCCAGTCAAAGACGAGAAGAACCACCATGACCTGGAGCACAGAGGTAATGCATGTGTGCACTGAAGAGAAAACAAAAACAAATTTTCTGAAGCGCTACACTCATGCTTTGGTAAGAAAATAAATGTAAATGCTGACTTGGTGTTTTTCTTTATCTGTTTCTTTAACGACTTCATCATTCTCCCATGGACAAAGAGCGGGAATCTAGCACAGTGAGTTCTGTCATTTTCTGATTTTCCATGTCTTTCTCTACTTGCTTTTTTATGCAGAACTTCAGTTTCAGTCTGTTCCTTACACATAACCACTATATGGGTTCATTTAGCAGTTTGCATCGTTTTTCTTGGTGTACACATACCACCATGGTGTTAGATGCTGCATTGGCATCTGTCAAAGTGGATCAGCATGATTGTGTCTTAAATTTTAAGTAAATTACATTGATCTTAAGGAGTTTTAGAGAGAAGGCTCTACAAACCATTTCCCTTACCTGTCCAAAACCCCCCAAAAAACTGCTTTGGGCATCATGTATCTACATTTCACATCTCGCATCACAAATGACTCCTGTTGTGTTCCATAAACTTCAAACAGTTTGAAGTGACATGAAGTAAATTGTGGCAGAATTACATTTTTTGTTGAACTACTCCTGGTGTTTGATGAAGAGGGGAGTCATCGGCATGTTAACAGCGTGAGGAGAGCAGAGCAGGCAGCATTAGGGCACACTAATAAAAGAAAATGGAGGGGAGCCTGCTGTATAATCCTACTTTTAATCCAGGTAAAAAATGCACAAAAGCACAGGCCAGGGATTAGCAGTGCTATAATTTCATCACAATTAAAAAAGACTTTGACTCTCTATCTTAGAGGATTTGTCCCTACCCACTCTTCATGTCTGCGGCTCCTGGCTCAGATAAACTCGACTCATTCAATCATATCTCATTGCCGCCTTTTTTGTTTCTCCTTGTGCCTCTTTTCTTCAGTTTTGTTAACTGCTCTTTGGCTCTTTGGCTCCACAGCTCTTGTTCTGTCCAATGTCAAATGTTTATTTGCAGTCTTCTTATAACAACTGAAAGTCCTCCCTATCTCTCAAATGCTGGATTGCCCCATTTCGCCTCTTAAACTGGATATGCAGAAAGGTTTGAGTTGGCGATAGAGTTTGTGTGTGTTGAATGGGCAGCAGTGTGAATGGGTGCAGTCATGCCTGCAGAAATCAGACTCTGCTGATGATTAGTGCTTCGTGCAGCAGAGGCCGTCCTGCTCTCTGCCTTCTTGGACTTCCTGTTGTCACGGGGTCATCTGATAGCACTGCTCTGACTTTGCTTGAGTCACGTTATGCCTGTCTTAAAAGGTCAGCCTATTAAACCCGCAGCTGAGACGCACACATACACGCTCCCGTCAGCCGGAGAGAGCAGTCTAGGTCTGTTTATTACTTTTGGATTAGCAGAAGAAGGGGGTGGGGAGAGAAATAGGTTGCTTAGTGCAGACAAAAGCAACACTGAGATTGTTGTAGAGTGTTTGTGAGTGGGGTTTAAGCTACCGGGATTCCTTTATGTCGCCTCCAGGAGAGCGTGGAGTTCCTTCTGCCTGGAGATCACTTCCTTTGGCCCAGCCACATCCTCCTTTTCATCCGTTTCTCCTACTCTCTCTTCATGAGTGTGGGATTGGCACAGAGATCATGCACTGGCAGTGCCACACTTTCTGGCCCAGAGATGGTGCCCGTCTGCCCAGCCATGCTCACAGAGGGAGCGTCACTCAGCCACTGCCACTCTTGGTGCATTCTGGGCTATGTAGCTCCAGCTGCCCCTTTTTATTATTACTATTATTAATATTGTATAAGAATTGGTGTTATTGGAATGGAGGCTCCAGGTTTGCTGTTTTATTTTTTTATTTTTTTGAAGGGCTTCACGATGTCAAATTTTGATTATTGCAATTTATAACATTAAACAAAATATTACTATTGTAATTCACTGTAAAATAACAAATAATTTTATTTTACAGAAGAACTGTAAAATTACAATACTTACTATTGTGGCCGTCTTCATTTATGTTTAAAATATTGGTCGGTATTTGTATTTTTAAATAAACGTAAGTGACCCAAACTCATAGCTCACGCAGAGATGTAGTTTGTGGGACTCAGCATTTACTGTGAACAAACCACTTTGAGAGAAAGCCAAAAGCCAAGCCACTTGTTGCTTGCTTGCTGAATGCCTCCCTCTAAAACACCCTGCGCATATATTTATTTTTAATTCAATCACAGCGTTTACAATTTGATAATCGCTCTAAGCCATATTGCTATTTCACTTTTATTTCAATTAATTGTGTGGCTCTACAGGTGGTTTTGGCAGTGGGCTGAGGAGTAAAAGAGGCATACATGGACTCCCTCTTTTAAGGCCCAGTCGTTGTGGTGAAATGATGGCTGTTTGCTGTGTTTTAGTCCGTGTGGGCATGTGCAGGAGGGTAGGAAAGCAAGCTGTCATCCGCCTGGTTAACTCTCGGGGTGAGGGGCCGTTTATTCTGGTCTGGTGTTTGCGTTTCACTGTGTTATTCTCTCTCTCCCCCCTCTGTGCCGCAGGGATCAGTTTTCTCTTGACCCTGCTGTCCAGTTTGGCGCATTGGCATTGTTTAATGCTCAGTGCAGGGTGCCCAGGGCTGCGAGGTTAGCCCAGAATGTTTGAAGTGTGGTGTGGTCAGGCTGGTTTAGAGGCCTCACTCTTCAGGGATAGTTTGCTCAGCTGTCCCGCCTGCTTTGCTTCACGGGGCCTGGGCTTGCTTCCTTGGCAAGCCCCACGCTCTCTCCTTTTCTCCATGCCAGGGACTACGGGGTGATCTAACAAGGCCTGGGGCTTAACCCCCTCACTTCTCTATGTTTACCTTGTACGAGCGAGGAATTTACACACATGGCTCGTTCAAAGCCGCCGGTGGCCCCATGTGGCCTCTGATATGTGAATCTGTGCTGCTGTGAGTCTGGGCCATCATGAGCATAACCGGCTGTCTGCAGCTAATGAGCTGAACCTAAAAGTGTCTGTTAGGATATTTTTAAGGGAGACGCTCCTACATGCAGTGTTTGTTTGAAATGTAATAAACCCACAAATGTAAATATATGAATGCTACAGGATATCTGAAAGGTTCTGTCAGTTTGGGTTTCTCAAGATGACACCTTTTGAGGGAGGATCCTGAATTCCTGATTTGAATTAAGTGCAAAATGTTTATATTATTATGGAAATATAGTGTTGTTTCAGGGTAACATTAAGTGTTGGTATTGTCATCAAGTGCAAAGTGGTATGTTTTTATTTGTGATTTTGTGCTGATCAACTTTTTATTTCTTTGTCCAAGCAGAATAATTCAGTATCACCATCAGACAGCCTGAGGGCCAGTGACAAACACAGAGGCTCGTCAGAATACAGTTTGGACCCGAAGAAACGCAGAGTGGAGGAGAAGGAAAACATGAGCCGATATGTACGATATTTATAATGCAGCCCCACATACAGAAATCAGTTGTTTTAAATGGACATTCTGTTCAATTAATGTTTTAAAGATTACATTTAACTGAATCTAAATGAAAATATAGAGGAAATTATTTTGCACTGTTAAATATTTAATAATTACAGATCTCTGAATGATACGATACTGAGATATTGTACATCCCTAATTAAGTCATGTTCTTTTTGCTATTAAAAAATATACTAATGTTCACAAGTATTAGCAAGGTTAATCAGTGTCAGTGAATACTTTTACATTGTTGCACAATATTTCTGTTTAGTTCTTTTGTGCTTGCTTTCTGTCTAATAGTCCTACAAACCTTTTGAAAATAGAAAGCTGTTATTTTTAATTATAATAGTATTTGTCAATATTATTGTCTTTACTGTATATTTGATCAAATAAATGCAGTCTTTGAGCATAAGAGACTTGGAAAAAAAAACTCTAAAAACTCTTACTGACCCCAAACATTTGAATGGTAGTGTATATTATGGTGTGTGTGTGTATATGTAACTGTCTATACATGCTAGAAATGTATGATTGTTCATACTGCCAACTTTTACAGCCAGCTGTGTTTTAGCCAAAAAAAATATTTTAGAAATCCATTATTTTCTTTGATCACTCTGGTATTTAACTGTTGTTTATACACTACAGGACAGTGATGGTGACAAAAGTGATGATCTGGTCGTTGATGTGTCCAACGAGGTAAAAACTAGTATAGCTGTTTCCCATTTTTTGGTTGGAGAACTGCTACTCTTTCGTATGTGACATTTCTGTTTCCCACTGTAGGATCCAGCCACTCCAAGGGCCAGCCCCTCTCACTCTCCCCCTGAGAATGGACTTGACAAGGCCAGAGCGCTGAAGAAAGATGCCCCCAACAGCCCGGCTTCTGTTGCCTCCTCTGGGAGCACCCCCTCCTCAAAAGTGAAGGACCACCCACATGTAAGTGTTAAGGAATAGAAGATGGGCATTTATGGTGTCCAGTCTCTGAACATTTGCAAAACCCTCTTCCTCTCCTCAGTTTTATTGCTGCAGTGTAAATGTCAAATTGAAGCGTAACATGAATACATCAGCTACTGTCAGACAAACAGCGGCTTAGCCGCTAGCCTTGGCTAATATCTCAATGCGCTTAGCTAGCCTCAGAGGGGAAGAGGAGAAAAGAGAGAAGAGAGAGTGATTAAAGATGAGTGAGAGGATGAGGTCTCGGGGAAGGGTTCAGTCTGAAGTTTAGCTTTATCCTCCTTCTCTATAATGAGCTGTCAGTGTTTGACTGGATTAGTGCGAGGGAGCTCTCTGGATTTTGAGCATTTGGGGTATGTAGCTTTAGCTCAGTTAATTCCATCTCTTTTCCTTCATCTTTCAGAACGACAAGTCCTCCACCCCAGGTTTAAAGTCCAACACCCCCACCCCACGCAACGATGCTCCCACCCCAGGAACCAGCAACACCCCTGGGCTCAGGCCCATTCCCGGAAAACCACCAGGCATGGAAGCGCTGAGTAAGTAGTAAATGTGCACTTTTTAACATATCCATTCATTAAGCATTCACATTTCTTGAAACTTTTTGACCATATTTTTGAGCCACCTGAGCTTGTAATGCTGTGTGGCTAATCTGGAGCCAAAGAAAAAATGATGGGGCTATGCTAACCAGTCAAACCTGTAAGTGTATGCATGCATTCAAAGCTTTTCAACTTTGGCTTTGTTTCTTCATATATTCCCAGCAGCACCTGCTCTACGTACACCATTGTCGATTGCGGCGCCATATGGGGCTCCATTCGCCATGATGGGTCACCATCCAGAGATGAACGGCTCATTGACCAATCCGGGTGTTTACTCTGGCCTTCACATCTCTCCTCAGATGAGTGCCGCAGCCGCTGCTGCCTATGGACGATCAACTATGGTTAGACACCTTGTCTTTATTTTCTTTGATTACATATACAGTTTTGGTTGGTTTTGCAGCTTTAATGCTAAGATACTAAGATGTCTGTGTGTTGTAGGCGGGCTTTGATCCTCATCCCCACATGCGTGCTCCTGGTCTGCCGACAAGTCTGACCTCTATACCTGGAGGAAAACCGTAAGTGCTGTTATTGAGCTCAAACTATGCATAATATGCTACTGTTAGAATACTTTTTTTTTTTTTTTGAAAGAAATGAATACATTAATTCAACAAAGATGCATTCAATTGATCAAAAGTGACATTTATGATCTAAGAAAATATCATTCCAATTCTTTTATCCCATTCTTTTGTGTTCTGATAAATAGGGCCTACTCCTTCCACGTTAGCGCAGATGGCCAGATGCAACCAGTACCTTTTCCTCCAGATGCTCTGATTGGACCCGGCATTCCCCGTCATGCTCGTCAGATCAACACACTCAGCCACGGTGAGGTGGTGTGTGCCGTAACCATCAGCAACCCCACGCGGCACGTCTATACTGGTGGCAAAGGCTGCGTGAAGATCTGGGATATCAGTCAGCCCGGCAGCAAGAGTCCTGTCTCACAACTCGACTGTCTGGTAAAAATTCATGTTGTCTAATCGGTCCACACATGACCAGAATTATCATTTCTGAAGTACTGTTTCACTTTTTTTTTTACATGTTAGTTTGTAATCTTTATCCTCCCTTTAATCCCCATGCTAAATAAAGAACCAATCTTCAGGATATGTATAGTTATTCTAGGGGAAAATACCATGATGGCTCTCTATTATCCCCCTCAGTCTGCATTACTTGCTTTTTTGTGTGTGCATGTCCTAGTGCTAGCTCCATAGTGCAGAAAGCAGTGTATCTGATGAGCTGTTCGGCCATTATAAAGTGATTTAATTTGTCTGAAAGCCTGAACTTATTGATCTCCCCCAGGAATAGGTCTAGAATTCTCCTGCTAATTTGAAAATGTGCTTCATCCTGGTGCTGCAACTCAAAACCCTTAAAAGCTTTTCCCTACCCACTTACCTTTCTGTGCCCTCTTATCGGCCGACTCTCCTCCTCGATTAACCTTGATAAACACAGGTTAGACAGGATTTAGAGAGGCAGAGCAAATAACAGGGATCTGAACAGCTGCTTTCCAGCCCTACCATTTAGAATGGTTCACCTCTTCAGCCTAATTATTGAGGGGCTGGAGAGGGACATTTGTACATATTCTTGTAAAATTGTTTTTTTTTTTTATCCTCTTTTAATGCATTATTCCGAAAAATGTCTGTCTCTCAACATGTGCTCTCTCTCTCTCTCTTCAGAACAGGGATAACTATATCCGTTCCTGTAAGCTGCTTCCGGATGGCCGCACTTTGATCGTTGGAGGGGAAGCCAGCACTCTGACCATATGGGATTTGGCCTCTCAGACTCCCCGTATCAAAGCCGAGCTCACCTCTTCTGCACCGGCCTGCTATGCGCTGGCGATCAGCCCTGATGCCAAGGTCTGCTTCTCCTGCTGCAGTGATGGAAATATTGCTGTCTGGGACCTTCATAACCAAACCCTTGTCAGGTAGGAATCATGTGAGGTGATGCTGCATGAAGTAGTGTTTCTTTGAGGATAGAGATGCATTAAACAACGATGTGTATATGTGTTGTTCATGTAATTAGGCAGTTCCAGGGCCACACAGATGGTGCAAGTTGTATAGACATTTCCCATGATGGCACCAAACTGTGGACAGGAGGACTGGACAACACCGTACGGTCCTGGGACCTGAGAGAGGGACGACAGCTCCAGCAGCATGACTTTACTTCACAGGTAAATGTTGCACACACAAAAATCATATATAAACCTTGTGTAATGTATAATATCATTGTGAAATATTATTGCAATTTAAAATAAGCCTTTTTTAATCTATTTAAAATATGCTAAATATGCTGATTTGGTTCTTATGCTGAACCATGCTGAATAAGTGTGTTAATTCTGATTATGTATTGAAAGTCCAAATCTGTGTTTGTGCATAAATTGTCTATGCGGCGCTTTTCGATCAGTTTGTGATGGGCTTTGTGCTTTTGTGCTTTCATCTAGATCTTCTCTCTGGGCTACTGTCCGACGGGCGAGTGGCTGGCTGTGGGAATGGAGAGCAGTAATGTGGAGGTGCTTCATCACACCAAGCCTGACAAGTACCAGCTGCACCTGCATGAGAGCTGTGTCCTCTCCCTCAAATTTGCCTACTGTGGTAAGACACTGTTACTTCACCTTGTATGTAGTGTATCTTGCACCTGAGAATAAGTGGGTGGAAAAACATTAGACTTGCTGTAAAATATATCTGAGACATGACATTGGAAAACAATTGCATGGAGTCTTACTTTAGTATTCGGTGGTGTTTTTCCATTTTAGCGGGGCCAGGTTGCACTTTGTACCACCCCCAGCACTCTCTCTCTCTCTCTCTCTCTCTCTCTCTCTCTCTCTCTCTCTCTCTTTCTCTTAATGGCCCACTCTACTTCCAAATAAGTCGAGCTGTAGTGAATCAAGTCATTTAGATCAACCTTGACTCTGTACCCATTAGTGCATGTGTGTTTGTTCCATTTCCTAAAGGTAAATGGTTTGTGAGCACTGGGAAGGACAATCTCTTGAATGCTTGGAGGACTCCCTATGGTGCCAGCATTTTCCAGGTATGTCGATCAATACTTTATTCCCTCCCCTTGCTGCAGACCGTAATACAGTGGGGGTGTGTTTGTGTGTTTGTGTGATTTGTAGTGTGAGATTCATAGATTCTCTATTTTCAGGCTTTCTTTTGGGACTTTTATTCCTGTTGTAATGGGGTGTTTGAGTGATGGCTTTTACAATAGGCCATTACAATGCATAAAATGACGTCTTTGTTGACACATTTTGCAAGTTTAAAAGCTTAGCACTTAGTTTGAGGAAGTTAAGGTGTCATTCTGAATGGCCTTGTCAAAAAAATGGACATCATAAAAAAAACAGTGGAGCAGCTACAGTTTTCAATCAGTATTTGTTAAAGTTTCAAGCTATTACATTGTTTTATTCCCTAACCCTAATGTTTTAAATATATATCTGATAAAATCTAAAATAACACAAATAAAATGACTAAAACTTAAATAAAAATTAAAGGTGAAGGGAAATGTATAAATAAACCATTTTACTCAGTCAACTGCTACTCCACTCCAGGTTTTTCATATTGTTTGCTCTGTTTACTGGTGAGCGTTTGCTTAGCAATATTTGTGCTTAGTTTTTTGGGGGGGGAGAAAAGTTATAATTTAGTCTACTATTGTGACATGCAGGCAGTATTACCTTAATTAAATTTAAAACATCCTTCACCTTCCCACTCTTGCATTTACCAGCTGCATGACATAATAATCTATTAATACTGTTTAACATGAGGGGAATTCTCGCTGACATTCAATTAGGGGCTGTTTACACGACAACTTTTTCAGCCCAAAACGTGAAACTTTATGCGTTTTGCCTATTTGTTTACACGACAATGCCGTTTTGGGGTCTGAAAACATCTCTATATGTAAGCATATTTTTGAAAACGGGTTTCAAAGTGCAACTTTTTGAAAACGGCACCGTTATCGCTTCCATGTAAACACCCAATACGGGAATCTTTGAAAACGGTGTTAAGTATGTAGACATGTGCAGTGTGTCGATTTTAAAGGTAATCGCGAACAAATATGTTGCTGCTGCTGCTCAAGAGTTTGCTAACGCTTCAGCAAAGTGTGGATTTACTCCACCAATATTACAACCAACAGTGGAAATACATCTATACATATGGCAACATGTACTATTTACTAACAAGGTGACAGTGCCAGCTGCATTTTTGGCTGTTTTCGCAGATATGTGTAAATGCAAATGTTTTGAAAACATTGTCATGTAAACATGAAACTTTTTAAAAACACAAGGGAAAAATTTCAGTTTTTAACTACATCATTGTTGTGTAACCATAGCCTTAAAAGATGGCCATTAAATTGTTTGAGCGATTTAAGTCTCCCTGCTTCAGGCAAAAATCACACAACTCTGCACTGCTCACATACGTTGCCAATTGTCAACACACCTACTTGCCTTCCAGAGTGGCTTAAATGCTTCAGTTAATATTTAGAAGGGAGTGATGTTGACATGCTGCTCTGTGGTTTATGATGTCACTGAGCCTTTGTTTGATCATGTCAGCTAATCGTTTTCCTGCTTTCCTCCCTCCACAGTCCAAGGAGTCGTCTTCTGTCCTGAGCTGTGACATCTCAGCTGATGATAAGTACATTGTGACAGGATCTGGAGACAAGAAGGCCACTGTGTATGAAGTGATCTACTAAATTCACTGCTTCGCCAGATATAAAGACCTATGTATGGAGTTTCTGATTGGGCCTCATATTTAATGGATTCAAGGGATCACTCCTCCACTTTTTCCTCCTTTATAGTAGGAACCCAGGTTAGGAACTGGTCGGTCCATTGGGATCAGTTCCCAGATGTTTTTATTTTTTGCGCACCTGGATTCTTACTTGGAGCAGTCCTCTAAAGATCCAAGCAGAAACATGTTAAACTGTCCCAAGGACTTCCAGACGGCACTAATGTAAAAATTATTGTCTGCCTTTGCTTTCGGTCTGCTCATGGGATTGTGTGTGCCTATTCCTTCCATAGTCCCCCCACCCCCACCTTCTTTCCTTCATTTGAACAAAAAGTGAACGATCTGTGATGTAATATGAAGCAGTGCTTCAGTTTTGGCCTCCTGCTCCCTGGACAATTTGTTAAAAAGTGTATATATGGAGTAATAAAGAACTTTTATAAATATATAATTATATATATTTCCATGTCCTGATATACTTGTGATGGGTTTCTTTGTCCTCATGTCCTTAATGCTTGATGAATGTAGATTAGAACACACTTTTTAATTTTGATTTTTGTAAGTACACTCTCTGGGCTGGCCATTTGCTAAAAGGCTCTTGTGGAAAACCCCTTCCTGATCTTAGTAATTCTTTTGTTTGCTTTTTGAGCCTATGTGCTGTTCATGGAAATGGGATCAGACTGGAATCCTGCGGAAGTCAGAATGCGACGGAAACAGCCCAGAGGAGAGTCAGGAGATGTTTGTAAATTGACAGCGATATTAAACTTGGAGAATGACTAACTGTACTACTTTTCTGTGCCCTTTACATTGTGTGGCGTCTTGTTGGAAAGAGGAATTCAGATAATGAAGTGTGATTGTAACATGCTGACTTGGCGTGGATCGCACATTGCGATGAGTAACTTGCCAACTGATCCCATAAGCGGCCCCACTATAGTTCGCTGTTGTTGAAATGGGATATGACTCACCTCAGTGATTGACAGCTTGCTTTTGCTGTAGAGCTCCACCCTATTGAGCCTGCAGCCTTGTTTTCACTCACAGATTGATGTAAACCTTCTTCTACTTGAGAGATTGGAGTCAATTGGGGATTCATTTCTGTACAAGTTGAGCCAGTTTTCTAATGAATATATTCATTGCCTGCACTGACTTTGGTGGAAGCTTGGTGTGAAAGTGTGTGTGCGTGAGAGAGAGAAAAGAGTGGCTCTTTTAAACCTGATCCTGGCTAACCATTTTTGTGTAATTGTGGACCGTTTGAACTGTTGGGAACTGGAGTCTACTTCATGGGACCACAGCAGAACCGGTCACAACAAACTCCCACTTGAGTACAGTACACAACCTTTCAACTTCACACCAAAGTATGTAGCAAACTGTGTCAGCACTGATCATGTACAGTTGTTAATAATTCAATAAACTTTTTTTTCTTTTGTAAAACGTGTCATGAATGTTGGTTTAATTGAGAGTACCACAATGGGATTTGAATCAGAGGCTGGGTGTGTGTCACGCTAACCCCATATGTCTTAAGTATGGAGACTAATGACAGAGGTTGGGAATACTGGATATGTCATCTAGATGTTCCCACATGGTGTCAAGCTGTTGAAAGGCTGACTGAAGAGTTGAGACATGAAGCGGCGTATGTGTGTGTGTGTAAAAGAGACATAATAGTTTCTGCTGCCTCAGCTATCTGTTGTAACCGCAGACCCAGCTGACTCAAATATGCCCTGCGGTCCCCCAACCACAGCGGGTGACACACACAACACACCCTTTTGATTTTCTCACCTCAAGTGGATTATCGGGCAAGAAGTTTGTTTGTGCCAATTGATTTATTTTGGTGGTTTGAGTTGGTTTCATTAAGAGTGTGATTTCAGTAAATGTCAGTCTCTCACCTGCGTTCTGATGCCCTAGAAGTAAAATGACTGTTACCTAGAGAAATGAACCATCACACTTCCTCTGCCCATGAACTTTGCTGTTGAAGTTTGCCCATGTGTTATTTAAAACGTTGCATGGCTACGTCGTCTATAGTGGGGAAAATGTTATTTGATCCCCTGCTGATTTTGTAAGTTTGCCCACTTACAAAGAGATTAAGGGTATGTAATTTTTATGGTAGGTTTATTTTAATGTATAGAGACAGAATATCAACCAAAATATCCAGAAAAAAACATTATTTAAAGGTTAGAAATTGCTTTGCATTTCAGTGAATGAAATAAGTATTTGATCACCAAGCAAAACATGATTTTGAACCCTTAGCAGAAAAACAGCCCCAAAGCATAATGTTTCCACCTCTGTGCTTGACTCTAGGGATGGTGTTCTTGAGGTCATATTCATCATTTTCTCTCTCTCCAAACAAAGCAAGTTGAGTTAATGCCAAATAGCTACATTTTGGCCTCATCTGACCACAGCACTTTCTCCCAAGCCTTCTCTGAATCATTTTTATATGTTCTTTGGCCCACTTTAAACAGGTCTATACGTGTGCCTTCTTGAGCAGGAGGATCTTGTGGGCGCTGCAGGATTTCAGTCCATTGTGGTGTAGTGTGTTACCAATGTTTTGCTTGGTGACTGTGGTCCCAACTGCCTTAAGATCATTAACAAGCTCATCCTCTGTAGTTCTGGGCTGATCCCTCACCTTTCCGATCCCTCAAATCAGAAAGTTGAGTCTACATGATGCCACTTCCAACACCGGTTTCAAAGAAGTGCTAGTGACTCTGTTGCTCCTTTCCTACACCTATTGGTCTCTCACAGGAGGCTTGATTTTACATGCATGAGTACAGTCTTTACTGCTGTGGGCGCTCCTGTCTAAATACACCAGACTAGATGATGAACTTGGTCTTGCTGCCTGTTAGCAAAGGAGTGTTAGCAGCAGATTGATGACTGACTGAATGATGTACCAGCCTGTTAAATGAGCTACTGGCTTTATACATTATGGCAGTAGATAGATCAAATGAGAGTTATTGATTTTGACTAATCTCCGCAGATTTCTATTGTCTCCATCAGATGATGATGAACTGACCCACTCTTTCTTCCTAATTGGTGAGTCAGGTGTCTGCATTATCCTCCCTGTCCAGATGCTCTTTCAGAATCTCAAACCCAAAGCTACTTCAGTTCCTGTGAATTCTGTTTAAACTCCACTGGTGGGGTGCCTTTTAGGATTTGTGAAGCCAGTTCTTTTCTTCTCTCCTTTGGTTGCTTTCTGTTTTCTCCTTCAGTCTCTCTGAAGCCTACCTTAGCTGGCAGCCCTGAGTTTGATATTCTCCTCAGAAAAGGTGGTGAGAGGATGAAGGAGAGGGAGAGATTCACTTCAAATCCCACCATACTGATTTTCCTGCAGGCTCTCACTCACTCTCATCTCTTTCATTTCTTTTGCTCTGATGTGAAAAAGCTGTACATAGACAAGGTGTGTTTTTCTTTTCTCTATTTCTTTTGGTCTCTTCCTAGTTTCACTCTTAATAAGGGAGCAGCTGAATAGGTGGAGATTAAAGGGCTATCCTGTTGAGTGGCGTCGCTGCAGAGAGAGAGAGAGAGAGAGAGAGACAGAGAAGGGCTTCTCTATGAGAGCGACCAGCGATTTGATACAATCCTCCACTCTTTTCTCTCCTCTGAAGAGCTTTCATCAGGCCTGCACACAAGTGCCCTCTCCACTCAGGCCTCAAATTAGTCCAGGCTTACTGAGCCAGATGAAACAGTACCCTCACTCATCCTCCGCTGCCGTCTCTCTCCTCCTGCGTGACGAGCGTGCTCAGGAATCTTTCCTGTGGCTCTTGAGGAGACTCCTACTGAACTGGAGAAGTCGGTGTGAGAAGATTAGTTTCATCCATCTGATTAGACACTGAGAGGGCAGTGTGGTGTGTCTGTGTGATGCTCGTGAGTCTCTTGCAGCATCTACAGGTGCAGGCTGAGGTAAATATTTTGTGTTTTAAAGGCTTAAACATGACAGTATCATCACTTACCCTTTTGTGTTGAGTGTTACGTTTGTATAGTCTGAAATATTGCAGCGGAAACAGTCCACTTGTGGTAAGATTTTAGGTGTCAGTAAATGTTTTTGAAAACTGTTATTGGGGCTGCATTTATTTGAGTAAGTAATATTGTGAAAAACCACATTTGAAATTTTTCACACAAGTCCTGAAACTTCGCTTTCTGGAAAATGATCTAAAATTACATATCTGAGTGGCAAAAGTATGTGAATCTCTAGGATAAGGAGTTAATTTGAAAGTGAAATTAGAGTCCATCTGTTCAGAGCTGTTTTCAATCAGTGGAATGACTGTTAGGTTTCAGTGTGTGCCCTGTTTTATTTAAAGAACAGAGATCTGTCAGAAGTCTGATCATGTTTGTGGAAGTGATTCATGGCATGAACTAAGGAGATCTATGAGGACCTCAGGAAAGGGTTGTTGTTGCTCATCGGGCTGGAAAAAGTTACAAAACCGTCTCTGAAGAGTTTGAACTCCACAAATCCAACAAATGGAGGAAATTCAAGACAATTGTTCCCCGCATATGATAGTCCACAAGGATGAATGGACCCTGGGGTAACTAATGTTAATGTTCATTAATCCACCATCAGAGAACACGGAACAACCATTGTGTGAAGGAAAAAAACACTGCTCTCCAAAAAGATCATTGCTGCCTGTCTGCAGTTTACTAAAGATAATGTGGACAAGCCAGAGGTATACTGGAGAAATGTTTTGTGGACAGACGCGGCCAAAAAAATAGGTTTAAATCAGAAGCGTAATGCTTGGAGAAGTAAAGCACTGCATTCCAGCATAAGAACCTTATCCTGTCTGTAAAACTTAGCGGTATTAGTATCATGGTTAGTATTACCAGTTTTGCTTGCCATTGTTGATGGAACAATGAATTCTGAATTATACCAGCAAATTATAAATTAAAATATTAGAACATTTGTCCAAGAACTGTTTCTTAATGAATAAAAGGGTCACATGTGCTTGGGGTCATTGTATTACTATGTCATTCTACAAAATAATGGTTAAAGAAGAACAAAGTTAATGTTTTGGAATGGCTGAGTCAAAATCCGTACCTTAATCCAATTGAAATGTTGTGGAAGGAGCTGAAGCAGAAAACACAACCACACTGCAGAGTTGAGGTGGTTCTCCCTCAGGAATGGGCTGAAAGTCCTACAAGCCGTTGTGCAAGACTGATCCGCAGTTATAAGAAACATTTACTTGCCGTTATTGCTCGGTAACAGCAGATACTGAAAGCAAAGATTCACATACTTCTGCCACTGACAGATGTGTCAGACACTGGATCTTTTTCTCAATAAATAAATGACAAAGTATATATTTTGTCTCATTTGTTAGATTGGATTCTCTGTCAACTTTCAGGACAATCTGATGATCTATTGATTCAGATATATTGAAAATACTGAAGGGTTAACCAACTTTAAAGCAGTACTGCTGATTTGCTCCTGATGCTGTGCATTATTTTGTGTTCCAAGGGAGAATTTTTTTTAGAAGTGTTTTTGAGCAGCACATTTGCATATTAAAATTATTTCTGAAGGATTATTTGACACTGAAGACTGGAATAATAACTGCTGAAAATTCAGCTTTGCCTTCATAGGAATAAATTACTTTAAAAAATATGATTATACATTTTGCTGTATGTATGTATGTATTTATTGTCTCTGCCCATTTCATTGTTTGGATCATGTAGAAATGCTACTGTACCTCACAGTTAAATCCACTGTGGGGCCCTGACAGACAGGACAGAAAGGGAAACAGCAGCAGGATGTGATTATGAAGTTAATCATCAGGTATGTCCATAATGGTCATTAACTATAAACCTTTTGCAAGTGGAAATGTATAACTTTAGTAATCAGACAGGATTAAGGGAACATTTCCTCCAGTGGTCATTAAAAGTGTAATGGCTCAATCTCTCTGCTAAGGTCATACAGCAGCAGTGCCAACAAACCGTCCATTTCTTGAATGGCCTGCCCTGAACAATTTTGTGCCCAATCTCTCTGACAAAAATCAGATGTAATAACCACAGGAGCCGAGTGCATGCTGTTCTGCACAGATGGACTGATAAAGTTGGGAAGGTTTCACTTAATCCTTATTCGGACAATGTTTTTGAAGCTCTTTTGAGACACTGATCTGCTTTTTACTTCGGTTTTTAACACAGCAAAGCTTACGCTGTCATCGCATATTTCTCCAATGATTTATTATTATTGCACATGCAGTTCACATCATCATTCTTACAATGATAAATGTCCGTCATGTACCAACATTTTAGGGTGTTGAGAAATGCTGATATATCGGCGCTGCTTTAATTGTTAATATATTGTTTTGGCAGAGCGAGTGGAGCAGGCATCCTCAGGATGATTCACAGCAGATATGAAAGATTCGCACCATGCTGAGAAGGTGACTGTTTGAGGAAATATTTTATTTGCACATAAATTACATTACATATGCAGTGATGCATCACACAAGTATTGGATGATGATTCATATTCTGTGATGAGTGTGTGAGTTGTGTAGGAAAGTGTGACAGCCACAGATCATCTCAGCACAGTTGGGTTCTTCCTCCGAAACGCCACATGAAGTGACTTTAATGCTGGTTTTCATCAGAAGAGTGTGAGCTTCCTCTGACATGTTCCCCAGTGTGTGTGTGTGAGTGTGTGCGCGCGCTCTAATGAAGAGGGCTTCACACTGGCATGATTAGGGCTTCTACTGGTTAATTCTGAGGTGAAAAGGGCCGTTAATGGGCTCAGTAAAGCAAATAATTGGGACAAATAAGTAATTAAGAGATTGGAAAGGGTAAGATTAAATCTAAAGGACCTTTAATTTAACATGATTATGAAGTTCTCCTTTAGCTCCTCAAGCTGAAATGAGCTCTTACTGCTAATGATTTCCTTTGGTTACTGGTGCACTGAGGGTGGTCGTCACCTCGTTGCCTCAGAAATGTCATTAAATCCTTAAAAGCCAATGTTTTTATATTCATGAGCATCTTCTTTTCCTTATTTTCAGTTGCTGTGTTGTTCGTGAAGACCTCAACCTCAACAGTCCAAGTAAAGCCTGACCTGGTTGTCTGGTGCTAACACTGATCGATGAATCTCAGTGCCGACGAGGCGCCAGTGGTCGTCCTCTCAAGGTATGTTGTGAATGACGCTGTGACTCTAAATAAACAGTCGTAATGAGAATAATTAGAGAGTTGATGATAATGACATTGAGACAATTGGAACAGATGGGGCTGGATGTAATTCATACCTCTTGACACCATAAGCGTTTTTCTTTCTAATCTGATGAGGTACTTTTTTCCGCCTCTGTCCCTGATCGCTGCCGTGACTGATCTGACCCACCTACACACACATTTCACAATGCTAATATGTTCTCACGTCGGGCTATCAGTGCTCACAGAAGCAGATGGTGATGTGTGTGTGTGTGTGTGTGTGTGTGTGAGAGAGAGAGAGAGAGACACAGTTGGTGGTTGGTGCACAACTGCTTCTGTCAGTAAATACTCTCCACCTTCACGCCATTCATACGCTCGACTGCGTATTACTTTTCATTTCCCAGGTTTACATGCAGTTGAATGCGTTTTGTTTTATTTAACATAATGCAAAGCTGGTTTCTATGTGAACAAGTAAGTAATGGATTATTCTGCTTCACTAACAACACTGTAAACAACCAGTATAACCTAAATGACCTGCACCTTACAGTAAGCTAAGTAAATTGTTTATAATTGTGTTGCTTTTCAAACTGGGTCTTGATCAAAGGAATGAAAAGGAACAGAGGCTATTGTTTATGAGGCTGGAAGCCCTAAAGGCTTAAACTTGGGTGGGGATGTGCAATGATGTGGAGGTGGAAAAACACAGTCTTTACAAAAGAATTCCCAAACATATCATTTGCCTCCTCTCAAAGACTTTGGCTCAGTCATTTTATCCTGTAAAAGAGAAAAAAGGTGCATCCCTCTTCTGCTGATTTGACTAGCTTGTTGATGGCCAACAGTGTACATTAAGTAATTATATCCATTTCTAGGTTATAGACCCTCCACATTCCTCCCTTTGACAGTTAATATATAGTAAGACAAGTGAAGCAAATCATTAAAATCACATATTTAATATCACATTGCTTTGACTTGAGTTGCCTATTGCATTGTATGGCATCTTTCCATCCCTACCCTACAGCATTACCACCAAGAAAGGAAGGAGACTGGAGAGGGAGGAATGAAAGAGAAAGGTTGAAAGAGTGGTAGGAGGAGAAAATACTGATCACTGAAAATCTGCTGAAGTGCACTTCTTTACTGAGTGACTGGAGAAAAGGAGATTGTTGATTGTGTTGTGGATGTGCCGTCGAGCTTTTGCTCTGTCAGGTGAGGATGCAAATGGAGACTTGATGCTTGGATAATTGCTTATCTTCAGTACTACTGTTTTACATATATTTGGCTACAAAGGAAACTTGTTTTTGTGTATCAAGCACTTCAGATTTATGCAAACATGTATAGTATGTATGGGAACACTTCAGTATAGGGACAAATTTTCACTATTAACTAGTTGTTTTTAGCATCCCTACTATTAACATGCTGACCGTTTATTTGTGCTTATAAAGCACATTTTCTGCATGATCATATTCTACATCCCTAATCCTACCTTACTTACTATGAATATGCAGCACATTAGGAGTTTATTGAGGCAGAAGTCATAGTTAATGGTTTGTTAATAGCGAGAATTGGACCTTAAAATCTTTAAATAAAGTCTGACTGTATGTATGACAATAGGTATATTTTAATATACTGTATGTGTACAGTCAGTACAGGCTAAGCCAAATGTCAATATAGCTAAATATTTTCCTTTTTGGTAGTTAAAATATTCAAATGAAATATTTAAGTTTAAGTGCATATGCATATTGAAATGAAAAAGAATATTCAATGAATACCTGCACACTGTTATGTTTGATGAGACTCGGGGACGAAGGCAAGAGGATCCGAATGCAGAGAGTTTTATTAATGGAATTAACAGGAACCAAAACAACAGAAAACACATTACAAAACAAGAGTCCTAAAACACAAAAACCAGAAGGCACAGCTAGGAGTTATGACACACAAATACAAAAGAAATAGTATGCTCTGTGCTCTCAAAAGTATTCAAAGTTTTACCTGTCTAATTTAAGGGATGAGACAAAGCACCGATTTCTAATGGACCACAAAACAACTAATTACCCATATATTTGTGTTTTTTAATTGCATTGTTTAATTGCTTTATTAAATGTTATAATGAGAAACAGAAGTAGAATCAGAAGAGGAATGGAAAACAGATGGGTGCGAGTTTTTTAGTTCTGATATGACAGCAGTTAATCCCACCATAAACAGAATTGTGTGGAGAATAAATGAACTGTTTTGATCATTTTGGTGAAGTGGAAAGCAAACCAAATGTCAAATTAAATACAGGCAGTTTTACATGTTTAATATTATTATACTTCAAAAATGATTTTATGGTATAATATAAATAATTGCCCTTTTTTATATTCAGTTATATGTGTTTTCCAGAAATGTGAGGGATCGATGTTTCTGCCTCTTGTTCTTTTTCTGTCACTCTGTAAGCAAGCCAAAACAGTTTCTTGCTAATGCTAGCAGCATGTAAGTGTGCGCTTTTTGTTTCATGCATGTGTGCTAACAGGAAATCCCAGGAAGAGATAATGAGCGTGAAGCTGCAGTGGTCAGGGCTCAGGACCCGTGCCAGCCCCTGTCTGCTTGTCCTCTCTGGGTTGGCAGAGGCGAGTGAGTGGGTTTTGTCAGTCCCTGGCACAGTAGGATGGCTGCTTTGCCACCATGTTGGGCATATTGTCTGTCTCATTTGATCAGTGTAATCCACTGATCAGTGGTGGGAATAGAGAACGGGAGAGGAGGGTGTCTGGATGTGAAAATTCTTGTGCTGGATCTGGAGATGGTTTAGTTGCGGGTTTCGTTTTGCTTTCAGCAGCTAGCATCATTTTATTTTCGGATACTCCATGAAGCTTTTACAAAAAGTAAAATATGACTCATAGTTTAAATGTGGTACAGCATATGTTCATTTATTCATGAATATGTTATCTCTATTTTACTTTGCTTATATTTTAAAGGAATAGTTTGCCCATAAAAAAAAAATTGTTAGCATTGATTCACCCTCATGTTGTTCCAAATCTGTATGACTTTCTTTTTTAATTCTTTCAAGCATTACACACTAACATATTTCCACTTACAGCTGCATCTCTTTTTTTCATTCTTTAAAACCTTTTTTTTATTTCTAATGCAAGCTTCTGTACTGGTGTTAACTTGTTCTGTTTCTGTTTTAAAGCTTCCTCTTTCACATTAAGTCTCTCTGTGGAGTGCTTTGGAGGGGGTTAATGATACAGCAGTTTGAAATGTAAACACAGCAACAGCTGCTTAGTGACAGGAAGTCGAAGCTTCACTCACTTCTGCCTTGTTAATATCTACATTACTATCAATTAAGGCCAGTGAGGAGATGCATCGACACTGTACTTGACACGTGGTCTCAGATCTGATTTACCTTTTTTTTTCAGTTGGCATATATTGGTAAGGATAGATTGGGTTATTAATATGTGAGGCTACTTGTGACTCTTTACCTGTACAAAGTCTCTTTAAGCCAATCAGTCCACTTGATGGCCATCTTGGAAAAAACCTCAGTAGCCAGTACAACTTGTATCCACTTGAATGTCGTGCATCCAATGGTAAAAACATACTTCTGTATTATGAATGTTTGTAGTATGATATATAAAATTGGGAGTACATTTGCTATGTTGGCAATTCAGACATACTACTCATCTCACATACTGTTTTTCACCTAGTTGGGAAGTAGACATATTTGAACGCAGAGTAAATTTTCTAAAACAGCTGGTCAAGTTATGTTTAAAAATAAAGGTTCTTTATTGCCATTGAGGTTCCATTGATGGTAAAAAACCTTTAACATCCATGTAATATTTCCATTGCACAAAAAGTTATTTATAGTAGTACAAAATGTAGCATCATTATGAAACCTACCTTTTGGAACCTTTATTTTCAAGATATAGATGATTTGGCTGGTGCTAGCTATATGCAATATTGTAAATACAGGTATCAAATAATAATAATAATAATAATAATAAAACTACAGTGTTCTTACAGTGATGAGACCATGGTTTGGGAATATGTTAGATGAGAGAAGGTTACCAATGAGATTTCTACAGTCTACTTGCACAAACACACACGCACATACACTACTGCCTTCATTCTTTGAGGTCCATAAAAATGCTCTGAAAATGTATGACCCCCACCGCTCTCTCTCTTTTTTGATCTCTCTCTCACTCTCTTTCTCTCCAACTCTCTCTTCAGACTCAAATGAAAAGTTGATGACTGTTCTCAGTACTTCAGAAGTTGGGCTGACCAAAGTTCATTAAAGTCATCTTGAAAATGTAAGGTTCAAAAACCTTTCAGATGGATCTCTTTGAAAACTGAATCACGGCATAATCATATTTTCCCGTAAAAGCCCCTATAGGAGTGCTCGCAGAAAGTATCTGTCTCTATTGCCTGACCGGAACGAAAACAGCCATTCTTTCTTAATGGACCGAAGGGTGAAGCGTGGTTCTCCCCGGCACTCAACAATCTAAGAGCCCCGTGTTTCAAAAAAGCCACTCTTTGCTAATAATGGGATCGTAGTTGAGGATTTCTCCAAGTGGAGATGAGTGCTGTGACACACAACCGTTCTCCAGATATAAACAAACTACACCACCCAAAACCATCTCTTTTTTTGGATGTTTGATGTCTTCCTTGAACTACGTCAAGGAATAGTGACATTTCCGAAGGTTTTGTATGTGTGTCTGTGTAGCTATGTGTGCATACTTGTGAAGATATGGTGTCATTGTTTAGGTTTCGCAATTAGGGCGTTATTAGTCCATCCAACTGTTGCCATGGGAGATCATGACCTCATGTCCTGAGGGGCTACGAGTGGTGTCTGAGTGCTGGTGAAGTTTGGAGAGGAGCTAATGAGAGATCCTGTCTACCTGCTGTTCCACTGAGCTCCAAATTAATCAACGACTCCCTCTCTCGCTCTCTCTTCCCGTCTATAGGGGTGTATTACTGATGCTTTTCTCCTATTGTTGTGTAAGCCTGTGTCTATGTGTGTGCGTGCAGCTCTGTTTGGGAGGCAGCCATTACCGAGAACAAAAGACATTAATTGGCAGTTAGAGCTTAATGAGGCGGGAGAGGAAATTAACAGAGCTCATCAACAGAAACAAATCAAATCCTCCACTGAATTGATGTGGAGAGTCACTGCCACTAACCATCCAGTGCTACAATAAAGAATGGCTCATCTTAGACCAACTTTTTTTTTTTTTGCAATTCATGGCAAAACTGAGAAGGTAAGAGAATTACAGAGAGAAAAAAATGAAATAAGTATGAGGAAATGGCTCCCTATTACATCTCCTTGTTCCTGGATTTCAGCTGGATTGTGATTAAGGAATCAAGCCTGTCTGCATTAGCATGTGAATAGACTGGGTCCTGAGAGCTCAGCCAGAGCCAGGAAGGAGATTGGGAGGATATTTAGCATCTATTCAGGGTGCAACAAAGGCAAGGCACCCAGGCGGACAGACAGCACAGGCCTCGGGTTGATTAGGTGGTGGGAAGCTATTCTTACAGATCGGACTCAAGTAGTATTTTGTCTAATGCTAGCTTAAATCTCTAACAATCCTTCTCAGAAGACCTGTACATGTGAAATCCACTGAATGGAGGGTTTTAGGGCACAGATGATTTACTTTTTTTTTTTTTTTTTTAGATGTGGGTACATGTCTTTTTTTATGTGCCTTTAAACAATTAAACTGCCTCAGTTTGACGAGGTGTCAACCAAATATATTGAAAGGTTGTTTAATCTGATTGTGTTTGGGTAAGTGGGTGTCTGAATGTCTGTGAGCAGTTGTAATTATTTAGGGGGAATTAGGAGGTTGAGGACTCCATGAAATAAAGTGTTTTATATAATCTATTGATCTATTTTTTTTTTTACATTTTCTGCCTTTATTTTATTATTTCCAAACACATTTTCCTTGGCCAAAACAAGTGGAATTGTTTTAGGCATTTTAAACTGTCCAGTTCATTTATCACACATTAGGTTTTGTTCTCCAGTTTACCAGTCGAGATATTTAACCTCTTTGACCACAATATCGGTCAACAGATAATTCAGGTTCTTTTTTTCTCCATAATGCTGTTTTCCCGGTCTTGTTATCTAACCCTTTTTCCTGCTAACGTCTCAATTGACAGAGTATTGATCAGGCACTTCTACATAATTTAAAATGTCTGTTATAAAATTACATCAAGCAAGTAGTATATTATCACAAGGTTTTTAAATTTGAATGTGTGACTTATCACTGAAAAAGTCTAGAATACTTTTCAGAAGCTGAGCTGGATCCTCAAAAGACCTGCAGATCTCTCTCTCTCTCTCCTTCTCTCTCTCTGCTGATTTTACACTCACTGTTTACCTTAAGACCGTTTCAGGGAATTACTTTTCAGTGCTGGGAGTAAGAAGAGTGGGTGGAGACAAAAAAGAGAGCATATGATGGCTTATGTAAAACTGTACAATGCCATAGGGTTTCGTCTATAGCTGAAGAAAGGAAAGCATACAGAATAGCACATTATAACCTGTCACTTTGTATGCTGTGTTCGCTATACTGTTCAATCACATGCATATAAAGTCATACATTTAAATATGAGAGGTGCTTTTCAGATCAGTTGGTAACCACAGAATGGTCTGAAATGGTCTAGCCATCCCTCAGGTCTCACAAACACAAGCTAGAGCAAATGTGATGAGTACATTTAGTAAATTCCACACAGAACATCACTTTTCAGACAGGATTATTTCTTATGTCTCTCTCTGGTTTTATTAAAGGGGGTATCCGATCGATCCTAGCCAAATCAGCCTCTACACTGATCCCAGGTCAGTAAGTGCTGTGGTCACTTGTTTTGATACTTGATCAGCCTGTGCATTGCTTATCTCTTGCTTCATTTTAAAACTGATACTAAATCAGTCTGAAGGAATATTTGCTGTTTGTATTCATAACCAAGCTCTTCCTGTAATCCTGGATTACCAGAGTGTTTCAGTCTCTGATATTATCTTGTTGACATTGCTGAGAGGTATGAAGTGCCTTTTTAGTCTTGTTGGAATGCAAATCTTAAGTGAATGGAGTCAAGGAATCTGACTCGTGGTAATTGCCAGGACTTTTTGTACTTAAAATGCCATAAACCAAAAACTCTAATGCAAAGACGGGAAAATTCTGATTTCAAGGGAAATGGGTCTGACAAATAGTCAAAAATACTTGTGCCATAAAATGTGTCAATTTTAGAGCATTCACATTTAAATGCATGAAACAAATCCAACATTTAAAGGTATAGTAATGAGGAGCGATGACAGAATTTTCTTTTTTGAGTTAACTTTCTCTTTAAATACATTTAAATGGACTTTAAATGCAAAGCTTTATGCTTGTGGACTAAACGGTATGATTGAAATTGTACTAAATGTTAAACGGACTAAAACTGGCTCTTGATACAACTCTGAATTGAATACAAATATTCTATTGATGGATTGTGTCATGTATACATGGACAGACAGATGAAGACTGTAGCTCGACTGCACAAGTTTCAAGTGTGCATGTAAACATACTGACAGCGTAAAATTTGACAAAGCAATGTGAACTTTGCTGTTAGCTGAATCTGAATGTATCTTGAGTCTGAGAAGCAGGTCCTCTAGGGAGCCCATGGGTCCTGTAAGTGCACTTCTAGTTCTAACAAGCGTTCCATCTGTTGGGATCCACAGCTACATCTCTGCTTTTACCCCCTGGAGACCCGCAAGACTGAGAGACCGAAATACAGCGAGAAGAAAGGAAAGGAAGAACATGTTATTATGAGTCATTCACAGCGTAAACAATGGTCCTTTGTGCAGAATAACGTGTTGTTTTAGGATATCCTTGTACACATGGTCTCAGTGTCAGACATACTATCGTGTGTGTTGGTAAGGTGTTGCTGGGATTCTAATTGGCGTGTTTGTGGCAGAAAACACAGGGATAATTATTAGGTGCTTTCAGTTCCCTCTCAGGGTTTGTCAGTTATTGCTCTTGCCATCTGCTAAGTGTGGTTGCACAAACACACATAAAAGCACACATACGCACACACCTGCTCCTCACAATCCCAGAATGCCAGAGAGTGTGACCCAGGTGTGAGTCAGATATAATGCCTTGGAGAATCTCGATGACCTATAGCATGCCTGACACCTCTTACTCTTCTCTTTGTTCGTGCTCTTTTGTCTTCCTCCACATTCACAGGTGGACAAAAACGAGTGTTTATCTAATAGTGAAGCTATTTTTGGGTGGTGTTTTAGGTTTTAGGTGACCAGATGCATTGTGGGTGTGTGTTGTGTGCATGTGTGCATCAGGAACTCCCTGGGTGCCACTGTTTCAAACACTCAAGACAGACAATACCACACACCTGTCTGCCTTCTGCTCCTCTCTCACTTTATTTGAACACACCCTCTAGGTGCAAGGGGTGTGGAGGTGTGAGACGACAGATAATTACAGTCCACCCCAATTTAGACTCAAAATTTCTGTTGATAATGATGCTACTGCTCTCCATGAAAAAAATATGCCACACATGACTGGCTCTCATAGCATGCCCTGGTCATTCTGAACCGAGGTTCAATACTGCTGGTTTACAACACCAAAGAGAACTTCTCTAGATTTAGTTGAAGGTAAAAAGAGAAAATAGTTTTCTTGCTCAACACCATGTCCTGCAAAACCTGTATGACTTTATTTCTTATGCAAACACAAAAAATGACATTATAAAAAAAAAAAAAAATGTTTTGTTTTTTTTGCCAGTGGGGTCCAACACTGTTTTGGACTTCAATGAGTTTCAACGTCTCTGTATTAAAATATTATTTTAAGTTCAACAGAAGAAATACAGTTACACAGGCTTGCTACAACATGAGGGCGAGTAAATAATGACAGAAAGGAAGATGTTCTTTCTCTTTCAGCTTAACACTAACTCGTAACACAACATTTAATCTTACAGCTCTTATTGTAGGCAGCTAATGCACAAACACACTCTATGTACGATATAAATACAAAAACATTGTAGACTGGACAAAATCTGCACAGTAAATTTAGCTAAATAAATGCTGACCCCTCCTTAAAACTAGATTTAAGAGTGTTTGAGAGAAACATAAGATGGCTGCTCTTAGCATTACACTGCATTTCCGATTACTAATCATATTTTTACACCTGTGATGATTTTCATATGGCTCTTTACTTAGTGTTGACTTTAATATGTGTTAACTTATTTCAAAATCATCTGCTAGGTCTGATTTCTGTGTGTGCCAGCATCAATAACAACATGACAAGATTTATTACTTTCATCTTAATCTGTGTGGAATAATCTGTTTGGGGATGTAATTCACATGGTATGTCTTTTGACTTGGATTAGCACTTTCTATCCTCTTAGCAAACAGCTCAGTGGAAGTTATCAGTGACATAGAGGTCCCCAAGAGCCAGCAAATCCACCCAGCCAAAACCAGTCAGCTAATTCTCATTCGCTTTAATCTTCCCGAATCGCGACCTCCAAGTATCTCTTAAAAGAAATCACAAAGAGCACTCTGAAGATTATTCTGGGGTAGCAAATTGCCTCTGCCATTGTTACTAAATGTGTGTCAATGAGATATAAAGCTTCTGTAATCAGCGGCAAGAAAATTAGCCATTTAAAGGAGTCTTCATAATTCAGCACATCCCTGTGCTTTCACTTTGAAATCCGAGTTTATTTACATAGACTTTCATTAATCAGTCTCAGATTTCTGTTTGTTATGTGCGATTATGGATACAGCCTGCAGATTTCTGATTTGATTATTGATATTTTTTGCTCCGTTTGTTTTATATGCTGTCAGTACTCCATCAATCACATGCTGTTCTAGCATCTGCCTCCCACTGTGAGAATGAGTGAATTATTCCCTTTAATACTTCATGCATTTGGAACAAATAAATGTCTGCGTCTGATCCTGTCGGTTGTGCTCTGTTTCTCAAGTGATTTATCCCAGTTCACGTCTGCTGTCACACACTCACAAAGCTCCCCTACTTCACCACAATCCCATTTCATCAAATAACTCTGCAAAAAATCCACAAATCGCTTAAATCCTTGACTCTCTATTCCTGATCCTCCTGGAATCTTTATAATTTAATAAACAGGATTAAAGTCATCTGTTGAAGCAGTGTAGCCTTGTTTCATTTCTCTGTTTTAACTCTCTCTCTCTCTCTCTCTGTATTATTAAACCCCACAAGATTACAGTGGTCTAATCTTTGTGAACACATGTTGTAAAGAAAAAAGCAGTTTTATTTGGGGAAACTTGTTCAAGTTTAGCAATAAATATCCTTTCTGTTTTTAAAAATGAAATGGAAAATGCATGAGACATATGTGGACATGCAGGTCTATTTATAGCCTATTTATATTTTTAGAGACATAGTTTCTGAAACATGTCCCCACAAGAAAAACAAGTCTGGACATCCTCAGTAGAAAATAATAGGTTCAGAAAGGGACCCTCATAAAGCAAATCATTTTTAGAATATTTTTGTGGTTGGTGTTTGGGCTAAGATTGGACTATAGTAATTATAATTAGCTTGATTTAAGAACAATAGAGGTTAATGGAAAGTCTCCATTTAGAAAGCTTGTTGTGTGCATGTGTGATTTATATTCTCTGAGTGCTGGGAACAATGTGAGCAATCATTTTTAGAGCCGAGGTTCTACATGTGACCTAATCTTTGATCCAGGCAAATAAATCCACCTGTTCAAAAGGAGCTTTTGCAAGAGGTATATTTATTTCTCCTTTTCCCTTCTCTCTCTCTCTCTCTGTGCATTTGAGATGCAGGGATTTGTGTTGGTGTTGGCTGTTCTTAGAAAGACGAGGGTGAAAATATGAAGCTTAGCTGTAAATCCCAATCTCAGTTTTCTTATCCTGAGCTACAGAAATGTATGTGGGTATATTGTAAGCATTTAATTCAAACCCTGAGTCATCTCTCTGTCTGCTTAAAGTCCTGTAACATTAGCAGGCACATATTTTCATAGGGTATTACAAAAATTAGGATTAAAAGATTTTAAATATATTTGAAACACAAAATTTGGATTTGGTTTCTCAGATTATTGCCAAAAAAAGCAACTGAACAGAAACTGTAGCACTGGTGTTTGCATTTAGTAAAGTTTCAGTTTATCGATAAAGCAATTTATTGATAATTTGCTAAATGCCGCTCTAAAAATATTACTGAATAATCCTACCCTATAGGAGAATACCCGCAACAGCTGTTTATGATCACTGTTTATTTATAGCACACAATTAATCTTAGCTTTTCAAAGCTCAGTGTACAGTTTCTGGATCACGGTGTCCACCTGGATACTAATATTTTCAAGAAAGATTCAGAAATAATTTATCACTGGCCAACTGAGATTTCAGTATGGAGAATGATTTTTGGACAATGATTTTGACAATGATTTTTCGGCCTAGTAATACAGCACACTTTAAGTGTATATAACAATATTATGTCAATGTGTTTATGCTTCCTTCTGGGATATAATAGACAGTTTAGGCCTGACAAATATGTGCACAGATAAATCATTGTTTAAATAATAAATAATAGTTTTCATGTTGAATTTAAGAATTTCTTTAAGAATTCAGAAATGTATGCATTTAATGTCAATATCGATTACAGCTCATGTAAGATTAACATGCAAGATGTCTTTATACACACATTTTACTGAAAATCGAGGGTCGAAGAAAGGGTGTGACCTAACGAACACTTGTTCACCTTCTGGAGGCCCCACCCCCTTTGGAGTCTCCTAACAGAACAGTTCTCCAAAGCGGTTCACCAACCTTTCAATTAAATTTCGAAGTGCACAAATCTCCATTTGTTAAGACTTGTCTGCATTAGTAACAGTAACCAAGGGGGCGGAGTTCAGCAAAAAGTCATGTCCCTCAACAATAAGATTGCTGAAATGCTCACCAGTTGAGTAATTGAACACTGAAAAACACAACTGTATTGTTTGCCATGTATTGTATATCATAGCCTAGGACACCGCCACCCTAACCGTTCACACCTTCATGCTTTCTTTCCCTTCGTCCTCCTTTCCATAAATCCACACAGCACTTCCCCTCCTCCCCCAGTGGCGTACTCTGTGCACTCAGGTGCATGGTGATGGCAGTAATGAACTCCCAGGTAGATGTACACACTCCACTGCTTCTTCCCAGACGGAACGCCAAAACAAATCTTGTCATAATTAGCTGTAATCCTGCTCATTACCGCTGGCTTAATTAGCCTATTAATAACACATCCTGGGAGAGCTTGTTTGCTGCACAGGCAAATGTTTGTTCCTAAATTAGCAAACAAGGAAACAACAGCATTGTTCAAACACAGGCGCTCTGACAATGCAAATCAGCCAGGATTAATAGTAGTCAATGGCGGGGCTTATCTGTGTGTACGTATGAGTGTGGATCCTGTGCCCTCTGCCTCAGGCTGCAGAGGAAGATAAAATTTAGTGCCCTCTAAAAACCTGTGTGCACAATGATAGATTTCATTGTAGTCCATGCACATCCATAATGAAGATAAATTAGATGTATTGCAACTTCTTATGAACCACAAATCGCATTCAAAGCTTTTAAGCTCAGGAAAGCATCTCCTGTTGCACGATTATGATCACAAAGAGCTCAGGTCATATCCAGTTTCATTCTAATGCCTCCTCTGTGATCAGTGTCAACTTTGACCTCTTATCAGTTGCAGTTTGAGAACGGCTCTCGGATGAGTAAGATAAAATGGTGAGAGCTTCTGATCGTGCTGATAGATATTCAGAGCTACTATCAGGTGTCTGCACAGTCCAGTCAAACACACAAACTCTGGTTCGGTAGGGAGCAACAGCCTTGTATAAGTGAATATGTGAAACATTCAAAAGGAGCATGAATAAAATATATTTGACTGTCACTGTTAGCCCACGTCACTGTAAGGAAGACACATCCACTCTGGCTTTTTTATGTATAAATGAGCTGCCCTTTGGCCATTCTGTTTACCCACAACCGCTTTCACCCTGAGCTGAGATCATCTTCGGTGGTTTCCCATGTTGACTCAAATTTAGATGGAGCCACTGGTTTCAGATCAGCGAGAAATAGTAGCTTGCAAATCTCATGTTGAATTGGCTGGTATTTCCCTGTGCACAAAAAGAAAAAGAAAAAAACACCACACACAAATTCCACATCAATATTTTACAGCACATTAAAAACAGCATGTACTTTACTCTCCACTGCACTAAGATGATTTTCTTTTTTTATCCAGGGATGCTTTGCCTTGTGTTTTAACATTGTGTGTGTGTGTGTGTGTGTGTGTGTGTGAATTTGACAAGGCATTGTTAAATGAGATGGAAAAGCAGTGGATTTGGCATTCACTGTGTTATGGGTTGTTTGGGGCAGGTTGTTAGGGGGAATGTGTTATGTCTAATTTAACACCACAGTTATGCAGGTTATGTTTCATATAATCCAGAGAATATCCTGTCCACTGCTGTGTTTTGGTCTGTGTGTCTGTTTGCATTGCATTGTGCACTTGCTCATTAAATGCTGTTAGTGTATTTAATGTAGTGACACAAATGGGGTTTTTAGTCAGCTATTAGCTAACTATTTAGTTAGATATAGCTGATAGTTTAGGCCAAATTATACAACATTTCTGATTGGAATGATAGAGAATGGATATGCATAACAATTAAAGAAGTGTACTTCGTTGTATGCTACTTTGCACGTGCACAGGTACTCAACACATGTACACTAGAAAATGTAATCTGTCAAAGTCCTGTTTAAAAAAAGTCAGTTCTTTCAGCTTTCATATCTCACATTTCCAAACAGCTATTTAAGGCATCCAAAACAAAGAACTATCTGTCTGAATAGGGCAATATCAGAAATTGTGTACCAAACTCATATTTAAATCACATGCATTTTAAATAGATCAGAAAAAAAAAATCGGACATGATCTGTCTGATAAACTTTGCTTCACATATACGCACATATGTGTAAAAACCAAAGTGTACTTTGAGCTTTAGGTAGCCTGCTAGCTTTTTTAGTATGACAGCCTTTTAGTGTTGCTCTGATGGGGCCACAGCATTGATTATTACGCCAGCCAATTAAAATAAAAATTCAGCCTTTTTCTTGTGCGAGTAAATAAATAAATAAAACTCCACACTTTGAGGCAACACTTGCGTAGGTGAGACTTAGGTTAGCTGAATGAGGATGGAAAAAAAAATGTTTCTTTTATATTAGACTGGCAGGCCAATTTTAATGTTACTCATGAGTGCATAAATAATTAATAGTGTTTGTCTGTCTCTCTGTTACTCAGATGTAGTGTGTGTGTGTGTGTGTGTGTGTGTGTGTGTCACACAGATGTATTAAGTGTGTGAGAGAGTCAGAGAGTTCTGATTACAGAGGGATTATATTTTATAGGCATATTAATCATTCATATGTGGAACTGGAACTTTGCTTGCGTACAACAGCAGTAAATAATCTCTTTGCTGTGGGTGGCTGTGATACAAGATGTGTGTTGTGTGTTGTGTGTGTGTGTGTGTGTGTGTGTGTGTTGAGTAGGTGTGTGTGTGCATGTGGAAATAACACCTGATGAGGCAGTTTTATCACTATCACTTTCACTAATGGCTAATTTCATTAGGTATTACTTTCCTCTAGAAAGAAGACGTGGAGCACGAGAAGAACTCATCTGCAGTCCAGATGTTCAGATCTCTTCAGGAGGAGGCAGACAGTAGGTATGTTAGACTTTGACCATTCAGTCGGGTATACCTGTATTCCACTCACACACACCTCAATGCTTCAGGCACAGCAAAAAAAAAAAAGAAGACCCTTGGCAGTAGGAATCGCGTTTCTTCCCATCGTCTCTTTCCTTTCTCGCCTATCTCTCTCTCTCACTCTCTCTCTCTGATAGAGGAAGAGGGAGATGGAGATGGTGTTTGATGACACTCAGTCTAACTGTCAGCATCCAGCAGGAAGCCAAAGGCTGACAGCAGCATTACAGCCACTGAGACAGACAGTGAGATATGCCTTTTCCACTTAATGAGAGAGAGAAACAGAAATTATTGTTTGTTACGTTGTTATTTTAGTATTATTTATATGCTATAATAGTATTTATTTTAATGTTTTGAATTAGCTTTTTTTTTTGTTTTAATTTTTAACAACACTGGTTTGACATTCCTCTGTAGAAAGGGTCTAAATCAGGGAAGGACAATCCATGAGACATTTGCCTGTAACTTTCAATGAATCCTGAAGACTTCCTTAAAGAAATCACATACTTGAGTAGGTGCTTAGCAACCATTAAAATATGTTCTATGTAGTATGAATGGATGTGGGCCTCCAGGACCCAAGCTACCCATCCATGGGCAAAATAATGTGGTAACACTGATGCATGCAAAATGCTGGACACAACAACATACTGTTTATATTTACTAAAAGATAATACATTGCATTACTGTAATTAATTTAATATACAGCATGTTCAGCCTCTAATACTGTGGAAAACATCAAGAGGCAACTATCGGAGGAATCAGAGGTACCAAATAATAATTTGATTTATCATATTTAGTTTTATATCTACTTCAAGTGAACTGAGCTGAATTAAAAACTGAACTTCAAAAAAGCGAGCGAGAGAGAGTCTGAGAGATGGAGGGGGAGTATTAGCATCTCTGACAGGCTGCCATAGACCAGTGCTGGGTAGTGAGACTGACTGAAGACTTGGGACATGCTTAGTGAAGCAAAACAAAATGGCGGGCAGTCACTGGGGACACATCATCACTCTGTGCCAGACTTGCTTCTGTTTGGTCCCTTCAGTTTGGACACCTAGCGCCTCAAGGGTGTGTGCATATGTGCATATTGGTAAATACGGTATTGACAGCCACACAGTTCAATGACTCAAATCTAGTGTGTAAGCTGTCTATAGCCTGTAGGGTTTATCAGACTGAGCACTGGACAGGGCTGAAACTAAATCTGGGGAAGCAGTAGCACATCTGTTCATTTTAGTTTATTTTTTATAAAAATGAGCGCAATATCAACAACCAAACACACCTGCATGAAATACGTTGGATGGTTGCGCAGTATAGACCAAAAGATCTTTATCATGTTGGAAAGTAACCAGCTCGTCACCCTGTGTATCAGCTTATTGTGTCATCACAAAACACACGCGGCAAGCCCATAATGCATTGGGACACGCTCATGGCAGATGGCAGAATGAGTCTTGCTTGGTGTCTGGGTTGGCAGGGGCCCAAGGGTGGCACAGGCATGGAGTTTTTGATGAGCTATGCACATATGAAACCAGAACATCTGGACCTGCCATGTGTCCAGCAGCCACAGCCAAAACCCTCAAGCCAGGACACACACATTTCACACTCCCACATTTCCTTTAGCCAGCTGTGGCCAAACTACCGTGAGCTAAGCCATATGAATTATGCATTTGCTTCCTGCGTGTGTCTGTTCAGCCCAGCTCATATTCCAGGCCATCACTGACTTTGATTAAAATTCGGAAAAACACTATGAATATTCAAAAAGCATTACATCAGCTAGGAGAAACTGATTTGTCCATCGTCTGCATTTTATGGAGATTGAGTGGTGCCTCCCAGGTGCGTTAAACTGAGAGAGACAGAGACAACGACTCTATTAGATTATTGCATTATGTTAATTATGAGGCTCTTCCTCAGTTTAATGAAGGATTGGCATGGCTTTGGGAAGCACTGTGATTGATGGGAGTGAGTGCACTCTTATAGCAAGTGATTGTTAGTGCGTGTGGGTGCGAGCTGAATGCTTCATCTCTTTTCTTTGGGCTCGTATCCACCGAGTGATTACGCATCCATTAAATGGCTTTAATTAAGCTTAATTAGAGCAGTGTTTATGATGATGACGTGGTTGATACCTGGTATTAAATCATTCATTGTTAAATATTGGGTTTAAATGGGAAAGGATGGCCAGAAATAAATCATTTGCCAGAGAGTGAGAACGAAAGAGGGAAGGGGAAAAATGGAATAAAGAGTGTTGATGCAAAACTCTCAGCAATTAGCAGTTTAGGCATGAATGTTTATATATATACAAATGTTTAATCTATCCTCTTAATTGGTATTACAGGTGCCTGTTCTAAAAAAAAAATGCATTGACTGCAAATAATATAATCCATCCAGCCATTAACAGGAAACATATATATGTCTAAATATCCTTGGAACTAATTATATCCATGTTGATAATATCACATTTGTGCATGTGAGCATGAATCTGGGGGCCAGAACAGCTCTGACTACAGGACACATGCATTGGACCTTCAGCCAAATTCTGGAGCCAGCACTGGCTCAGTGCAGGGCCCAGAACGGGCACTTCCTGCATTGGCAGTATTCTGTGTGTCTGTTTTCCTGTTGATGGCATGGCTAAATGGCAGGTGCATCTTGGTTTTAATGCATCAAGCCTATCAGAATAGAAGTGAAGGTGTAACTGTAGCTGTTTTTGCTTTTCATTTACTATGGAATGTGATTACGTGGAAAGTGGAAGCAGAGTGATGCTGAATTTGAGTTCTGGGGTGGGCAGCTCCATTTACCAGTACTATGTTGGTGTAGTTCTTTGGTGCTGTAATATATATATATATATATATATATATATATATATATATATATATATATATATATATATATATATATATATATATATATATATATATATAGCATAATTGTATGGATATTTATAAGAATATACATTGTTTCAGTACTATAATGGTTATCAATTGAAATTAAAGGTTTCTCTTTTTTTACTCTCATTTTGGCCAGAACTGTATATTCAGAAAAACAAAAATTGATTAAGCATTCATATAACCTTAGAATTTACAGAAATATTACAGAATTTAAAATATTACAGAAAAAAATATTTAAAATATTACAGAATTTAAAGTTAATATTTAAAAACATTAACAATTTAATAACACTATTTAAATCTCATAGAAATATCCATTTTCTTACCATACACTATAATGTTTTGATGCCTTAGTTCAGTAGCATTTAAAGACATATATTATATTTCTACTGTGTTTTAGTTTTCATTTCTTTTTAGACAATGTAAAAATAATGATTTCTTCTCTAGTTCTGCATGGAAATGGTGATATAGATGTTTTTTAGAGTTTTCTGGAATGTTGTGTTGTGCTCATATCAGTGCATGGCAGTCCTGTAGAGTTATTCATCTCAAACCCTCTCCCAGCCTCAAGCACAAACAAACAAACAAATACCTTCTCTCTGATATGTAGCCCTAATCCATAAATGAGCCAACCTAGATTGATGGAGTACAGGACAAGAGAAACACACATACACTGATATATAGAGAGATATTTGTGTATGTTGGATGTTTGTATGACTCACGGCTCAGTCCAACCCATACATCTACAGCATGCTGACTAGCCCCACTGTATAAGAGAACAGTGTTATGTTTACACCAACAGCAGGCAAGTGAAATCATGAATAATGAAAATATATAATATATTCACAATTGTCTTTTTGAACCGTGTCTGCTCCTGTATACTCCTACACATGCATGCAGAGGAAGTCTATTGCACAATCCACATGCAGTGCCAAGTTGTATTATACCACACTACAGAATGCATGAAAACGACCTCTCACGGTCTGTTAGACAGCATGAGAGAATCAGGAGAGTGAGACAGGTTACAGCAAATGTAAATAATATGTAAATTCCCCTGCATGGAAAATGTGCCCTAGTTTTATGAGAAATAAACATCGGTATGGGTTAAACTCGTTGTTGCTTGCCGGAGAGAGAGCGAGAGATTAACATTCAACACCCACAGCTTTATAGGCTGGATATTCACAGATTCATTTTCCCCCTTATTTAAATATTTTAGCACTCTCTTAGAGCTCCCAACACAAAGAATGTGTTATTCTGTGAATGCACTGTATTATTCTAACTAATGACTTATTATGCAAACTCATTGCGGGGCAAAGCAGAAATTGCTTATCCCCCAAGCCCATTCTGTGTATTAGCTTTGCTGAGTTGTGTTTTGCAAATTTCAATGGTGTGTGTAATATGTGTGTGTGTGTGCTTCCCTTTCTTTCCCTTTCTTTGCCAGTGCATGGTGTGTATGTGATGTGGCATCATATGAACTGGCTTTGAATTCAGCAGAACTAATTCCAACTCACTTTAGTAAGGAAGACTGTTTCTGAGAAAAGATAAAATTAACTGTGACTTTCTCTCAATTGTAAATATATATTTTGCTCTGCTATTTCATTTTGCAGTTTTTGTTCTCAAAAAAAAAAAAAAAAAAAAAAAAACATTTTCTCACTATTAACTTTATTATTATTATTTTACTCTGAGATCCAATTTTCTGACTTACAGTAATAAACTCTCTTTAAACACTGAGAAAAAAAGTGTTTCCACTAAGGGAAATACTGTAGACATGGCCTTGTAGTAACAGATATGCATTTCTGAAACTTTATGATGAGAACAAATGATCAAAGCAGGTGAATTATGTAGAGGCATTAGCTCATTTATGAGTGAAATACCTTCATATCATATTTTTCAATTCTTTGAGCGTTCCACTCGGTACATAAAAATGACCCACACAGACAACCTTTTAAATCAGCACCATTATTTTTCCACTGACAGTTTTTATCTTAAATGCATCTGATGCATTTGATATTATTTTCAAATGTGTTCTTGTTAAACATCACTGATAGAGCTTTTTTCCTTCTGCTGCAATGTTTAAGTATTTGCATTTGGTTTTACATATGCAAAATACTTTAGTTTGATTGTGCTTAGTAGTATTTTGCATGAGGCTAGATTACATCAGTGCACTACCTGAATAATACAGATGTAATGTAGTGCTAGGTGTTTTTTTTTAATCATTATATGTACATTTCTATGGGAAGAGAAATTCCCATAGTTCCTCATAACAGCCCCCGCCCTCGTGTCCAATAAGGCCTCATTGTCCTAAACCTATTGAAATAATAAAGTCAACATCATTCTCTTATCTGGTTCCCTATTTGTAGCCTGTGCTTTCCCTGAATCCATGCAAATCTGCAGCAGGTGCCAGGGCCGCCTCATTTGCACATTATGGTCGTGTGCGGCGTGTTAGAGTGTAACTCTCTTTCACCGCACTCTACGCTAATGCAAATCCTGGGCTGGCGCACTGATTTGCCTGCCCACATTTACCTGTGTTTGAGTAGTAATGCATGTGGGTTTGCCGTAATAGCCATGAGTGATGATTTATGGTCTTTGTGGAAAAGCGGAACTCCATTCCGTCGGTTGAAAGCCGACCAATCGGTGAGCGATGGTTTCCTTATGCCTAATCTGACCGTCGGTTAGGCAGTTAGACCTGCAAACCCACCCTGATTTGTTAATAAAAGCATTTGTCCTTTGCAAAGGGCATTAGTCTCTCTTCCTTTTGGTCTTGCATGTACTCGCATCTGTAACTATGTGTGTAAACAGACTCTCACTGCACACACATCCCCCCTTCCTCTCTCATTCTCTCCCCATCATTACCCACCGCATTCAAAACGCCATGTCCAGCCATCAGCACAGTGAAAAAGCTATAGCATTTCTGAGGCAGCTTGTAGCAGTGCCCAGCAGCCATTACGAGTCCCGATAATGGCCCCTAAGAAAGGGTCACTGTGGGACTCCTCCCTCAGCTGAATGGGTCCCGGGAGGCTTGGCGTCAGGGCGGAGGGTTTAGGTGGGCTGCCTGTGGGGGTCTGAGTAGCTGCGGTGGCAGTTTGGAGCGAAGTCTGTGGATCGAGCCACAAAAGCCCAGCAGGGTCCCTGTCATTAAGGGGGTTTGATGGGATGGGTACTGAATCAGTGCAAAGCTGAAGAGGAGGCAGGGGGTAGGAGGGGGCGGGCCATTGTGTTACTGGAGAAACCTGGACCGGATGAATTTGGAACCTTTTAACCACCTCACAGCTGTGCAGAAATCATGTGCATTTTTTTTAGCAATAGTCAGATACATGATCCTTCCTAATTTGCATTATACATGTAGCTTGGCCTCCCTGTGCACACACATTTAAACCACCCGGAAGTGGCTATTTTGGTGTGGTTGTTTCGAGGGGATGCGTGCAAACTCGGACATTAGACGCGGCTGATCCATCAGTGTCGTGCATCTGTACACAAACTTAAGTTATGCTAAAGCTGGCCGTAGTGTTTTCAGAGAGGCTAACTGAGACTTTGATGTGAACCCGTGTTGGTTGTGTTTTTTTGGGGGGGATTGAAGCATGGCTTAGAAAGCTAGAGATGATCAGGGAACAGGTTTATTCTGTGAGTGTTTGGTTATAACAGCATGTAGCATTCCTCTTTTGTCTGATTTTGTCTCCCTTTTTACCCCATGCCTCATATTTAAAATGGTTTATTAGCATAACAAGTGTTCTTATGTTGATAAGCTTTTACAGACACCAAAAACGGAACAATTATATCTAAAAGCTCTTTATGTAGAGCTCTCCATCCGTCTCTCTGCTCACTTCTTACCATCCATCCCTCCCACCACTGAATTTATTCTCCATAACTGGGGCAGTAGTTCAGAGTGAATGGCTCTGGTAGTGAATGCCCTCTTCTCTTGTTTTTCTAGTGATGTGGCATACTGCACTTAACCTTCTCCGCTTCAGCGGAGGACAAAGGAGGCACTCTTCAAACACAAACCCTCCAGCAGAATGGGAGGGAGAGGCAGTTTAAGCTTTAATTGTTCAAACGCTAACAATGGAAATGTCTGAGAGTGCAGGGTGTATTGTTGAGAGTTGTGAGTGTTAGCGTCTGACACTCAGACTCCCATCGTGCTCCTGTGGGATATGGATACATTATAGGCCGATGTTCATTCTCTTTACCACCTGCTCCCTTTCCCCCCAGCATTTTCTATTGCTCATCAGGAGAGTGATGGATCAAGTCTGACCTAGTATGACCAATTAGGTTAATCAGTTATTCAAAATTAAGAGTGTTGAAATCATCTTCATTACTGTTATTGTTTGGCCTATATGTTCATTAGGTTTTGTGTAATTCATGTAAAATTGCATATTAATATTAACTGCTCTCACATAAAACTGTTCTACTAAAACTACCTGAAATTACATTCTCTAAAATTGTATATTAGTGTCATTTACTACTTTAGAAATGAGATGACACCGTGAAGCAGCAAGAAAGATTTCATAATGGTTACTATTATAATAAAGGCTGCAATAACACACAGCCCTTTTTTTCCTGATTTTATTTACTAGGATTAGGAGACTAATAACCTAATTCTGTCGCTTTTGTCATCCCATAAACAGAAGGACTGACTTCAGTCCAGTTGGCATCCTACCATTGTTTGTTAAACACCAAACCACGACTTCCTATTCATGATTTTTTTTTGTTAATGGTAAAATCATTATAGTACATCACCCGAATCCTCCGTCCCTCTGCCCTTTTTGTCCTCCTTTAGCTATTTTTGACCATTGTGGCTAAGGGCTCCAATATTAATAGTGCTGCGCTATTACCCGAGTGGCCCTCCCTCCATGCATCATGTACACTTATCTGCAAATTACCGGTCTGATCAATAACCAGTAAGCGTACGAGCAGATCAATATATGTGCAGGCGGGGAATGAGGGGGCTGAGGTCTAATGACTAGCCATTGATTTTTAAATAACCGCTCGAGTTTCAGAGAGACTGATTACTATGGGTCTCTGAATCCCAGGCCTACCACCTCAGCCAAGGCTATTAAATCAGGAGCAGCTGCCGTCAGACAGCCATATTTAGAGACACTGAACACACTAAACACACACATACACAAGGTATGGGGTTTTTTAAATGCACCACTGGGATGGCCAAATGATTAGACTCCAGCGACGACCACCTTACAATGGCGAGCACAGTGAAAGCAGAGTTGGCAACAGACTAGGCCAGAGACGCGAATAGAAAGCTGGACACTAGTGGCTGTCCCTTGATCAAATTTGAATATTATCTCAGACTAATTGAACAAAGCCCACAATCAGTTAGCGAGTTCATTATATTTATACCAGCAAATATGCACACTACACTGTCACAAAGTTAGGGGTTGTAAGATTTTTGTAAATGTTTTTGAAAGAAGCCTGCTTACCTAGATATTTGATCAAAAAATACAGTAAAAACAGTAAAATTTTCAAATATATAAATTAAAGTGCCATGTGAAATTTTCTTATAAAATGTGCATTTTTCTATTAATATTATTATAAGAAAAATATGATTTTATTATTATCATTGTTGAAAACAGTTGTATTGTTTAATTTTTTGTGGAAAGAGTTCAAAGGACAGCATTTTTGTAACAGTGTGAAAGTCAGTCACCTTCGATCAGTTTAATGCATCCTTGCTGAAGGAACATTTCTTTCAAATTAAACTGTTTTGACCCCAAAACTTTTGAATGGTATTGTGTACATAAAGAAGTACTTTTGAATCAGAAAAGAACACTTCAGAATGTTAAGCAATTCAGAAAGAATATTTATTCTTCTTTCTGTGACTTTACGGCTTTATCACATGGATTAGCTAAATTTAGGAACATAAAAAAAATCTGTTTTAAAGAAGGAGATGTTGTTGTTCAGTAATCAAGGGTACCTCTGGAATATTTTAAAAGACAAGACAAAAAAAAAAAAATCTTTGGGCATTATCAGAATAATTTAACCTCATTTTAACCTGTAATCATCATTATCTGCTGTTAATCTGTAGCTGAACGGTATAATATTTACACCAAACCAATCCTGATCAGTGTGGTCATCCTAAAGAGCTTATGACATGGGCCTGACCCCACTGGGCCAGATGCCACATCCATCAGAGGTTCTGTTATTGGATACAGACAGATTATGGCATTATGATGTAAGAATGCACAACATGCTCATTGAGCTACAGGTTTGATTTGACAAGACAGAATAGCAGACCACTTCAGTCTGTTTTCTCCTAGTGGGTGACTGACAAGATAACAAACAATTATCACATCCCAAAGTGACAAGATGCGCTAATTAGGAAGTTCTGTGAGGATGTGGGAGCTATAAATGCTGACAATGAGTGTGCATTAATTCTTCATTTAGGTGTGTGTGGAAAAAAACAGTGGTTGCATAATGTTTTTAAATTAATGAAATTATCTTTATTTTTTTTTTTATTTTTTTATGTGTTTTTGAAAATGGCATTTTTAAATCCTCACAATTATGACATCTAAGTGTTTGACTGGAGTTTTACAGCTTATAGACTACATTCAGAAGTTTGGGGCTCAAGGTTTTTTAAATGTTTTTGAAAAATGTTTTGTGTTTACCAAGGCTGCATTTTGTGTATTTTGTGAATAAATGTAATTTATTCCTGTGATGGCAAATCTGAGTTTTTCATCAGCCATTACTCCTGAAACAGCTGTGCTGTCTATGTTTGTGGAAAGCAAGACGCATGTATGATGAATAGAATGTTCAAACAGCATCTTTTATAACATTAGAAATGTTTTAATGTTACTTTTGATCAATTTAGTATGCCTTTCTTTTAAAAATACCCCAAACCTTTGGATAGTATGTCTGATTTAGAAATCAATACAATTACATTGAAAATGTGATAAAGAGTTAGAAATATAACTTCATAACATTTCATTCATATCACTAATTCAGCTCATCTAGTTTTGGTTGTGAACAACAGCAGTGTAAATGGACAAAAAGAGACAAGCATAGAAAGTGATATGTAAAGAAGGACGAGTAGACTAATGAGCGAGAGAGATAGAATCAGAATGGAGTAGTGAATGAGAGTGACACTGAGAGAGACGGAGAGATACGGAGTGGTGGCACTCGAGGGAGCGAGTAGGCAAGGTCTGATGTTAAGTGTTTTATTATGACAGAATGACTATTGCAGCAGTCAAGTGGTGCTGCTGTCAGCCAACAGCTTCCATTAGAATAAGCACAGGAGCTCTTCAGGCAGACGCTAGCACATTTTAATCCCACATCCCTCATTACAGAGCCAGCTAGGTCAACTCTCAACGCACACTAGTCGAAATAAACTCCTCATTCACACCCTCCCTCCATCTCTCCCTGTGCCACTTTATGAAATGGTGGGTAATGTGTTTTTCTATTGTGGTTGCTATATTAGGTGGTGTGTAATGAAAGTGAATTGCATTATCTAGTAGAACGTTGTTTGATTTTCAAGCATGCATCATTCTGAAGGATCACATTTTTGATTTTATGCTACTTTTTTCTTGCCCTTGCCCCTTGTTCTTTATTGGGTCTAGAATACCGGCATCTATCAAGGCAATCCTTTATTACACCACTAAATTGTAATCCTTCAGTTTGAGTGTCTACTGAGAGGACTAGTGAGATTTAGACTTTCAAAAGCACTGCGAGTGAGTGAGTGAGTGAGATACAGAATTGGAAATTGCATATTGTCTGAGAGGACCGAGGTAGAGCGGCAGAGTGAAAAAAAAGTGCATACAATGAAGAGGAGACTAAGATATAAAGAAAGGAACAAATAAACAGGTCTGTTCAAATATTTTTCTCTCATTTGTCCATAAATCTGCAGTTAAATAACCTGATATCCTGATCTCAGTCCTATTTGAAGTTAAATAGTTCATAAATGGGATGATTTGTTGTTGTTAATATTATTATATATTTTCTTTTATTATCGGTTTTGATCAATATTGGATATATTGGCAGATATTGGATATTTAAGTGTGCATGTTAATTTCCCCTTTTTGTAAACCTTTCGATTACCTGTATAATCTAATGCTCAGAATAATTTCATCTTTAAAACACTTAATGTAATAACACTGTTAAATGTAATCTTTAGTAAATCTCAAAATGACTGTGGATGTTTTGTATTGTATAATATTGTGATACCTAAATCCACTTAAAATGCATTTAAGATTATTTTCATTTTTGATTTATAATTTATTTTAATAGCAATACTCTTGTATATATTTGTTTAAATAAAATGAAATAAAAATGAATAACCATTTATCTGTGATAGATAGAATGGCAATAATTATTGACCTGATCTTTAATAGTAATACTGGTGCAAACCCATTTAAAAAATATTTAATATTAATATGCAATAAAAAAAAAATTCAAAATATCGGAGTAAAATTAAAAAATACTAACAAAACAAAAATGTCATCTTATACACAGATGTTTCTAATCATTTCATTCCTGTTGCACAATGTCACAGTGTCATTTTTCTCTCATTCCCTCTGGTTCTAGGCCTTTTTACCCACCACAGTAGGAATCTGCGCTGCTGCCTGGCGACCAGTCCAGTTTCTAAGGAAACGGTTGTCATGGCAGTGATTATGGTCTGGAGAAAGCCCATACTACTCTAATGAGACCATTTACCATCCCCTCTCAGTTGAGACGGAGGGCTGTTTCAGGCCTAATTTGGCAAATGAAATGTATTTTTTCAGCCGGCCTGTCATAACACTGTGCAGACTTCTACTGCAATGATAAGCTGGAGTGAACCTTATTAGCAATAACAGGTTGATACCGGCAACAGTAGCACGTAATAGAAGCCAATATGTATGAAAACTGTTAATATGACTTTTTCTGTCACAGAGGTGTCGTCGCGGAGGCTGACGATGTTTCATACATCACAAGCATCATTAGCTACACTGAGAGCTGGAAGGACTGCACGCACAGCTGAGACCTGAACCGCCTCAATCAATGATCATGGCAAGCTGTTAATCAATGAACCTGTTTGAAAGAGACAGCCCTCAGGGACGCACGAGTCAAAGCCGCAGAGAGACGGATGGAGCCACACCGAGTGAGAGCTATGCTGGGACAGGAGTGAGCAAGAGGGGGACAGATAGGAATGTTGGGGGAGAACGGGGAAAGAGAGATGGATGGAGAGGGCTGTGTTAGTGAGAGGGGGCATAGCTGAGGGCAGATGTATTTATCTGGGTAATGATAGTCATCTGGCGCTCTGCGGCCGAGCTCTGCATGCCGGTGACAGTGATGTAGAGCATTGTGTGTGCGTGTGTTAGTGAGCGGGCGAGAGAAAGAGAGAGAGACGTCCCCATGGTGCTCATTAAGCTGCCAACGACTGCCTGCTCCCCTCCACAGCCTCCCCGCGCACCCCCCGCCCCGGGCCTCTAAAGTGCCGTTTATTAATTCATAAAAACACATTGCACAAGTGACAGAGTCTGATGAGCACTAGAGCAGCAAAAACAGGAGTTGAGGGTGGAGGGTGATGGGGGGGGGGGGGGGAGCGTGGCACACGGTGGATCGTTCCCACCTCCCCCTCTCGACATCGCTGGTAAACCGGCCTTGAAAAAAAGGAGGCATAAAAACACGAGGGCGCAGACACAGATGTGTTGTGAAACTTTTATAGCTGCTACTGCAGTTTCCCTCCGGCTGACAGAGGAAGGACAGCCAACACGACTGCTGCTGCTCTTGTTTTCTCTCTCTCTCTTGCTCCGTCTAGATATACTCGCTCCTTTTTCCTTTTGCTTTCTCTCACTGTCTGCCTGACATTTCATTGGTTCGCAGATTAGGCTTCGTACACTTGTCACTACTGGCTGTCTCAGAGCCTGTGATTGAATGTGTGTGTGTGTTGGTCTGGTGAGTGGGTGGTTGCATGGTTATTCTTATCGAGACTCGACAGGCCTGCCCCTGAAGATCAGTGGGGAGTGTGTGTATGTGTATGTGTGCGCGTGTAGGGGGGTCAGGTTGTTTATTTGCCCGTTCACCTATCTCTCTCTCTCTCTTTCCGTCTCTCCCTTCATCTCTTTCTTTCCCCTCCAGAGAGGCTGAAAGGAACAAGGCCCTGGTATGGATTGCTGTGATTGAATTAAATACATTAGCTCCAGGGCAAGGGGATGAATCCTCATGTGGGATCCAGGGCGAGAGAGGAGAAAATGTGTTTAGCTGCAGGAGCCCTGAAAACCAAGGCTAATGGATCAGAGAAATCATAGAGGGCTGATGGAGGGGGAGCAAATAGCCTAATATTAAGCACCATTACAGGCTGCTCTGTAAAGATGTGACCCATAGGGTTAAAAAAGAGCTGGTCTGAGCAAGAGAGAGAGAGAGTACAGAGGGAACGGTGGAGAATATAGTTGTTTCAGGATCATTCAGGTTCAGCTGTGATGGCAAAGGCAGTTGGAACAAGCTTCACTGAGCAACCTACAAAAATGTATTGTGAATATATTGTTTGCTTTCATATGTTTGTCTTTGTTCTTTCATTGTGTTAAAATATGCATGCATTCATTCATACATTTTGTTCATCCATTCTTTTTTACTTATTCAAATGTTCATGGACCTGTGTTCATTCTTATGTCCGTTATTTATTTGTATACTCATCTGTTAATTCATTCATTCATTGTGACTTATGCACTCATTCATTGTTAATTTGTTCATTCATTCAGTCAGTCACTCACTCATGCATCCATTGTTCCATTGTGTAAACTTATTCAATCATTCATTTTTCATTCATTCATTTATTGTCACATTTAAATATTCAATTATTTATTTTTTATTTTTAAATATTAATTCAATATTTTTTGATTAGTATTAAACTTATTTACTAATTTATTCAATCTTTAATTTTGTTCATTCGTTCATTGATTTGTTAAATAGCCTTATTTACTTATTTAAACTCCCATTTATTTGCTTGTTCATTCATTAATTATTAACTTATTTTATGCTTTCATTCAATCATTTGTTTGCTCACTTGTTCATTCATTCACTGTGTTATTTACTTATTTATGCATTCATAAATCATTCAGTCATTTACTTTGTGGCTGTGTGTGTTTGTTTCTCTTTGTATGTATTTCCTATTTTTAATGCATGTTTATCTGTGATTATGGTCTGGCTAGCATGACTGCCCAAGCATTGAAAATGGAGGACAGTAGCAGCCAGACGTAATTGGACACAGATGCATGGTGTGTTATTGCTGTTTCCTAATGTTTGTCTATGATTAGAATGACTTATTATAATTACTCTATTTATCTACATAATACATTATTGAATGTACCCAGAGCAATTCCATCTATCCCCTAACTAATGAATGAGTTCAACTGTATGTAATTATAGGGACACGCTCGCTAACTTTTTGTTTGAAGATTTTTAATTTCATTGTTTTTGGATATTTTAAGACGATCTCTTATGTCTCCTCACTAACAAATAATTGCTAAATGCATGTGTAAAAAAAAAAAAAAAAACAGAGACAAACAAAGATAGTGAGAAATGTAAAGAGAGAGGAGACTGGAGATGTGTGGGTGGTTGGCAACAGTAAACAATTTGTGTTCTGCCACCTTTTCTCTCTCTCTCTCTCTCTCATTAGCAGTTTTCACACATTGGCAGTGAGATGGCAATCAAAGCAGCTCTGCATGTAGAAATGTTTAAAATAGTCCAACCCATTCTCACTCCAAAGGCGTCAAAAACCGAAGCATGGTCAAGCGCCCCTAGCGTCACTTTTATGACGCCAAATGTGCCTCTCGGCGTCGACTATCGAAGCACTACGACCTTCATTGCTTTCAGTGGGAAACTTTTGGCGTCAGAATTCGACACGAGGACATGAGATGTTTATCGCTATGAAATCACGTTCAAGAAGTCTCATTCAGCATACATCGCGCGATACTTGCTATCAGTTCCACAGTTTGGGTGAGTAGTCGTATATACGCTCTTTTAATGCCTTTTATCAAATGTATTCTGTCTTCTTTATTAATCAGATTAGTGCCATATGTTTAATCGCTGTATTATATCGGTCATCCGCGGCTGTCTTTGAGTTTCATTGCGTTTAAATAAATGAACACAGCTGCTAATTAGTGTGATTAAACTCTATCTGTCACGTGACGTGCCTTAGACCTTCGATCCGTTTTATATTATTATTCATTTCAGGATCAATGATGTAAGTTGTATTTGTAGTAAAATCATGGTAATCACGACACAATAGTAATAAATGAAATGTGAAGTTAAAACACAGTAAATGGGACATTAGTAACTGTAACTGTAGTTTTACTATGATATATTAATAATCAATACAACAATACAATAATCACCAAACCAGCTATGTTTGTATCACTGTAATGTTAGTGTTTTTATGTGCTTTTATATGACAGATATCACAGTAATCATGTGTTCTGTACCATGCTTTTAATACCTTTTAATGTGAATCCAAAAAAAAAAAAAAATCAAATTAAAAATAAATAATAAAACATGTATTTTTCCATCTTGCAGTTCATTCATATCAGTTTATATATATATATATATATATATATATATATATATATATATATATATATATATATATATATATATTTATTTATTTTTATATATATAAATATTTTGCTCACAGATCATTATTAACATTCTGTATATAATTCAATTTTATTTTCTCTCCCCTTTTTTATTATTTATATTTTTAGCTGAAAAGACGTAAAGGCAGTCAGCCCAGTGGTGTTTCTGGAGAGGGATTCCTTCAGAAATGGAGAAGACAGAAAGCTGTGGAGGCAGATATTTGCAGCAGTAAGTCTGTGATAGTTTGTCCCTTTTATCAAAAATTCCTGCTGTTATAATTTGTACAGCATTTGTTGTTTCTTAAACTGTTGCACTGTCCAAATACCCACACTTGCCATCTTTTCACTTGACCACTTGATTACTTATTTGAAGTCTTTCCTGTATTTGGCCTAGTGTTCGAGTGAGCATGATGACCACGAGTGTGTGTCGAACTTTTCATGACCTGATGACTGTGTTTCCCAATCCTGATCCTGGAGAACCCCAGCACTGCACGGTTTTGGCGTCTCTCTTATCTGACAAACACACTTTTGAGGTCTTGGAGTCTTCACTGATGAGCTGATGAGTTGAATCAGGTGTGTTTGATCAGGGAGACATCTCAAATGTGCAGTGTTGGGGTTCTCCAGGACCAGGATTGGGAGCCACTGCCTTATGGGACACTTATGTGTTTAAAGAGATTTTTAATATCTAATTATCAATATTTCACATACTGTACTAAACACATCACAGTCTTAATAATCCAGTTTAACACTTGTATGATATTGTACAAGCCCCAGGACGGTCTCATCTGACACTATCAAAAGAATTCATATGACTATAGCTTGTTATTAATTACTTGCTTTCAATAATGGATTCATTTAACATTTAATTTTACAGCATCTTTACAGAGGCTGCTTTTATGGTCTAAACAAAACACAGTGTAATGTATAAGTTGAATGTAATGTAATATTTCTGTTTTACAGGATTGTTTGAGGATAACACTGCAGTTCTCCATCATGCACAAGGACTCACCTCGTTAACTCTTTATCCCCCACACACACAGATATGGTCCCTGGATCAGTGATTAGACTTTGCAGTGGTTTGATTTTTGCAGAAGATGTAACTTTGTTTTATTTATAAGCTCATAATGAATACATTACAGAACCAGTGATGAAAACAATAGTTAAAAATAGTATTTTTCGTATTGATAAAGCATTTTGTTCTCTTTTTCAAGCTTCATACAGTGAACTTTTTAGACTTTAATTAAGAGTTTTAGTAAAGGAGATATTCATACACAGTCATCCCCTAGCTCCAGTCATGAAGTGAATTCATGATGTTATTGTCAAAGCTAGCAGGTGTTTGTTTTCCTGAACACTTTCTCTGTCTTCCATTGTTCAGACAATCAGTGTTTATTTGATGCTGTGCTGATTGAGTTTTATAGATGATATTGCACACTTGACATGCATGTCTTCATGGTGTTTTTTTGTGAGTTTGAAACATTTACATTGTGTTGTATAACATTTTGGTCAATTTAATTTTTTTAATAAAATTGATCTTTTTCCAGTGTTCTCTGAAAGACATACTGTATTTACTGTTTTGTTTTTTAATAAAAGCATTTTCATTTGCATACTGAAAATAGTTAATGTTTACAACATAACTGCCTTTTTATTCTTTATGGTGGCAAAAACGAGCTTGGTGACAGAGGATGCAGTGTAGTAATTTGGGCATGTTGACTTTAAATGAGTTTGACATATCAATAAATAATGGAAGATCCTTACAAAAATATGCATGTTTATTATGCTTTATGTATTTATTTGTTCATTCATTCATTCATTAATTTATAATTTCTGTTTTTATTCCTAGGGTTCAAATGGTAGAGAATGGTAAATCACAGAAACACAAATGTGAACAATTTTAACTTTAAAACACAATGTAATATACAATGTAAATTTTAGAAGCACGTCATTTGATTAGTAAATATATTTGTCTTTGGTCAAAAAAAAAATATACAAATCTTAAAAATGTGTCTTATATTTAATGAGAGGAATCTATCTGTTGGATACAACTGCGACTGCTGGGCATGTGCACATCAATATTGCCCAATTTTTGTCAAGCTGAACAACGGAGGAAGGTGAAGACGTTAATAAAACAGAATCTAATAAGTAGCAAGCTTAATCTATTGTTAACCGAATCTATCCCTTCAGCCGAAAAACGAAAGACATCTGTCATACATGGATAAGGAAGTGTGACGCTGCTGCTCAGCTTAGATGCCATTGGCTATGACTTTTCAGGACAGTCTGTGGTTGGACTATCTTTTAACCCATATTAAACAGCGCATCATGTTAAAAAGTATGTTTTGCTCCTATCATCACATTAGTAATATATTAAGTCAACAATGAAGTGTTGCTATCTTGAGAAAAATGACATCTTTAGCGAGATCCTAATCCTAACCCTAAGCATAACTTCAATGAACTACAAAAACAGCCCCCTAGTGTTGCCTTTCTATAGATAGAACGACGGAGGCTTGTGGGTAATGTAGTTTAAAACTTTTTATTAACGAAACTAAATAAATTATTTATTTTAAGGTAAACTGGATATCTAAATATGTTTATTGTGCAAACCTCTATGATATATTTGAGAGGCAGGCTGAAATGTGGTATTTTACAGTGAGCAATATTTAAAATGCTTTCCACTTATTTCTGAAAACTGAGCTCAACATTATTTTATCAGCATAGCATAAGTAATAATCCTGCCCATTTTCTCTTTGATATGTTAATTGGACTCTGATTTACAGCCATTTGAAATGTACAGTTTTGGGCTCTTCCGGGGGGTGCTACTGGGCCCCTGGGGGTAGCAGGGCAGTAAAACCTACATATATGTATTCTCCTCATCATGAACAACAAACTGAGCTGAGTCACATTTATATCTGACAGTTTTCACAGTCCTCTGTTTTCTATTCTATTCATCATGGCTATTATACCTTTTGACAGGACATTGTGAGGCCATCTGATGAAACATGGAAAAATTATAAAGAAATGATTTAATAATGAAAATAATAGATTATTTCTTTGATTTTTGAAGTAAATGGCAAGAAATATAATGGATGAACCTGCAACAACTTGCCATTATCTATTCCCCACTGTAAAGCAGTAATCAAGGACAATGTATACACATTGTGATACTTCACTATTACACAAGGACAAATTCATGCAGTGCTAAGAATATTAATTTATATATATATATATATATATATATATATATATATATATATATATATATATATATATATATATATTAGCATTATATATAACTAATTAGCCGAAATCAGTGTAAAAATGTCCTCCTCACCCCCGTATCTTGCTCCTCATGTGCTGGACATCAGTAATGTGCGTGCTCTTGGTTTTAATGCAGTACAAGATCCACGTTGATCATTCCTGCTACATTCTCAGTTATCCGTCAAGTGCTTGTAACAATAAAGCCCATGGCACCATCTTGTAATGCAGAATAATTAATCTTGTAACTCCCTGTATTTCACAAAAAAATGTGCATATTTGTTACTAAAATATAAAAAAATTACTTTCTGGTGTACTGATGTCCCAGATGTTATTAATCCGATCAAAAATGTTAATGTCTTAAATAAAAAAATAATCCCAATAATTAATATGTCGTTTTTCCAAGTCTAAAATAAACACATATGAGCCTACCTAGTAAAATGATGTATTTACCAAGAATCTTCAGAACACAATATTCACCATTTTCATTTTATTGAAGCATAGACTATAAAGTTGATAAAGTAGCATCAAGACAAATAAGATTCAATGAAAATAATTATCATCAAAGATACATTAACCTCATATATAAATCAGTTCACACAGATGAGTGATGAAATGTCCTTAAAAGTCACACAGTCCCATCCAGTCAACTGTGATACAGATCATGTGATACATATAAGACATGTGATACTGTTTCAGAAAATAATGATTCCCATCATCACATCTAAACTGGTTTCATCTCCCCATCGTGATCTTCTCTCGTGTCTGGAAACAGTTTGTGGTTGATGTCCAGCACTGATGAGGTGTAGCTTGTTCTCAGCCAGAGGATCTCTCAGTCCTAAGATCCCAGACCTGGTCAAAGTGAAACAAACAATGCAGAAGAAGTTGTTTAATGGACAGAGAGCGCAGCTTATGTTCTGTGTGGTTTTAGCAGGGTGAGTAACTATGACCCTTGTAGTACTGTACACTTACCATTCTTCAAGCTGTTTTAAGATCTTTTGAGAAGCTTTTCTCTGAAGACAATTTACCACATCCTCTTCTTTCACTCCTTTCAAGAGCATCACTTGGTCAAAACCCCTCATTTGGCTGATGAGATCATCTGTACAAATAAAAATACTGCAATAAATATGTCATTCTGCAAGAATTAAGAAAAAGTTACAGAAGCAAAGGTCTTGCTCATGAGACATTAGCATGTGTAGTTCTCAGAGACTCTAGAATTCATCTGTTGTTGCAGTAAATGTGTTTTTTTCCTCTAGAATCTTTCTCCAAAGTTCCTGACTTCTCTCACAAATGTGTTTTAGTCTGTGCAGTGTAATGCCTGGCTTCAAACCAATCAACTATCAATTCACAATTAATAACATAACATTTACAAAACAATGAAATAATGTCAATTGGTGTTTATATCAACTAAACCAATTTCATGACACTTGTCTGCTAATAAAACAGGTGGTGTGTTTTTAAAAACATAATATTAAAAATGTCCAGTCACACTTTGCTAACATGCTGTAATTGTAATAGTATAAAACGAAATCAAGGCTGACATGACCAGTTCTGTGAGAGATCATCATAAAATGTTGTATAACATTGCTTCAACACACACATACCAGAGGACTTCTGTTTGTTTGAGCTCAAGATGGCCATCTTCATTCCTCATCCTGAGCAAATCATATCCTTGGTCTTCCTTCTCTTCTGTGAAACAAGATAATCTCTACTTACTCTCTGTGCAATTAATATTGCTCATTAAACATAATTAAGTTAATTTAAAGTAAGATTCAGACCAGAGCATTTTTGGAGTAAACAAATGTACCTGGGAAGAGCTGATCATGGCAAGATTCGCTGAGACTCAGTAATAGCTCTTTTAGGTTTTAGGAAGGTTTGTGAGGGTTGGCTCTTAAAATAGCTGTTGAGCTCGATATTTTAGACCTGAAAAAGAAGAACAGCATTATCTGGAAAAAATCCTGTAAGACAGAAGGAAGGACATATTATTAATTACGTGCAGCTTGTACATTACACCTCTGTAAAGATGCTGTATAATTAAATGTTAAATGAATCCATTATTGAAAGCAAGTAATTAATAACAAGCTATAGTCATATGAATTCTTTGATAGTGTCAGATGAGACAGTCCTGGGGCTTGTACAATATCATACAAGTGTTAAACTGGATTATTAAGACTGTGATGTGTTTAGGGATCATTTTTAAGACTTTGACCCTGTCCAGATACCCACACTTGCAGTCTTGGCCACTTGAGAGTGTGTGTACGTGACAGTGTGTGCACAAGACTGTCCCCGGTCTTAATAATGCCAAAGCACAGCGTCCTTAACACACACTAAACCTCTCCAATACTGCTCTGGAGCGCTATACAAAGCTTAGTGTATCCCATCATGCATCATGTTTTGGAATAAATCATCAGACTTTTTGCCGAGATCTCACAAGAGGTTATGGAAAGCTGTCCAATGTACAGTATGTGAAATATTTATAATTAGATATTAAAAATCTCTTTAAACACATAAGTGTCCCATAAGGCAGTGGCTCCCAATCCTGGTCCTGGAGAACCCCAACACTGCACATTTGAGATGTCTCCCTGATCAAACACACCTGATTCAACTCATCAGCTCATCAGTGAAGACTCCAAGACCTCAAAAGTTTGTTTGTCAGATAAGAGAGACGCCAAAACCGTGCAGTGCTGGGGTTCTCCAGGATCAGGATTGGGAAACACAGTCATCAGGTCATGAAAAGTTCGACACACACTCGTGGTCATCATGCTCACTCGAACACTAGGCCAAATACAGGAAAGACTTCAAATAAGTAATCAAGTGGTCAAGTGAAAAGATGGCAAGTGTGGGTATTTGGACAGTGCAACAGTTTAAGAAACAACAAATGCTGTACAAATTATAACAGCAGGAATTTTTGATAAAAGGGACAAACTATCACAGACTTACTGCTGCAAATATCTGCCTCCACAGCTTTCTGTCTTCTCCATTTCTGAAGGAATCCCTCTCCAGAAACACCACTGGGCTGACTGCCTTTACGTCTTTTCAGCTAAAAATATAAATAATAAAAAAGGGGAGAGAAAATAAAATTGAATTATATACAGAATGTTAATAATGATCTGTGAGCAAAATATTTATATATATAAAAATAAATAAATAAATATATATATATATATATATATAAACTGATATGAATGAACTGCAAGATGGAAATATACATGTTTTATTATTTATTTTTAATTTGATTTTTTTTTTTTTTTGGATTCACATTAAAAGGTATTAAAAGCATGGTACAGAACACATGATTACTGTGATATCTGTCATATAAAAGCACATAAAAACACTAACATTACAGTGATACAAACATAGCTGGTTTGGTGATTATTGTATTGTTGTATTGATTATTAATATATCATAGTAAAACTACAGTTACAGTTACTAATGTCCCATTTACTGTGTTTTAACTTCACATTTCATTTATTACTATTGTGTCGTGATTACCATGATTTTACTACAAATACAACTTACATCATTGATCCTGAAATGAATAATAATATAAAACGGATCGAAGGTCTAAGGCACGTCACGTGACAGATAGAGTTTAATCACACTAATTAGCAGCTGTGTTCATTTATTTAAACGCAATGAAACTCAAAGACAGCCGCGGATGACCGATATAATACAGCGATTAAACATATGGCACTAATCTGATTAATAAAGAATACAGAATACATTTGATAAAAGGCATTAAAAGAGCGTATATACGACTACTCACCCAAACTGTGGAACTGATAGCAAGTATCGCGCGATGTATGCTGAATGAGACTTCTTGAACGTGATTTCATAGCGATAAACATCTCATGTCCTCGTGTCGAATTCTGACGCCAAAAGTTTCCCACTGAAAGCAATGAAGGTCGTAGTGCTTCGATAGTCGACGCCGAGAGGCACATTTGGCGTCATAAAAGTGACGCTAGGGGCGCTTGACCATGCTTCGGTTTTTGACGCCTTTGGAGTGAGAATGGGTTGAATAGTCTGTTCAGTGATGCTTGCTCACGTAAACACACTCTTGCACACCACCAACAAAGAGCATTGGGTACACACTGTCACACACACCACAACTATACACACCACACTGTGACAAAAGACTTGAGACCTGCGTGTGAGAGTCTCTGTGCATGTCCTCTTTGTGCGCAAAGTGATAGTGACGGGGTCAGCGCTGGTTGTGACCTCCTGTCGGCAGGTTGGCCCGAGTGGCAGACTGAGTGACATCTGTGAGGTCATCACTGGCGAAATAACAGACGTAAGGGCATGAGAGGTCAAATCGGTCTGCTGTCCCCAAGAGACTGTTCTGGAAAGAAAGAAACTGTTTGTGTGTAAGAGTGAGTGCCCTCTGCTGGGTACGCCAGAATATTTTCCAACAAAAGAAGCTCAATGAAGGGAAAGGCCTTTGGTTCATAACAGTTCATAACAGTTGATGCCTTGTAAGCTTCAGTCCTCATTCATTGTAATTGCTTGGGAAACAGTGACACATACTTTTTCATACTCCTTAGCTTCTCTTTCACAGAAGGACAAAAGACATATAGGCCTTAACTACCTAAATAATAATTTTGGCATAAACTAATATTAATATTTTCTCTAATATATTATTAGGCATTGTTATATTATTTTAAAATAACAATAATAATTTTCCTGAATCCTTATAAGAAATGACTGAAAAAGTAATGCAAATTCAGGATCCTTGAATAATATGTTGCTCTTAGGACTTCTGGAATCTTTAAATTATGTTAATTTTTATTCTAATAAGTATAATTTAGTGAGTTATTTTAATTTACAGAAAACCGTAAATTGCCCATAGACAAAATTAGGTGTATGTGCCTTTGAATATTGTGATTGACGGTGATGTGTTTTGGAATCATAAAGGTTGAGTATTAAATCTCATGAGTATTAGTCACTTCCTTTAGTGCTTTTGAGTTTACCTTCATCTAGGCCCATAGATTTTCTGCTCTATAACCATCTGACAGCTATATTTCCTCAATCCTCATCATACTTTAAGTTTTGGCTACAGTGTCAGAAGGATTCATACAGTATATGCAATTTTCTGTCACCTATCCTGAAGATACACACAACACTTGCCTGACTTCTCCACCACTCTTAATGTTCCTAGTGGGTGTGTGTGGAGTCAAAGTGTGTGTGAGCAAATAAATGCTCAGACACACACACATACATAGAAAGGACAGTTGTGACAGATAGCAACTCTAGGGCATCTTGATCAGCAGAGGGGAAGACAAACACACACTGACACTGGCTGACATTTACTGCAGCCTTGAGTGGAGTTATGTGGGATCTCGTCTTTCTCTTTCCTGGGACAAAGAATCTCTCTCTTCCTCTCTTTGTCATCAGCAATAATTGATGTGTCACACCTGCGTAAAGAGTGGTTGTTGAGTGCTAATGATGCAGTGAGCATAACTAATGGGGACTAATGCAGGGCGGCAGGGTCGTTCGTGCTTCCTGCTGATTCTAGCCAGCAGATGATCTGCTCAGTAAGGGCATGTTCTGGGGTGAAGAATGGGCAGCAGGTCAGAAATGGGATTATTTGTGGATCGACTTACTCAGGTGTGCATGTGCATGTTTAAGCATTAATATGTCTGTTTCCAACGTGTGACGTGTAAAGAATGTGTCGCGTATCTAGGCAGACGTTTGTTTTTGTTTTTTTAAGTGAAGTGGAGTGTGCTTACAGTTAGTGAAAGTGACAAATGTTTCTATGGAACAGGCAGTGCTGCTTTACTAGAGCAGCTGTCAACCCATACATGTAACTAGACCATATTTAGGGGGGCTTCTGTCCCTGTCTTTCATCTCAACACCATTAAAATCTGTAATGTGCACCCTTCAGAAGTCTGTAATTGTGATCTCTCTTTACATTTGCTGAAAGCTGACAAACAGATAGAATTTCACATTTTGAATCTTTCAGAAATGATCCCCTTGTGAGGGACCCTTATTCTAAAATATACAAGCCACTATGTATTTTTATGTATAATGACATTTACTAAAACTAAGTTTTGTTTAGTGACCATTTCTCTCTATTAACTATTAGTATGTATATTACATGCATATGGGCTGTTTATTAGCACAAATTAATACCTTGATAATAATACCAATTTGATAACTGATTATACTAATCAAACTATGCTGCAATGATCCCATAAAAATACTGATAATTAATTGTAGCTTTTTGAGCAAATGTTTACAAAAAGAATATATATGCAGGACATGATTCCTTTGCAATAAGTGTTTTTTTTTTCCTATGATTTGCTGAACCAGAAATGCAGTCAAAGAAGTTTCAAAAGAATAAAGAATGAAAAGGATCTGTAGGCTTTGTGGTGATTTGTGGTCACCAGGCAGTCATTGAAAATAGACAAGACACGATATAGGCATTGTACAACAAACAACAGTTGTAACAGTTGTTTTCTCTCTCTCCCAAGCTATATATTTATGCATTTCTCTCTTCTCTTCATTTATGCATACATTTTCCCATTGCCGCTTTTGGCAATTTTGAAAAGGAAAAAGTTCTTAGTGTTGTGTTTCTACTGTGGCTTCACTATACTATTTATTCATCTCCCTTTCATTCTTTTATCTCTCTCTCTCTCTCTCTCTCTCTCTCTCTCACTCGTATTGGGACAAAAGTGCAGGGCAGAGCAAAATGTGAGAGGACAGAGTGAGAAACTGGAATTCATTAACAATAAATGATTGCTATACGATGACTTATTTAATCACAAATGAGCACTTCGGGTCCCGAGTAGTGAAGCAAGAGGAGAGGGAATGTGAGCGAGATAAAGGGTAGAAGTGTTAAACCTCTGAGGCTTTTAAAATATTCTGATTTTCATCTCAATTCACGTCATTGAGCTGGTGTTAGCATTTGAACTTTGCTAAGACTCGTTTGAGGGTTTTAGAATTTTGTCTGCCAATCAGACCCTTTTTAAATATTTTAGAGCCCTCTTCATGTAATAATGATACTTTAGTGTCTCCATCATCTTTTGTATGAATAATTCTGCAGCAGGTCCAACTGGCAGAGTGAAATATCTCTCCTCTGGAATCTTCTTGTGGCCTCCCTTGGTTTTCTGCTCTGGAAGAATAGTTCTTTCTGTTTACTGGGATATCTGAAGATGCTCTCAATCTATCCCACAAGGCCCCTCTTCTCTCTCTTTCTTTTTGTGTTTGGCAGAAAGATTCAGGGGAGCTGGCACCAATCAGGCCAGGAACTGAGGATGCGGGAGAGAGGATGCCAGGGTGTCTGGGCCAAGCCACTCACTAGGGCATTGTTTTGCTCTGACAGAGGATTATTGTGTGTTTGTGTGTGCATGCGTTTGTACATCAGTGTGTATCTGTGCTGTCAACAGACCTCCTCCTTAACCCTAACACACCACCGTTGTGTCTGAAAGCATCCTGCCACACACATAAAGAGAAGCAGAAGGAAGGACAATCACAAAAGGCGGACTCCCTTGCCAAACCCTAATGTATTTATGTGCAAATAGCTTCCTCTTATCCTTCTTTACAACTTTTTGCATCTCCAATAAGATCCTGTGTAAAAGAAACACTTCAGCTTGAAAGTGTTTTTATCTTTCCTGTTCTTCACAGGATTTCTTCACAAATTTTCTTAAAACTGTTAATTGGTTAACTTTCAGATGTCTTTTCGCAAACTAAAAGTAGAATTTGTATACAGTCACGGTCAACATTTTGGCAGTGACATAAATTTTGTGTTTTGTAAAGTTCGGTGCTTAAGCTGCTGTGGTGTTCATTCACATTGTTTCTAGATTATTGTGTAGAGTGCAACGTGATCAGATGTTTTTTAAATATCCTGATACATAATGACCTGCTAGCATTAATGGACTAATCATATCAGCAGTACGTGTGAAAGTATGAATGAGTACTAGTCAGGTGAATTCACTGCCATGCTTAAAAGGTTGTAAGAGCAAACTGAGGGAGGGAAGGCAGCAGGGTGATGTGAGGGCATCTGCATGCACAGTGAGGCCAAGACTTTAGGACAACCGCCTGGTGTCAAGAAGGGCAGCAAAGAATCCACTTCTCTCCAAAAAAAAAAAAAAAAAAAAAAAAAAAAAAAAGTAAAGGACAGACTGAAATTCTGCTGGAAGTACAGTGATTGGACAGCACAAGACTGGTGCATTTTCAAGGTATTTTCTCTGATGAAGCTCCCTTCCGACTGTTTGGGACATCTGAAAAATCGACTGTTCGGAGAAGAAAAGGTGAACGCTATCGTGAGTCCTGTGTGCCAACAGTGAAGTATTCTGAGACCATCCATGTTTTGGGGGCTCTCTCATAATTCTGCCCAAAAAACACTGCCATGAATAAAGAAGGGTATCAAAATGTCCTGCTAGAGCGACTTCTTACATGATCCATGAGCAATTGGTGATGATTCCAGCATTTTCCAGCATGATGGAGCACCATGTCACAAAGCAAGTGTGATAAAGAAGTGACTCAAAGATTATTACAAAAAAATGTTGTATTGCGGCCAGGCAACTCCCCAGATTTCAGTCCCATAGAGAACCTGTGTTCAATCCTCATAAGGCAAGTGCACAAGCAGAAGCCCATGTATTGTGATCAACTCTGAGAACTAATAAGGCAAGAATGGATCGCCATCAGTCAGGACTTGGCCCAGAAAATAATATCCATCATGCCAGAGCAAATTGCAGAGGTTATGAAGAACAAGGGTCAACACTGTAAATATTGATACATATTTTTCCACAATAAAAGTATATATATATAGAGAGAGAGAGAGAGAGAGAGAGAAAGATACACTTGTTTATAAGCTTAATCATTGTTTTTTTTTAAGTATACCACAGAAACATGTGGAAAAAGAATCTACAAATACTGAAGCAGCAAACATTGCAAAACACAAAATTTATGTCACTGCCAAAACTTTTGGCCATGACTGTATGCTGTATGCACTGTCATTCAAAATTATGGGATAAGTAATATTTTTTGTGTTTTTGGAGAAGTGTCTCATGCTCGTTCAGGCTGCAAATCAAAATTACAATAAAAATTATATTGTGAAATATTGCAATTTTGAATAAGTGTTTCGTGAATACATTGTAAAATTTAATTTATTTCTATGATGCAAAGCTGAATTTTCAGCATCATTACTCCAGTCTTCAGTGTCAGAATTTTTTTGCAACAAATTGTACACTACCGTTCAAAGGTTTGGGGGCAGTTTTTTTTTTCTTTCTTTTTTTTTTTTAAGATATTAAGACATATTGTTAAGATTTCTAGAAACTTATGACTGAAAATTCAGCTTTGCATCACATGAATACATTATATTTTAAAATATATTAAAATAGAAAACAGTTCATTTAAATTATAATATTTCAAAATTCTGTATTTTTGATCAAATAAATGCAGCCTTAATTCCTGTTCACACTACAAGCAACAAAGCAACACAATCAGGATCCCATTCATTTCAATGGAGAGCTGGCAATTTTATGTATGTACAGATTAAATTAATATTTATATTATATTTCATCTTCTGCCTCCAAAATGTTTGTATTTATCAGCAAAGAAACCTGATTCGCTGTAATGGCATCCAGTAGTGAGAACATCCACTAGCAACCTCATCACCAGCCCCTGATCGCTAATAGTGTGAACGCAGCTTTAGTGAGCAGAAGAGACTTCTTTAAAAAAACATAAAAAATCTTACTGATCCCAAACTTTTGAACAGCAGTATATGAACCAACAACAGGAATGAATGTTCTTACTCTTCAGATTTATAAATTATGTGTCAGCATACGTTCATGTTCGATTTAGCTAAGTGGACCACATGCAATTAGAACATGCATTATATGGAGAGGTGTTATATAACTGAAATGTATGTCTCTGCATGTCATGTATTTCAGTGTGGAATTTGTGGGTGGGGGGACGGTTAGGTTAGGTTTCTGAGCTGATGAGTGGTTGAGTGAATGAAACTGAATGAGTGGCTTTAAGCGGATCAGACACAGCACGTCTGACACTCTCTCATCAGATGTGTGACTCTATTCCTCTTAGACACACAAACACACACACATGCAACACAACACTATACATTTACACATCTCACACAACTCCTTATCTCTCTTTCAGAATTTCTAAGTACTGATTAATGCATGCAATATCATTATAGAGATACATTTTAGATCCTACATACAACATAGAAAGCAGTGACATTCTAAAACAATAATAATAGTTTTTATTAAGTTAAAGTAAATTGAAGTGAGAAATTTTTTTAATATTGCATTTTATTTCAGTTGACTTCAAGTAATGGAGTAAAGTTCAAGTAATGTTTTTATGGTTTTAATTTTACTATCGGTTTTATTTAACTTAAATTGTCTTGAGGCACGTGTAATGAAATAAAAAAGTAATGTGCAGACAGTTTAGTCTACATTTAATGCACACAAGAAGCAAACAAAGTGGTCTGAAGAGGTGACCCAGCTAGGATCTGGCGAGGTGGTAGCCTACTAAGTGTAAATCTAGCTGGTGTTAAACTGGGCTGCAAATATGAGGTCCCCTGTTGCTAATGAGGGGGTTTAGGCTGAGAGGTCCTGGCATAGCTGGAAAGCTTTAAACTGCCCTGCTGCTAAAAGGCATTTACCGAAGCAAGGGATCTTATTTTCACACCCGAGACAAACATGACCCTCAGTGTGAGAGAGTACGTGTGTGTGTGTGTGTGTGTGTGCATGCCAGATGCTTTTTCGTGAGGGGCTACAACGTAAGCACATTTCTGGGAAGTATGATTGCTGCTGGCGGAGTCCCAGCATGCTACTGGCCGCTCTGATGGAGAGGGGAAGGACACGCTCTCCAACACCAGTTACACACTGCGCGCTCAGGATACTAGCCAGGAGAGTGATTTGCACTATGTTTGCTTATGACTCCGTGTGCGTGTGTGTGTGAGAGAGAGTGTGTGGTGGGGGTACACAGAGAACATTTGAGCAGGGTATTTACACAGGGTCATAATTAACAGTACATTAGCATTCCTCCGCTCTCATGGTAATGTGGTCATTGTCCCGAAAGAGTAACACTATCCTGAGCTCACATGAGCGGCGTGACACTTTATTACAGAGGAGACGCTCCAACATCTTCAGATGAATTTATTTGTATGTCTAATGGAAAGTCATTGCTTTCAGCACTTCATTTGAGTATTTTCATATTTAATCATGTATCTGATAATAGCCATATAAACACGAGAAAGCCTTATTCGGACAGTAATTGTTTTGTGGCGTTTGGACCAATCAGACACACAATTGTTTATTAGATTTAACAAATCAATTATTCATTAGATTAACAAACAATCACATACCCCTCACCCAACACCAGACTCAGTGCCTAATGTCTGTGAATGACCTCCATATCCCTGTTTACCATGTTAACCAGGTCACCTCAGCCAGATCAGATCAACTTTACGACCCAAAAGTATGTAGAGAGAATCTTCCGCCCTACTTAATTCTCTCTAAAACAGACACATACTTCTATAGGAAATGACTTCTTTCATTAATTCAAGACACATTTTTCTATGACTTCCCTATCATGCATTTCCCCAGACTTTGTGTATGATTATTACCTCCCTGTATCTTGTGTATAGTATACTGTTTTATGCATGCTTATAGATCACTAGTTAATGTAGCCTCACCTATACTATGTTTGATCTCTATGAAATTGTCTTCAGATGATCTAATTGAGAGTGCATCTTATGTTTATACCTATGCAACATATTAATGTTCGAAGAATTGTTTTTGTAGTCTTTGCATGAATATCCAATCAAATTACATATGCAAAATACCATGCTCTAAGACAAAGGGTGCATCTCAATCAACTCCCTAGCTCCCGAGCTCGTGAATCTGTGTACACTAATTCAGTCGCTGGTACGTTCCCTCACTCACCACACGTTGGGACAGTGATCACTGGAATTCCAGCGACATGATTACGTACAACGTCTATGGACAACATAGTAGAGAGTTATCACTGGAATTTAAAAAACAACAGGCAGGACCATCAAATCTTTATATTATTTTTTAATATATTTTTTTTATCTCTAAACACATTGCTCTGTTGTATGTTCTTACAACATTTCAGCGGTATATTCATTATAATGTTAATATAATATAATTAGCTTTTCTACACATAAACTCATTCAGTGCATATTCAGTGGCACTTGCCCTTCTATGACTGTTACTTGGAAGTGAGTGCAGCAGTTAATGTGGCACGTTGTTTGGGCATGGCACACACACATTGGATGGCTCATGTCTGTATGAGCTAGTGGAACCAGCAGGAATAGCATGGCATTCTGGGTAGCATGAAGCAGAGGAAAGGGCAGTGGAGGACAGACCTATAAAAGGATAGGGTAGAGAATATGTACGTTAGCGTATGGACAAACAGACAGATGGACTAACAGATGGATCAGAGGTCGGTGGTGGTATTTGTATTGCTGTGGTATATCCTCATATCTCACAGGACTCAACTGTGTCTTTCTCTTTCTGTCTGCTTATCTCTGTTTCCATCGCTCTTTCCCTCAGTCTCTGACAGCAGAGTAGCAGAAGCAGCTGATGCCGGTGACACATGTCAGCAAAGAGATAGTGTATCCTTTTTGTCTGCCTCTTCCCCCACCGCTCTCCTCCTCTCTCTCCTTCCTCCACCTCCCGCCGAGTGGATAATAAGCACAGTGGTGATATGCCATCTAGGGACACACAAACACGCACTCCAACACATTCGGATTGCCTTTAACAGCATAGGTTTAGTATGCAAAGACACACCAACAACTGCAGAAGCAACTGTAATGTGACATTATGAGTGTTATTGAAGCTAATTGCTTACCAGCGACATTAAATACGTGCTGATCTTACTGGGTTTCATCTAGGTTGAGTATTCCTGGCTGCTGTAGATATAGCTGAGCCAAGTGAGCATTAGAAGTGTGGAAATGGCAGTTCAGGGTCTTGACATATACAGCTGGGCCTTCCCAACTCTCCAAATTAGCCTAAGTGTATTTTGAGAGAGCTGGTTGGCACTGACACCCAATACCCTGACTGGACCAAGCCGGCCTCGGGAGACTGAGGTCAGGTGACATGCTGACTTAAAGCAATGTCAACACAATCATTCTGACAGCCTTTTATTTCAGCAGCTCCAACACCTGCAGCTCAACACACACACACACTGTGTTTACGGGATAATGTGTTGTGATGCTGTGGAGAGTTATAGCACAAGAGATACTCATGACCTCAACTCTTAAATTCTCTCTCAGCTATAAAACACACATGCACTTTAAAGGTTTCGTTTCATTTGGAGTAAAACAATTAAATTGCCATTCAAATGTCATGTAATGTTGTAGACAAGGCGAATAGTAGGAACACTGTAAAAAAATGTACACCTGTTTCAACTTCAACACTGTTAAAATCTTAAGTTCAGTTGCTGCCTTAGAATTTTAAGTTCGAGTTGAAATGATTTGTAATTTTAAGTTGTTTTAACTTGTGAGGTCATTTTATTTTTATACAGAGTATGTACTTTTTGGGATATTTCAAGAAATTCACTTTTTTTTATTTCAGTTCAGTGCAAAATCACAAGCACTTTATTCAATAATTTTTTTTTTTAATCATTTGATTATATTTCAGTTATTTCAATTTGTTTATATATGTAGGTTTTCCGTATGGCAACTATTTTTATTTAAATATATTTAATATAATTTTATAAAATTAAATGTAAAAATTATTTAATTGAATTATGAAATTATTTATTTAATATGCACACTACCACTCAAAAGTTTGGGGTAAGATTTTTTTTATGTTTTTGAAAGACGTTTTGCTCACAGAGGGTGTACTTATTTGATTAGAAGTACAGTAAAAACAGTAATATTCTGAAATTGTATTATAAATTAAAATAATCATTTTCTATTGTAATATTTTTTAATGTATTTTATTCCTGTGATTCAATGCTGAATTTTCAGCATCACATGATTTTTTAGAAATCATTCTGATATGCTGATTTTGATGCTCAACAACATTTCTTCTTATTTTGTATACAATATTGTATTACAATATGTAGTATGTTATGTCTGTTTTACTTGAAGTCATTTGTTTATTAATTGGACTTGTATGCTGATGTTTTTGAACTAGTTCAAAGGGGACAGCTGTTTATGAAGCGAGGTGTACTACTTATGCTCTATATATTGTGCTTGGCCTGCAAGAGCATCTCTAGAGAGAAAGGATGTTTTCTTGCTATTATTTACACAGCTTTTATATTGTATCAGGAAAAGCAAAATGTTACAAAAACGTGATTCTGAGCATACTGACAGACACAGACAGTAGCTAAGCCCCACAGTCCAGTGGTCCAGACAGGACACATCATTCAGTGGCTCACTGCTAATTGCCTGATCGTTAAAGTGATGCTATTCCTGGAAACAGAGGAGCTCTGGGAGCTGCGGTTTTGTTTTAATTAGTGAGACGCACAAGCAGTCAGGCAGGTGAAATTGAGAACTGTGCTCGTTTTCTCCTCTTCTGTCTGTTTGTTCATTTAACTGCCGGCAGCGCTTGTTTTTTCCCCCTCCTCTATCTCTTTATATATCCTACCATCTCTCTTTTTTTCTCTCACTCTCTTGCTTGGTGTTCCCTGAAAGCACTTTGCGGCTTGTTAGTGCGCAGGAGGGTTGGTGCAGTGCCCTCAGGACTACAGCAGCAAGGTGACATCTATCAATTGAATGCGTTGGCATGCTATAAATACACCTGTCAGCCCTCCCTGCACTCCACCCTCCTTTACTCTCGCTCTCATGCTCGCACATACACAGAGCAGCTTGTGACAGCACAGGGAGGAAACAGCTGAGCTCAGAGGGAGGGAGGGGGGAGAGAGAGTTTTATATCTCCAGTTCAGTTCATGCTGTCACTTCCAGAGAGGTCTTAATTACAGCGCTACAGCTGTGAGGAAAGGAACACAGACTGCCAGAATCGGCAGCCCCCCGCTATGATACAGTGTTACTGCAGGGCCGCACACATGTAGTCTTGCAACACTGAAATGCTTTGAAAAACTTTTTGCAGTAAGTTTTGAGCATTAATTTATCTTGAGTTATAGTTTGTTTATAAATACATGTTTTTTAGACTTCTGGAGACAGTTGTTCAAAAAGTTTAATCTGGATCTGAATGATCTGGATTTGGAAATCCCATGTTTTGCTATCTAGGATCAGGTGACCCTTCTTACTTTTGTGCCGGTTTTTTAAAGCAAAATTCGATTGGATCACCCTAATCCAGATACACACTTTTTCAGATTTCCAAATCTGGAATACTGTGCTCTACTGAGCCCCTAAAGGGACATGGTGGTGGAGAAAAAGAAATGTTTTGCATTCTAGCTTTGCATTGCATTTACACAAATAACTACTACTGACTGGTCCACCTCTGATGATTGTGCCAATGTATTTGAATCTGTGATTCCAAATAAATAAATAAATAACTTGAAATTAAATAGAATATTTTTGTTTGATGTTGACAGAATTTATTAAAATTGTTTTAAGGTATGTTTTTAAGGTAAGTGGTTGGAATCCATTTATTCTAGCTATGTTGAATAACTTTCAACACGTTTTAATTTTTTACATTAAGCTAAAATAAATTGTTTGCAACTACTTATCTTAAAAAAATAGTATATTTTTCCCCAGTTTATCACAATTTTACGAAAACATTTTGAACAACACAAATTGAGGATTTAATACAGATTAAGTAATCTAATCTGAGTTCTAAATTGTTTTTCTTTTTCTTTTGAACAGCCCTTTTTCAAGATTTGATCCAATCCGATGGCCAAAATCCAACCAGATTACTTTTTTCAACAACTGGCTCCATATTAAATGAACATTTAATGATGAAAACTAACTAAAGTTAACTAAACGGAAATATTTTATATTATATCTGTAACTAAAGTTGCTAAATTAATTATTATGGCACTACCAGTACTTCCAGCAAAAAACATTTTTGAAATACATTTTTAACATTTGTACATCTTAAATTTAAAGATACATGCTTTTAGTTGTTCTGTAAATGAATGAATTCATATTAATTCACCCTATATAGGTTATTAGTCAAATGAGTCACTCCTAGCTGCGTGCTATCATGTTGTTGTTTTTTTACATTGTAACATTGAATAAAAATGTCATTGCTGTCTGGTCGTGCAAGATGCATTTCTCCAGTTATTTAGTCTACTTATACCCTGCCCCTTTCTTACAATTGGCTGCAAGCACACATTTAGCCAATATGCCTCCATTCAATCAAGAACGATGTGTAATCCATTTCACTTGGATGTACATCACCGCACTTTAATATTAAAGACAATTTTTAGATTTCATTCAAGCTTTCGCTAAAATTCTTCAAAAGAAAATAATAATTAATGCAACCAGTAAGGAACTTGAATGAATCAGTTCAACCAACCAATCAATATTTTTTTTTTTAATATAGGAAAATACTAGATGGAGAAAACCTTTGAGGCCAATAGAAATTTATTTGAGAGATTTCTCAACCCTATCTCTATACTATTATATTTTAATCACAAAATAGTCACAAATACTTGAAGTATGTGTCATTCTGCAACTGGTGCCCATGACCTGGCATCCCATGCACTTTTAAGCTTGTGACTCTTAAACTAGAACGAGGCCCGTAAGCATGTAGTAAATGGTTATTGGAAACCCGCAGTGCCTGATCTCACTGCGAGGTGTGAGCAGCACATTTGACCCACTCCTCTTTAATGCTTCCTGGGAGAGAAGGACATTCTGACACGCGGGGCCTGCCGAGCTGTGACGTCAGCTGACATTCTGAGGGTATTAACAGATGTGTCTTTGTCACAGTCACTGGCATGGTAATAGCTTAGCATCTGATTGGGTTGCAGGGCTAGTGTTACGGTTGCCCCGAGCACCTGTCTGTTTAATGAAGGGAGGGGAAGAGCTGAATGAGCGCCTTTTGGCTGCTCTCTTAGGTACTTATGCATTAATGTGCTGCTTTCATTGAGGAGATGAACTCTACAGAAGGCCATCTTAGCTGATGTTATTCAATAATGTTCATTTCCCCTCTTGTCTATGTAGAATTTAGTAGCAGATGCTTTTTAGTGTAATGGTTAAAGGTGGGTGTGTAAAAGGTTCCAGGTTTGTTGTCTTTCACTTGTCAAAATCATTTCTGATTTTGTTTGGCTGTCAACTTTTTTATGATTCTAATTATATAATTCCTTTATATATATAATTACAGTAGAACAATTATAAAACGTTATAGTTATAGAGGTATTATAATTGTTGTAAATATTTAATAATATTCAAATCTTATAAATGATCAAATATTATACAGTATCATAGATTTATGACTTTTTTTTATTTCATTTTGGGATTCTGCATTTTATTCTAATCTAAAGTATTTTTTCTTTTTAACTAAAAAGTACTATCTCTTTAAGAAGGTTTTGAATGCACACAAGTAGAATATGTTTGTGGATCAACAACCTTTGTTGTTCCTGGAAGCATCCCAACATAGCCCTAACACTAACCTTAAAATGATTGGATGATTTGAATGTTATTCCAGAAACAAAAAGGGATGCTAATCTAGGAAAATGTTCTATTTGTGTACATCATGTTAAGTGTTCTTAACCTCAGACTGCTCCAGGTGGGCTAATCCTGTAATTAACTCCATTTTTCTGTAAGCATGGTCCCTTGAGAATGGACACAAGCCTCTTATGATTCCGTCTTTATAGTGTTTTGTGTTCATGTGGTTTCATGAGCTGTTGTCAAAATTGCTATCTAGTTTAAAATCCCATTGCTCATTATTCCATGTGAAGTGATGCAGGCTGGAGGAGGGATTCAAAGCGCACTCACCTCATCCCTGATTCCGGACAAGCAGCTTTTTTCCACAGTCATGTGGTGAAATGTTTACATCGTTCTTAAAGCAAAATGATGGTAATTACAAACCCGTTTTTCCTCACTCAGTGAATCATGAGATGTCATCCAAGTGTGGCCGTTATTTGGCTTTCAAAGCAAGCATGCACCACAGATATGTAGTTTACTATATCCCTGTGCTTTAGTTTGTTTTTCATGTATATTGGTATTTTCAGAAAAAAGTAGGTCCTGAGCAAAATACTATTCAGAATGTTGTTTTGTTGTTGTTGGTTGTTTTTGTTTTTTACAGGTGGTCATTTAATAATTGTGCTGACTGAACAATCACCCACTAATAATAACAGGACAGGCAGTGGACAGTGAGTGTGTGTGGTGTGTGTTGATGTGTGTAACAGCAATTATTATAATATAAACACTATTATGTGTCAGTTTTACTCTGCAGAACAAAGCTCTTTTGGCTCAGACTATGAGTTGGCTCAGAGTATGCATAACAATTCAGTGAAGTGAGAGAGTAAAAGAAAAAGAGACGTGAGAGTGACTGAGAATGTTAAAATGTGGTTAGGCGCTGAGGTTTAGGGATTCCTGCCAGGAGCTGTCAGAAAAAGAAAAAAAAACACCCAGCAGAATAGGGGAAAAAAATCCCATTTTAAACGTCAGGAAAGAGGAAAGCTCTATATTTATGTTCTCCTGTCTATATCCCAGGGTGTGTTGTTGTTTGGTTTTAGATAATGGATCCAAACTTTGCTTAGTAAGGGCATTTCTGCAGCTTCAGGAAGCCCCCAGTGGCATTTGCAGAAATTCCTCAAACGCTGCGGTTACCACACTCTGCTCATCTCTGGGTCGATGTTTTGCTTGTTTATTGTGTTGTCATGAAAATGCAAATAGTGTCCACAGGCATGTAGTGTGGAGAGATTCTTGGAAATGGAAATATCCAAGACACTTACACATTACTTTTTTTTTAAAAGAAAATAAGTAACTCATTCTTGAAAAACAGTTTCTGTCTGAATAAAATGTTAAAATCAAAATAAGAATCTCTGTATGGATGAACCAGTTACAATACCCTTCAAAGGTTTGGGGTTGGTCAAGGCTGGATTTATATGATTAAGATAATACTGCATAACTTTATTACAATTTAAATTAAAAATAGTTTATTGTATTTTAACATTCTTCTAACAAACAAACTCCTTAATTTCACCTCATTTAAAAACAGGAGGTTTTAGGGTTTACTCTTTTGAGCACAGGCCACTCTTCTGTCTACTTTACATTGGGTGTCAATGCTACTGTCAAGGCCTCCCTCTTGCACATCTTGGCACCCTTTAATGCCTGCCGAGTCACCAGATTTAGCTCATCCATTGAGATGGCCTCACATGCTCGTACAGGTACAGATACAGTAAAAGGTCACAGACAATGAGAAAATAGATGAAGCAAAATGCACTGAATTTTGATTGATTAATCACCACACATTTTTACTAATGTGTTATGCAGGCATTTAATCTTTGTTTGTATAGATGGTGTTAATATAAGACAATGTCATCATTGTGAATGGTTAACTGGCTGGTAGTGTTGGATGTTAACATTTGGTTGAGAGCTGTGGCGACTTACTGCTAGCTGAGTTTGTTAATAAGCTACTGGTATGTGGCTTGCTGCCACTCTGCTTGTGGTGGGACAGATTGGGCAGGCCACGGTGAGGTATGATTGCTGAGGAGACCAAGCGTCACCTGGCAGATGGGCCAACTGTATGTGTGTGTGTGTGTGTGTAATGATAGCTCTCTGCTTCAGAGCACTAAGAAACACGACATTGTATCTCTCCGTAACAGAAATTATTTAGACAGTTTCATACTCCAATAGTGAGAGTCAAGTGAAAATTAGAGAACTACCTGAGACTGTCACTGTTAACAAACTAAAATATCAAATAAAAAATGCTGTTTAAAAAATAAGTTAATAAATTAAAACTAAATAGAACTATATGAAAAGCTAATACAATTTACACACAAAAAGCAAAATCATTAAAACGTACAAATTTAAATTGAAAATATAATATAAATAATAACTCAAAACATTAGTAAATACTATAATTTATTTATTTATTTTATTTGTTTTTTGGGTTTCAGCATAATACGGTGACCCAGATTTAAGCAGCTTTGCATTCAAGCATGCACCATTTGGCTTCAGTAATGCTTTATGGGTGCCACCTACTCAGCTAGTGTGCCTGGTGCCAGTATGAAGCAAACAGAGGAGTGATATTATACTGGGCCCCAGCGAGCAGCCTACAAAGAGACTCTCAGTGTCCGAGAGCATGAAAAGACCATTAAGAAACCTAGGCAGCTGCTGCTGTGGGATATGAAAGACAACTGCTGTGAACATCACTTCATTTCCCTCTCATGCCCAAACACTTCCTGCCCTCTCCTCTCAGTCTGGTCAACATGTTTCTACACTGTGCACATCACTTTCTGTTGAGAAGCTTTATATCTATATATTTGTAATCAGAGTGAGAGACAGGTGAAAATTACAGTGGCCCAGTAGTGCACAAAACAACGCAATCTCCATTTTGGCTGTAAAACAGCTGTGCTTGATTTCTGAAACCAACAAGCTAAAATGAACAGACATGTATTCATCATCTACGCTGCCTACACACATGCACCCTCTGCCGCCATAAATACCCTGTTTTGAATGGCAGGTAATGAAAAGTGTTGGCTGGCTAATCCGTGACGGAAGGCAGTTTCATGCTAGTTTAGCAGTGATGAGGGTCCGTGTCTTTTCTTGCTCCCCAGTCTTGTTGACAGCCATGACTCTCGCTCTGTCTGATGAAGGAGAGAGAGAAACGTCCCTGATTACACGCAGAGGCCTGTAACATATGCCGGTAAAGCTGATAAGACATGTCAGCGGCCTGGTGTGTCATTAGTGAGCATTGTTGCGATGGACGACAAGCAGACCGTGGAAGTGATTTGAAGACAGGAGAAGTTGTAATGATAGAGAAACGTGGGCTGGAGATTGTTGCAGCGTGTTTGTTTGTCTTTGCTTAAGTTTTTTTCTTCTTGTGCCTCGAAAAACAGTACATTTTGTGTACTGTACATGTACTGTTTGTGTCAGATGAGTACATTACATTTGATAGGCTGCAGCATAAAATAACTTATCTGGGAAACTGTTAGAATTGTTATAATTTCACTAATTCTTGCTTTTACTATGTAATAAATCCACAGATCCTTTAAAAAAAATAAAAAAATCTTACGACCACAAACCTTTGAATGGTATGCATATACTTTATATATAAAAGAAACCTCAAGTAGCCAATCAAAGACAAAAGGTTGTGCACTTATTTTGTCGTTCGTTATAAACAGCTGTTGTATTGAGAACTTCACTTTGATGAAGTGTCAGCGCTGCTATTCTGACTTCAGTACACACCTGTTGGAATATTTATAGCTTTATAAGACAGGCGGTTGAATTTAAACACCATCAATTTATAGAGGCTAAAGACCCCTTTGTCACATCATGTGTACTCTGTACTAAATATTGCTACCATAATGGCATTTATGGGCTTATTTTTACCATAGTGAGATGACGCATTCTGATACAGCAGTTTTAAAGAGCATTCACTACAATGATGCAATAGTGATGTTATTGCCTTTATATTTTCTATATGGAACCCATCGCAGTCCTCATCTTTTCTCTGGGAATTTTGGAGTATATCTTGTGTGTTTCGTGACTGTTTTTCAGACTGTATTAAAGAACCGGCACATGTCTTGATGGAAGCTAGCTTGCATGTAGCTTGGCAGCCCTTCCAACGGAATAAGTAATACTGAGGGAGACTTGGCTCAAAAGAGTGAGAGCACATTAGCAATTCAAACACAGAAGAGGTGTCTGGAGAGCTAAAAGACTACAGGATGAAAGTGCTTACATTGTTTTTGCTGGGGATTTGACAGCCAATGGTCACTGCTTTATACAGCAGTGTGTTGTGAAGTCATCCACACTGGCAGGCATTTCATCCTCTTCTCTGTCAGTTCTTTCTCTAATGCATTAGCAGCTAAATAACACAGCCTGCCATTCAAAGGATTGAGAGCATTTTAGATATGTGATCACAGAGAGAGGATGTTTGTGATAAACTACAATGACAATTTCATCAAAGTATACAAAGCAGTGATGAGAAGAAGAAATGATACTGTTGTGATGTGTGTGTGTGCTCTTGTTTTTGTGACATATCAGGACTCAACTCTGTACAATGACATGGGTAGGACACAGGTATTACAAGGAGAGGGTGACTTATGAGGACATAACCCATGGCCCCATTTTTTTTTAGGTGTAGGGTTGGTGTAGGGCGATAGAATATACAGTTTGTACAGTATAAAAAACATTACGCCTATGGGATGTCCCCACTTTTCACAAAAATAAACGTGTGTTTGTGTGTGTGTGTGTGTGTGTGTGTGATGGTGGTGGGGGCTGGGGTTGTGGTAGGGCCAGAAAGTGGAAGGTTGGTTTGTTTAACATTGAATACAGCAACAATGTTATTTAGAAATCTGATAAGGACTGTAATATGTTTAATGAAATACAGAACATGTGAACTGCATGTAAACAAGTCTCTGTATATCTCAGTATATCTACTACATGTATTACGGTAGTTTGGCAGCTTGCTGTAAATAACAGGCTCTCCATTCCAATCAGCAAGTGTCAGCACTACCCACACAGATATTAATGAGAAACACACAAGCCGTTTCATACTCACACACTAGAAAACATTCACACATACTACACTGCAGATTTTACTCACGCACACACTTGGCTCTGGGGCTGGAGGAAACGGGTTTATGAACTGTTGGTTTCCAGTTGTCCAACGGGAAATGAAAAATGAGGCAAATGCTTTACATCTCTGTCTGTCAGGGAAGACAATACTCTGAATGATTGATATGATAAAGGACTGAAAGATAAGCTTCAAACATTCCCTATGTTCAGAAAACAGAACAGCTTGTTTACTCTTTCAATTTATTATAATTTATTTAGAAAAATGGCTGTCAGAATTTTTTTTAATATAAAAATATACTATAGTTTATTTAAAATGTATTTTTTAGCTTGATGAATATAGTTGGCTTTATGTATATTATACATTTAAAAAAATAGAACTCCTTTACGTTTTATTATTTATTTTATACTGATTATTTAAATATTGTTCATAATATTTATTATAATTTGCATTTAATAATATTAATTTTAAAAAATGTGTATTGTTTGTATTTTGTTACTATCAAAAATGATGATGACACTTTACAATAGTGTGTCAATAGTTATTAGTTCATGTTAACAAATGTAGTTAACTATTGAACCTTATTGTAAAGTGTAACCAAAATTATTTTAGTGTTAAGTATTTCTCTGCATGTGTTATTCCTGTTATACTGCAATCCAATCATGAATAGTTCCCATAGTTTTCATATCACTCACAATCTGATCCTGTTTTTTTAATTGTGAACTTTAATTGTGTCATTATAAATAAAATTAGTTTCCCTACAAATAGCAATTTGCTTTTGTTTTTTATTGTAGGAGAAAGCCATCATACTAAAGGCTAGACCTTCAGTCTATTTTAAAGAACGATAGTTTGATAGATGATTTCATCAGTCTCTCTCTCTCTCTCTCTCTCTCTCTCTCTCTCTCTCTCTCTCTCTTTCTCTCTCTCATTTCTCTCTCTCTCTCTCTCTCTCTCTCTCTCTCTCTCTCTCTCTCATATTTCTCTCTCTCTCTCTCACCCCCCCCCCCCCCCCTGCTCTTGCCTGGAATCCAAACAGATGCTTCACCTTCTCAGAGGACAACCATATCTGTCTCAGCTCAAGTGTTTGCAACATCACTGCAGGTGCATTATCTTAGCAAGGTTAAGAGAGCTCATGGATGAAAAGAAACAATCACGCTCACAGACTGTGGAATGTGAGGGTTGGTGCGGGCTGCCCGTACAGTCTTTGTCAATAGGAGGTAAATGAGACTGGCAGTCAAGACATTTTTGTGCTTACAGAGCATCCCTAGTGTTTCTCTAATCAGAGAAGATTAGATCTGAGCAAACAGCACAAACGTTGCCAACAAACTGAGCATTCCACTTTCACAGTTCTCCTTCATTCACATCATGTTTGTGCTCCTCAATGCATCCGTGTAATCTTAACATTCCAAATCTGCACAGAAATGAATTTGTCATAAACACAGTTCTCTGAAAATTACCCACTTCCTAGTAAGCGCCTCCTGTAACGTGGTATGTTTGTTGTACGGGACATGTGGTTACCCCCATGCCCCCTTGCCAGCCCAGACTGCTTTCTGATTGGCCCTCAGATAAAGCTGTAGTGTTTTAGCAGCCGTGTTCGACCCACACAAAAGACACTCTAATTTAACCACCGTAATCAAAAAACTCTGAAGGGGAAGGAAAGGGTTGGAGATGGTTATCTCATCTTTCACGATAAAGGTCAGTCTGCTTTGGAAAGTCTCACACCCCCATGTACACAGTCTTGAAATGGTTCACTTCAATTCAAAACTCCTGTCAGTTACCACAGAGCTGCTTTCTGACAGATTTTACGAGTGATTTACACAGGACTTCTGAGAAAACACACACACACACGCACATGCTGTGAACCGTGCAGTCATTGACCTGTGAACCTGTCTGTGTGACTGTTAACTTGCTGTTTATTCGCATGGTGTGGGTGCGTTTTCTGTTGACGCTGGGCTTCCTCTCACTCATCTCAGAGTTTTAGCCCTCATAACCTTCAGCACCTGCTCCCGCTTCCCTACTGCTGTTTGTTTTAGGAGCAGCTGCAGACCTGCTAAAGAGCTAGAAGGAGCGTTTGAGCCTCTCGCTGGCCGGTTGAAAGCGCAAAGGTCATCTGGGGGTCGAGAGAGAAGAACAGGTGTTGGATGAAGCAGTAATCACACATCAAAATACCTCATACCTCCACACAAAACAAACAAAGCTGTGCGTCCTAAAGCAGGAGGAACAAGCTGGAAAAGTGAGAACAATCATCTAGATTTAATAATGTTATAGTTTAGGAGTAGCGTGACAGTAGTCATTTAATGGTTTCGAGTTTTATCCTTTGTCAATCTTGTAAATGGCAACTAACACAGTGTCAAATTACGTGTATGTTTTGCTATTTATTCTCCCACCAGCTAAATTCATAGGAGCAGATATAGGAGCCACCTATCACATTATGTCATTCAAGAGGTGTTGGAAAGACATTTGGCAACTCAGGAATTCTACATACTGATTTAGTGGCATGTGGACTTTGCCAGACTTAATTTAGTGTGACACCAATCTAACTTGGCTGAAACAAGAAACTGTCACCCTTACCCTGTGAAACCATCCACCTTCTGAGGTTGTGTCAGCTCAGTTGTCTTGACAGACATATCCTCAGACACACTCCAGTGTTTGTGTGCTCTTGTCTTTGCTCTGGAACACATGATCACCACATTGCTGTCTCAGGTTCACCTTGAAACTCAGCAAAGAATACAACCGCTGAGGTGTCGATCTGGAGAGCAAGATGTGATCTGTGTGTGTGTGGGTTTGCTTAGGTATGGTTCAGGGACAAATTTGTCTACAGAAATTTGCTACATCTCAGAAAACCTGTTTAAAGTTTGTGCAATCCAAGTTAGACAAAGTTTGAACATTTTGAGATGTATTTGGGTGTCCCAAAGAGACCACTTTTTATATGTTTGTATGTGTATGTGTGTATATCTATATATGTATATATATTTTAGGCTGGGGTAATTTTCGTGTATGAGTGGATGAATGAATATGAATGAAATGAGTGTGATAGATTTAAACCTGTTGAATAGATGAAATATGCCAGTCATCCACACTCCCACACCCGCATTTGAAAACACACACAAATGTCATTAATGTTTCATCGCACTACTTTTCTTATCTCTCTCTCTCTCTCTCTCTCTCTCTCTCTCCCTTCAGACTCACACCTTTTTGTCCTTTCTGCTTGTGCAACATTCCATGAATTACATGCTGAGAGTTGCTCTTTAATTTGTAGAAAGTATGCTTCACTGCCTCAGGCTCTCTCTCTCTCACACACACACACACACACGCACACACACACACACACACACACACACACACACACACACACACACACACTATGTGCTGTCATAAAAAGGTCAATATATATTCGTAATAGCTTTGCAGATGCAGTAGATAGTTCTGGAATATGTAGCTCCTGTAATTCCTGCAGGCTGTCAGGGAGCTTTGATTGACAGTTTGGCTGAGGGGATGTGAGGTCTGTGAGGCCTACAGTCTCATCACTAATGCATGGTCTGGGCCAGCAGTGTGCTTTAACTAAACACACACACTCTCTCATCCTGTGTGTGGTGTCAGGCTGCCAGTGCATTACTTTGCACAGTACTTTCTTTGCATGTCAGTGTTACATCATTAATGTTCACAGTGTCCATTTGGGGTTAATATATATATATGCTTGCAGGTTTCATATTTAAATCAACTTTTGTAGCATTATATATACAGATACTAGCCCATATCGTGATTTGTCTGAGTAACGACCTACTTTTGATTAATTAATTTAAAATGACAAATTCCATGATATTCTGTGTTAAACTGTGAATTCAGTTTTTATGATTGGATAAAGACTTCACTACATATTTTCACAGCTTATAATGCGGCTACTTGCCAGATGTGAACATAATATATAACATACCTTACATTACATACCTCTGGTGAAAGGGCCATTGTAATGCAAATATGTCCTCTGCAAAAGGATTCACATTCTCACGAGACCAGTCGTGCCATGAGATCTCGTCACACCCTTAATGCATTATATATATATTTATAAATAATACATTTAAAACTTTATTGTCACTCTTTATCAATTTACATGCATTTTTAAAAATAAAAGTATTAATTTCTTTCAAAACAAAAATATGTATGATAAATAATATATCAATTACGTTGCAGACCCTAAACATTTGAACAGTAGTATATATATGTTTCATCAAATGCATGCATGAAACTGAAACCTGAACCAGGTTTTATAAGCCATAATGCATGTAGAAGGAAGTTACAAATTCCTTTTACAAGAAATATAAGTTCCTATACCGAATATGTTTTTTGTTCCTCCCCTTATAATTACATGAACAGGGAAATGTTTCATGTAATTATTTTCAACAATAAACTAAGTGTGACCATTCATGCAAATACTGTGTATTTTGCAAGCATTTTGGTGTGCCCAAATTAGTTCTCAGGGCAAAACTGTTGATGTTATTCCCGAAAGACACACTGGATAGAAAGTTGAGCCAAAAACAAAAATTCTGCAACCATTTCCCCATGCCAAACCTGTCAAAAGTCATTTTGAGAAATATGTCTCTGTTTTTTTTTTCTCCCATTCAGTGGGGGTCAATGCATTGTCCCCAAAACTGCTTGTTACCAACATTCTTCAAAATATCTATTTGTGTTCTGCAGAAGAAAGCAAGCTATATAGGTTTTGAACAAAATGAGGGGCAATAAATGATAACTGAATTATCAAGAGACTTTGAAATGACCAGAGAGAACATGGAAAATTAACAGAGCAGTTTTCTTTGGCAGTTTGTGTCTGTGAGTCTGAGAGTTATTAGGGGGAATGGGAATTAATTTACAATTTTCTTCCTTAAAACGCCGTCCATGATTAATGAGGGGTAATTTCACGCTCAGAGCTTCAATTTTCCCCTCAAATTATATCAATTCCCATATGCTTCATCATCAGAACTGATCAGTGCTAGCCAACTCTTACCAAGCTGACAGGTATGTTCCCTCTCACCTGACATTAAGCGTTACTATTAGAGCTTGGTGGCATGAAAAATGCCAGAACTGGTCAGAACGTTCCAGAAGGGAATTAAGCAAACAGGCCAGTGGAAGCTAGAGTATCATTATATGGTCCAATGGAGAGATCTTCGCTGATGCTGTCAATGGCATGTCAAAAATCTGGTTGGGTCTTCATTAATCATGCAAAACCACTGACATTTTCATGACTTCCTCTGCTCACTGGAGGAGGAAATGTGGAGAGCTGGTGTATAAATGCAGAGCGATCCTGAATGAGGCCAATAAAAGCGGCTTGTTTTAGAACTCGGCTTGCTGTTCTGAAAGGTGTCACACACACACACAAACCTCATGTTTCTATTGATATCCATGGACTGTGGCTATCAAATGTAAAAAATAAATAAATAAAAAATTAATTAATACAATTTTAGAAAACCCTTTTGAGTGATCATGAAAGTGATCCATATAGCTCCTGTGCTGTATCTTTTGAAGTCATATAATTTATTTTAATGACAAAATAGTCTGAATTTTAGGTTGAATAGGTTCTTTTAGACCACTGTGACAAAATTACAACTCAAATAAAAAAATGTTTTCATTTGAACCAAATCAACTGATCTGACTCAAAAGAAAGATTAATATATGAATTGCACATCAATACTTCTCATGTTGAATTTCAGTGAATAAGGGCTTCAAATATGTCCAGTACCTCACAAAACACTACTATATTGCTTCAGAAGAATAGGCTACTGAGAATATAGTAGTGTCAAATGGACCACTTTTATAATAACTTTATGATGCATTTTGTCCTCATTCACTTTTATCATATTGAAAATATTGTTCATAAAACATTTTTTGTGTTCCACAATAGCAAAAAGGGCTAATGGGTTAGCTGGATTACAACTGAATTCTGTAGGCTTGTAGTTCAGGCTTTGCTTTCAAACTGCAACATCTTTTGTTATTTATTATTATTTTTCTATGTCATTCATTTAAAGTTGTATGAATCCTTTTAGAGGCTACAGCGTACCACACGTCAGTGAGAACACTATGGGTCTATTGTGGTGTGTTTATTTATGTGCTGTCAATTCAGAGCAACGTCAAAACTCTAGTCCATAGCTCTGCTTGCTAAGCACAAACATCCTTTACATTATTATTGAAACACATGGATCTCTCTCTCTCTCTCTCCCCGTCTTTTTCCTAAAAGTCTGAACAAATTCACAACAGCTGCAGCTAAGGCTTAGATAAACATTGTCACTGAAGAGTCAGTTAACCAAAGGGTTAAACACAATGTCTGTCTTCTCTTTGTTTTTGTTTTTTACGCCTTAGACAAGAGGAGATTAACATCTCCACAAACATTTCACAACTGCTATCTTTTCTTATGTTCATCTTTTCATTACTCAGACTGGACCAAAGTCTAGTTTATATATCAGTTCCTTCATGGCTGTTTTTGTATTTCTAATCAAACAGTTACAAAGAAAAGACAATTCTTAGAATTTTAGGATGCACAATGACATGTCCTTAGTTGTCCATTGACTTCTCCAAATATGTTTGTGTATAAATAAAACACACTTACTGGACAAAGCCAAAGACCCAAAAAGCCAGAAATCTCTACTGAAGTTTGCCTGAACATGAGCTGGGACATGTTGACACAACAAAGATTATGGCAGGAATGTAAAGCTAACAATATCCAATGCACACAAGTGATAGTTGTATAAAAGAGGGAATGTCTTTCTTTGTTCTATGTCAAACATAACATCATGAAGCAAGCAAGCAGACTATTTGAGCGCCTTCCCTTTTTTATATACCTGTCTTTGTTGTTGTTGCTGGGTTTGCGAGGAGAGTACACTTAACACACAGTAACACACATAGCAACTCCTCTCTGTCTGTATGCTCAGCCAATATTTACTCTGCTGCCAAACACTGCCATTATTGAGTTTGGCCATTTAAAATACTATTTGACGAGCATTAGAGCTACAGTGGAATAACAACCCTGCCTGGGGCTTAACAGAACAGGAAGTGATGTCACAGTGGGCAGGTGTAGCTGAATGACGCTAGCATTTGAATCTTAACTGATTACGAAACAGATTTTGTGACATTTGAGTTATAAATCTTCACGGCTGCTATCGGAATGGATATGTTAGTGTAAATGACCTAGAAAGTCTTAGGTTATCACTTTATATTGTGAATGTCTTGAGGGGGGATGGGCAATAATCTTGTGAGTGTTTGGATATGATTTTCCACAGTCATAGTCACAGTCATAACAGTTCATGGCCTTAATGCTTAACAAGAGGAACTGTACAGCCCGGTATCGTTCTTTATTGAAACTGCCATAAATTTGCACAAACACTGTAATCAGTCTCTTATCAGCTGCCCAGGATAGTGTGCACTAGCTGAGCTGTTTCTTAGTATTAATAAAGCTATAACTGCTTTATCTAGTCTATAATAAATACTGGGATTGAGACCAGTAGATGGTGTGTTTGTGTGTGTGTGTGTGTGTATGTGAGAGAGAGAGAGAGAGAGAGAGAGAGAGAGAGAGAGAGAGAGAGAGCGACAGTACTGCCATCTCCTGGAGAGAGTCAATTTAATGGCCTTTATCTTAACTGATTGTACAGTATAACAAAAATCATGATTCTTAACCTTGTTATTTCAGAATCATTCGCAGAAGCACATTCATTATCTAAATGAACCAATTGTGAGATACAACCGGTCAGTCCTCCAAAGTCTTCTCTTGCCATACCTACAAGACTATATGAATAACTGAAAGAATAATATGCAGTAAACCATTATGCCCCAGCACTTTTCTCCAAGTCCACTACAGTAATTCTCCAATTCATCCGCAGTTGGCGGGAACAAATGGACAGACTTTATTGTGTCCTTATTGAAAAACTCAGCAAGTCTTTTTAGTGTTTCCAACAAGCTTCTGCCAATAAAATACTAGATAAATTTCAGAGTTGGCAGGATGCAGCATATGCAGAACACATCAGGTTGGCACAATAAGAGGCATCATTGATTGGTTTATGGACTCTTGGGGGGGGGGGGGGGGTATGGAGGGAAAAACAGAGGGTTAAAAGTGAAGTCTGCTCTCCATTAGAATCCACTAGGTGTTTTGGCAAACATGAGGAGCTCTGTGCATACAGAGTTATTGGAGGAGTCTTCTCAGCCCACCGTTAGCTCTGCTATCCCAGTGCTGTGCAAACAACTTCAAAGCAAGTGGCCACCTCCTCCTGGCCCTTTGATGTAGGTATTGATTGAGGTGAGGCAGGTAGTAGAATATGAGAGAGCGAGAGAGAGAAACTCTGAGGGTCTTCCCTTCTCCACTGGAAACAGCAGCTGGCTGTACTGCTGGTGATCAAACAGACCCTGAGCTTCCTCTGCCAGCTCACCACATCCTCAAACACACACACACACACCTCATCTGTTTAGCACTATGTAGGGCATGAATTTATTACAGTATGCTGTAGAATTACCATAATTACATGTTGCTGGTAAAGTTTTTTCTAAACTCATAGTAGCGTGTTGGAAATCAGAGAATTTTAAGAAAGCCCAAACTGTTGAAGGCAGTTCTGTAGACACTTTTTTATTTTATTTTATGTGTTAAATGTAGTGCTGTAGCGCTTCAGGTGTCCCGACTGCCTCATGAAGCAGCGTCAGTTCAACGGTGGATTTTCACAAAGTTTAATTCTGAAAGAGGGATCGATAGCAATGCTTTGTGCGTTAACGTCAGCTCCAGACAAAGTAAGTGTCGCATGTCATATCTTGTGTTCCAAATTACCTTTCTGTGAAAGAGCTTCTTGGACTTCTGTAAAACAAATGTTGCTAAACCTACCATTGTCTCTGTCTGTTTTCAACGATGCAGCCTTCACGTTCTACCAGAATGATTGTGAATGTGGTAGTTAAAAATGTGAAGCACTATGAAGTCGACTGCTTGAGAGTTTCTGACATTTTCAGTGCATGAGATTGTCCTGTAGTGTTTTGTTGTTGCCGGTATGCTGGAGCATGAGGTCTTGAAGGTCCACCCTCTTCTGAAAATGGTACCGAGAGCACCATTATATATATATATTTTCTTGAGGAATCTTCGATAAATGGAAAGTTCTAACAGCTTTTGATAAAATAAAGAAATGTTAACACATTCTTGTGCAAGTTACACACATATGCACACACATTAATTGCAAAAGCTCAGTTATTAAGAACAAGCTGAGGTTTGTGATGAGGTTTGGATACTGTTGGTTAAACATTAATGTTGTAAAAACATACTTATAGGAAATGGTTTCATCCAGTTGCAAGAAGGTCCAATATGTCGTCTTGAACAGGGTTTTTTTCCTCCAGTTATTTGCAAGCCTCTATATAGATTCATGAAGTAATCTAATAAGAAGAACACAACTATACATATATTCTGTTTTTTTTTGTTGTTGTTGTTGTTGTTTTTATTGTTTTTGTTAATCGTACGATAATCCATGAATATTTATTGTATGATGAGCAATAAACCTGCACAAGCTCTGTATAGGCTATTAAACTTATCTTTCAGAGGAAAGTAGACACGAAAGCTTACTTGGATTGAACTGCTATTTTTGTCATGTGCATGTTCACTCTCTCTCTTCCTCCCCGTCACACACATATTCTTATCTCACTTACACACTCAATCAGTCCAGTTGTACAGCAGCTGTAAAATTAGTCATTTTTAAGCTGACTTAAGTTTCTTTGTTTGCAAAAGCTTTCTATCTTCCTTTTATACCACAGCAACTACAGAATTGTGACGATTTGCTCTTTTCACAGATAAATGAGTCACCTATTCAGTTATTAAAGTCCAAACATACTCCAAACACAATCAGCAGGGGATTTCTAGGAACGCTCTAATCCACTGCACAGGCTGCTCTGAGAGCTCCCACTGCAGGCGCTTGAGCCAAACACATTCCCCAAATACTCCAAGACCGCTAGAGTTACACTGCCCAAATTTTCTGCTAGACTATAATAGTTATTTGTGAAATGCTAGAAGGGCCAATAACAGGATTTGAAATAAGGCCTAGCAGTGCACAACGGCAACTGCTTTGGGTAAACTATCTCTTTGAGAACCTCTCATGTGCCAGGAGAGGCCACAGCAGTTCTTGAAGCTCAGTTTGGTGCTAAACTAGAATCCAAAACAACTTAAATGAGAAAGGGACTTGTCTGTGTGTTTCCTCAACTGTCTGTTATCAGTCCAGAAAGGATTTTACGGTGTGTGATTTAATTGTGTGAAAGATATGGGGAGAAAAAGGGAAAGAAAAATAGGGGGCAATCACTGTTAAATAATGGGAACGTGAGAGAAAAAAAAAGAGAGTGTGCTGATTATGCTTTCAACGAAATGCAACAATTGTTTTTAGCAGCGCTGCCATCCTTGAGATTTATATATAAAATCAGCCTACTGTACATGTATTTATCTTTCACAATTCATTATCACAATGGAATTACCTCACTTTTTGTGTCAGGAAGTCTGACGTCATTTGTCTGAAGTGCATGGAATTACTACAAGCCCTCAACTATAGGATTGTTTGTCCACTGAAATCAGCTAAAGCTTGATGCCAGAAAATAACACAATCATTTGTTTCATGGCTGTGTGGGTATTAATGTAAGCTGAACACTCTTTGGCATAGAGCAGGGTGCACGGCAGGACAGCTTAGCAAACAAAGACAGATTAACACATTTTGAAGCTGTACATGGGCAGCGCTTTGTGCGAACGACGGATAGCAGCTCTAATCTATTTGCTGTGAATTATTGTGCTCTGTCTGCTACTGAAAACAGGTTAATGCGATTCCCAGGACTACCACACCAAACATCTAATGCTGGCAAAAGACAGGTAACACCACTAGCGTGGATGTCTGCTAAACCAGCCAGAGTGTTATTGTCAAACCCAGAGCCATATAGAGTGAGAGTTGCGACAACTCCATTGACTCCAATGGAACGCTTTTTTTACAGCAATGGCGGCTCGTGGAGCCTCTCAATAGTTCCCGGAAGTAGCGGCAAACCGATGCCGCGCCGTAGAAGATGCAGCAGAACAAACCGTTTGCAACGCACTTTTAACAGGTAAGACATTTAAATAATAAGATTGAGTATTATCAGTACATCTTAATCACAATAAATTGCAAATTAAAACCTTCTAGTAGATAATCACTCATTAAATGAGTAGATTTAAGGTTTGTTATCAGATAACTAACAGATTAGGCTAGGACTGGAGCTGAATAAAGTTAGTAACGAACACCCTAATAATTGTAAAATCTGTTCTCATAATTCAGTATCATCCATCGTGTTTGCAATTAGAAAAAAAGGAGTATAAACATATTTTTTTGCAGGGTGGGGAAAGTTAGCTAACGTTACATAGCCTATTACGTTAGTTCAATATAACGTGTGACAGCGGTGAGTGGAAGTGGTAAAAATGAGGTTATAAAGTTTGTTCCTTATTACACGTATTAAATTACTTAATAATAAAATGCACCCTATTGATATACATTTAGAGTGAATTGAGTTTGCAAAAACATGAGTGGAGTGTTTTTAGTCATTGTGATTCATTTACTATTACCTGTCTATATTATATAATAATACTGTATTATATACTTAGACTTGTTAGTGTATAAAAGTAACATACTGTAATATTCTGTGGGTTCTGGTGGGTGGAGGATTAGTGGTGCCACTGAACTGTTCTGTGATGGAGCATCAGTGAGGATGCAGGTCTGGAGAGCTGAGGGGACCTTTTTTTTTGATAGCTGAATTTTCATTATTTTTCTTAGTGCTGCCTTTGCATTGCTTGATCTTTTTTTTTTTTTCTTGTCTCTTAAATTTTTTTAATAGACCCTGGTATCTGGCTGATGGTTCACTGGAATGCTGACTGGCTGCTGACTGACTTGCTGCTGGTTGACTGGGCAGTGTCACCTGTCCCTGTCTCTCCTCTCTAGCCATGTCCTTTTTCTTCACTCTCACTTTCCCTTCTCTGAGTGTCCTCGTTCTTTTTTCCTCAACCTTTGAAACTGATAGAGGTAGAATACATGGTTTTGCTAATTTTAAATATTGAAAATATCACATCACTTTACTTCAACTAGTACGAGTTTGTACTTATTATATATGAATCACCTGAAATAACATAGCTGTAATCAGTAGCCATTTCTTGTATGTTCACAGGTCTAGGGGTGCATCGTGGAGCAGGGCCCTCCTCTTTTTGACCACAGGACGGTGTACAAAGATTGTGGGAATAGCATCTGGTCTCAGCCTACTCTTGAATTTTTTGGTCATGACAAATTGCTTTGCCACAATTTGTCTGCATACTGACTTCAGTTTAGTTTCCACACTCACCTTTTTTTTTTGTCTACCCACTTACAGTACATATCACATGGTGGTTAAATGCACAGTTATAGGTAACACTGATGACTCCCTGCAATGTCTCACCATGAGTCTCAGCTCCCTGGGTTTTGCAAGGCTTTGCTTGTTCCTTATTTCTAGTAAAACATTGTCAATGTAAAAAAGTGCAAATAAATTTAAGTATAATTACCTAACAATTTTTTGTTGTTGTAATTTTTATTTGTATTTAGATTGCTCCTGCTGACTTGAGCCAACCATTATTTTCTCCTCTCTATGTCAGCTGGGAAGATATACATTCGCACACCTTTCTCTGACTGAGTGGAGCATCCCCATGCAGCACAGTAAACCACGGTGGAGACTTTGCAAGGACAACATGAAAGAAAGGACACATACAAAATGCTTGTCATGCTATTAAATTTATTAGAAATGTATTCATGAATTGCTGTAAATAGTTAATTGTATAATTGCAATTTAAAATAACTGTTTTCTATTTTAAAATGGAATATACTCCTGTGATGCCAACCTGAATTTTCAGCATCATTACTTTTGAATGGCAGTGTACATGTTTATATACGAGCATGCTTAAGTGGTTTTAAACCTGAATATATTGTGTACATGAATAAGTATTGTAAGAATTATACTAGATATAATAGGTATATTATTTATAATACATAATTATATTACTATATGTAATTGTAAGAATTATGAACAGTAAGCTTCATTTTACATTTATTTAACATGCTAATTACTGCTACTAACAGTTAATTGACCCATAGTGCGGTGCGATCTGAAAATCACCTGTCACCAGCCTGTCTCTGTACTACCTGAAAGTCATCAATATGACATTAGTTAACATGAGATCAGTGAAAAAATGGACAATATGTAACGTAAAAAGCCAACAGCAACCCGTGTTTATAAAACTTAACGTTATCCTGAAATACGTTTTTAAAATAACGGTAATTGAACACTAATCCTCAAATATTACCCGATTTGATATTTTAAAAACAACATCGCTGTAACTACATACTCATGCTACATACATATGTCAGTGTGTTGTATAAACATATAAAATAAATGCATTTATTGATTCCTTATTACCAGAAATCGCAGTTCTGTCACTCTACTCTTATCAGTTTGAATGGCCGCCAACGCACTTCCTGGAACTATTTGAAGTCTACACGAATCACGTGACAACCAAACATTTCGAACTTCCGTTGTCGCAACTCTCTCTCTATATGGCTCTGGTCAAACCATGCATGCAAACACCTAAGCACCACTTAAACACTGCCTCTAGATGAAAATGAAAGTTCATTTTTGTGAATTGTGATGTCTATATACTGTACTGTCATCTTCTATGAGACCAGATGAAGCCGTGTGTTGTATCATTAGACACTAGCCAGCATCCAGGCCTCATGAAATTCTGAAGTGAGCTGTTTTTTATTACACACTGTTAGATGCCAGGAGATATTTTAGAAGTTTTCCATTTCTCCTGAGAAATGTTAAATTCTGAGGTGATATAAACATTACAATGTGAGATTTCATTGTTAGTTTCATTCAAACACATTTTTACCTTCATAAAGCACTACATCCATTCATGAACGTCTGTGATATCTGGTTGGGTGTTTTGTTTCACTTTCGGCTTTATTCCATTTGAAAAAGTTTCCAGGTTATTTAACATTTTATACAGTAGTTTGTTTATTCCAGCAGATTACAGATGTGACATGTTAATTCACTAAGAGCAACCTGAGGAGATGTTAAATTCAAAGAATTTAATTAAACTTTTCAAAAGGTATGCCAAAAGGTAAGGCCCATCTTAACAGCTTGGTATATTGGGATGTTCATGATAAAATATTTTATGATAATATAATGCCATTAAAAAACATGAGACATTTAATTTGCAACTGGTAGTCATCAGAAAATGTTACCCAGTGCAGTTACAATTTATTAGATGTTTAATTTGCTGTTTATTTTACCAGAACATTTAGCATAATGATTTTAAATTCTTGGGCTGTGTGATATTACATTATTCTGTAATGAAAGTTACAATAATAGAAGTTCTAATGGAGGCAGAGTAGTGACAAACCACCAGGCGAAATACACTGAGCGATATTAAAATCAGCCGAGCATTTTATTTAGTGTTGTGAAATTCAACAGGAAAACGTTTACTGGGTTTTAAATTTGTGGAATTATTCAGAAATGACTTGTGGAATCAGAAATGATATGGAATGAGGCTGATATATATGCATGTATGTACTGTATGTATACAGTATGCCTCACACAGATGAACTGTATTTATTTTATATTCTACATAAATGTTGTCCTTTTGATCAAATGGATAGTCATCAAAGAATTCTGTCCAGGCAAAAAAAAAAAAAAAAAGAAATGTGTTTATTCAAACCCATGCTGAGGCTAATCTGGGTGATGTTGATTAAAACTTGTGTTAATGTTAGTGTAATGATGCATATGAGATAATATTCTAAGTCCAAAAGAATGAGCCTGAGAGTGTGTTGATTCGTTTCATTTCTCCTGAGTAGACTGATGAGAGAGTGTGTTCGCTCTTTGCTAAAGGACAATAATCTAATTGAGAGAGCTCACTGGTATCTCAGTACCTACATCCTCTGTCTTTTCTTTACAAATGCTCATATACTCACTCACACATATGCAAATACACTGGCTTTGGGGGAGCTTTTGACATATTGAGATGTAAGACTGGGCATTGAGCGTGTGGGTAGTGCACTTTCCTGCTGCATTATTTAGTGCGTGGGACCCTAATTGAGTTTTAATGTCAGCGACTGCTCTCCTGTGAGTGTTTTAGTCCACAGTGAAAGTTAAGATCCCGATAGATGATAGCTGGTCATTCAAAAGGTCAGACCTGACAGCGGGTGACCTGCTGCGAACCTCCCTGATGCACATGAACCCACATGCTCTCACGCAACCTCAGATACACAGCCACACTTCTGCTCACAGGTCTCTACAAATGCCATACTTTTGTCATATATGAATACTGTATGTTTAAAATAATAAATAAAAAATGTCAATTCAGTAAACACTAACAGTAAAATACAGCGCTTTGTCTGAGAACAATCAGTAATTATTTTTTTCTATATTTATATTTGTCCATATATATATATATATATATATATATATATATATATATATATATATATATTTTTTTTTTTTTTTTTTTTTTTTTTTTTTTTTTCAGTATTAGTTATTTTAGTACATGGTTCTATATTTTATTTCGTCAATTAATGTTTATTTCAAGTACTGACATTTTTTATCTTGTTTTTAATTTGACTTTTACTTAGGATTTTCCAAACAGCAGGATGTTGACTTCTTGACCCTGCGTCACTTCACTTCCAGTCTATTTTCATGTATAGCAGTTGGATATCGTGTGCAATTTTATTAGAAACTCCAGTGTCAGTTTTTCTCGAACTAAATCCAGTCCCCTCATATTGTTCAAACCATCCCATAATACTCACTCATCCACATCTTAGATAAAGCAGTGCAGTAATTCATTTTTTAAAAATCCAGGCACTAGCTAATTAACATTGTGAATTCAAGCAGAAAGGTGATGTTTCGCCAGCGAGTTTAATTGTATTGCGCACACTGTAATTTAATGGCTTCAAATGAAACGTGGTTTAACTCCAATAATTGCCAGAATTTGTCTGCTACTCAAAGACATGTGCTCATGTATTTAGTTCTGAGGAAACAAGTTGAGCTTTACCTGAGTTCATTTAATCACTTAAAAAGCTTGAATAGCTTTTGCTCCCAAGGTTAATTATGCTGCACAGAAGGCAATTATCTTATGTGATGATTGCTTACTGTTCAAAATGTCTGCATTTGTCCGATTTAAGGGACCTAAATTGTGTCACACCCCAGGGGTCAGACTGGTTAACATAGACCCTGCTATAACTATACTTCTATGCAAGCAAAAAGTGTCTTTTTCAATTGAAGAACATTCAAAAGTAACTGCTTCTTCTGACAAAATAAAATGTTTGCACTACATGTCCATACTGGACTGCTGGACCAAACATCTACTACTGTTTGAAACATCATGTAACCAAATTAAAACATTGATTGACTGAGATTAATTACCAGGAGGTTTATTATGTGAGCATTAAATGACGTTTAAATATGCTGTTTTCATGAAGCAAAATAAATGTGTGTAACCTACAGTTGTGTGACCTTGTTCTACAGATTCGTGATCAGTGATTTGAGAAAACGTAATGAGCCAGATGAATTTTACCTGCAGTCACATGCACACTTCAGCATGCATGGGCACATCCACACATTTAAATTAAGATCACGAGGAATAAATGCCGCTAAAGACATTCATCTAGTTAGCAAGAAAAAAGACAACTTCACTAGAGAGACAAAGAGGGCTTGGAGGGGTTTCATTTGGTGACTTTTTTGATAAACATCTAATTATAAAACAATGGACGTTATTACTTAAGCTATTGAAAATGTGCCAATGGTTAAAAACTAAAGTTATGAGAGATAGAAAGATAAATTAGTGCTAAGACTAAAAAAAAGTATTAATGTTTTCTATAAAAATTAGTTAAATATTGCTTTACATACAAAACGAGAAGAGAAACCCACAGAGATTTTCAGATTTTTTTTGATGACTGGCCTTCCTTTCATTTTTTCTCTCTCTGCCTCGGATCCACGTGTTTGTAAGTTTAGGGTAACTGCGGTTGGTCCACGAGTCAGGTGATCTCTCTCTCTCTCACATAGTGTGTGGTCTGCTTAACTGCCAGCTCAAAACCAGTGATGTGAATAACTGGATTCTGAGAGGGACCTGCTCTGAGCTCGTGAAACAGACTCGTATCTCACCTACAGTTGTTTTTTTTAAGAATCTATTTGGCATCTGATAACTATTGTGCAGAATTCCAGATTTAAAAAACGCAATTAAACAACAAAAGCACTTGTTTGAAATGAGTCCTACTGTATCTCAAATGTCCAACAAAGTGTTCTGTCCACAGAGGAATCCAACGTGTTCCTCACACAACCGCAGGTCTGACGTAGATGTTAGGATGCTGTGCTGGAACGGCACACTGCTGAACGTTCTTGCAGCCTGTTTGAATAGAAAACAGATGTAGAATACTTGAACCTGGCAGTACAACAAGGTTGTTGTGGTTTTGAATGTAAGATGTGATATCCACCTGCTTTAGGAATCGTTGTGTGTTTTGGGACGCATCTGTATGATTGTTAACATGCTTTTTGAAGGAACACAGGCCTGAATACGCTGCTGTTTCTCGTCAAATAAACTGCACTTCAGGCAGAGGGGGTTTATTTTCCCTGTGGTATTAAAGGTTAGCTCCTCGATCCTGAGGTACATTCTGCTTGCCGACAGGGAAAAATAATGTATAAATATTTTGAAGGAAGCTGGCCCCTGGCTGAAAAAAATGTGTTGGCTCTCTTTTCCCCCACACCACCCTCATACATGAAGCATGGGTCCTTCTGCTGCCGAACGGACCGACACGATTGTTTATTTTTCCCATGCCTACCACAAATTCCGACATTTCCCCTCTATGAAAGGATCCATGTGTTCCTAGGCCAAGAAATAGAGAGAGAGGAGGAAGAAAACAGGGGGAGGCCGAGAGGTTGGGCAGGAAAATATCAACAAGTCGTCATTTACATCAGAACAAAAACAAATAAAGCGGGAAGAAAAGAGCTGCTAAGGAGTTCAGGCTTTTTTACAAAAATAATCCGTCTCATGTGGTTTAGGCAGCCTGCCAGAGAAATCTAATATGGATTTATATACAAAGAAAGTGCCTAGTTTAACATAATGAATATTCAATCATGCATGCACCCTATAAAACAATTTCACAGGAGTAACTGAAAGCCGACTTTGTTTATAACAAGATGGTGGGGGGGAAATAAAGAGCTAAACTGTTGACCCATCAGGGCCTGGAAATCTCACGCTGGATTAAGTGTTTATACTGTTGGCATACTCTTGGCTAAATGAGGCTGAATTCCAGCTCTGGATCAGTGAGTTCTGTCCCCAGTGATTGTGTCACTGTGGACTCCCACAACACAAACTCACTCTCTCCAGCAGGACCATCCGTCCTGACTCGGGCCACAGGCCCAGTGCGGGATCATTCACGCCCAGAAGCACAATTTGGATGCCCCATTTCATCTGACAGATTCCGTCAAATTTAGAGTGCATTTCATGAAAAATCTGGCACATGTGTCAGTGACAAATAAAAGTATCCGTGATATATATATACATAAAGTGGCAAAATGCACTCTTGTATTATCGGTTTCATATGGTTCTTAAAAAAAAAAACACATTTTCAATCAAATCTTCAACAAGTCATTACTTCTGTAATGTTACTTCATGTTCTGTAATCATCTATATGTTCATATGTTAACAATAGTTTATGCAGTAGGTAGCAAGACCTACTGGTGATCAATTCTTTTACCTTTTACCTTTTTCCTTTTTTTTCAAAGCAGCAAAGTAATAATGTTATGTCTATGATGCCTTAATTAACAGATCAGTTTTAGGTTTGGGTGATATGGGGATGTAAATAACGATGATCTAAATGATCTTCTGGATTGAGCTATATTGTATTTATTACTTGTGTAGCAGATACAAATACTGATACAACAGCATTGATTAATCTAGGTTATGTTCATTTCTTTACAGTATATACTAATACATTTTTACCATGCAAAGTTGCATAAATTAACAGTAATGTATTATGGATGAACATGAATTAACAATGATAGTACTGTGTGTACATGTTACCATTAACATTAACCTAGATTAATAAATGCTCTAAAATACTGTTCACTTAGTTTAGAGTTTATATGTTTAGAAAAGAAATAAACAAAAATCTTACCATGCAGTCTTTTAAAAAATAAATTAAAATGAACTAAGTAACATTTTATTAATCTCCTTATTCTGAATAGCTCATTCATCCACTTGACTGAATGTCATGTTCTATTCTGAGAAAATGTTTCATTTCTTTGAATATAGAATAAATATGTTAATTCGTTTCCGGAAGGTTAGGTTCGCTTTCACTGCCGGATGCATTGAGAGTTGACACTGACAGAGACTATTTTTGCTGGTTTGTTTAAAATATGAAAACAAAAAGGAGTCATATAAATAAATGTTTGCTTTCAATCTGTGACATAAAAACAATTTATAAAGTTTATTTTGAAATTCTAGGTGACCTTAATAAATTAGATACAGCATATCAGCTCCATTCACTGCAAATCTGTCCTTAAATCATAATAGCATGCAACACTTATCAAAGATTAATTCAATATCTCTTTAATATTCTCCATAGTGAAGTCTAGTTTTTTCGGCTAATAGAATACTACAGTGACTACACATTAAAAATGACATAAACACACCATGTGTTCTGTTCAATGTTTCCAGCATTGAAAATCCTTCTTCTGTCACTGAGGTGACTGTTAAACATTTCTAAGGTGTCATCGTGATTGAGTATGTGCAGTCATGCAGTATTGTGTTTCCTGTGCTATATTAACCTCTCACGTTCATTTGTCTTAAACTGTCAAGCTAGGCAGCTCTGATATGTGCCTTATGTTTCAAACATATTTCAGATTAATGTTTTTCATCTAATTTGCGCTTTCCTGTGAACGTCCCAGAGCACTTTGCTTCTCTGTGTGGTCTGTGTCTGGTTTCTGTGTCGGTCTCAACTCTGTCCCCATGTCACTCTGACAGTAACATTGCTGGCTAATTGGTATATTTGATGGTTTGCCCTATTATGGTTAGCCTCAAAAACCCCAAAGTTTTCATGTTTGTCCTTTTTCCTTTTTTCATGAGCCACTTAAAGCAAGTCCTTTCAGAGGTGGTTAAAATAAGACTTGTGGTTTGCCTCACTAGATAAATGACTGTGGAAAGAAAGCGAGGCCTGGCTGATATTACCTCAAGGATATTCAATATCCAGCAATCAACACAGAGGACAGCACACAACGGCCTTTGGTCAACACATGCCAGCTAATGGAACAGCCAGCATTGGCTCACTCAACAAGAAAATAAACAGAGTGAACCAGAAGTTATAAATGGAGAATTATCTGCTTTCGGTGGTTTCCTGCCCACTAAATAGTCACAGCTGCTTGTGATTGGGGTAAAGATACACAGTGGAGTGGAGTTCAGAACAGGCAGCCAGTTGGATATCTGTAGCCCAGAGATTAAAAGAGTTTGGGGTTTGCCTAAAATTCATTATAATATTTGGTAATACTGCCAAGGTAATATCCTCAATACAAACACACACACTCTATCACTAACACAGTAATTCATGCACACTGTTCTTTGTTATATCTCACACATTTTTGTCATTCAAAATTATTTTTATATGAAGACAGTTCTTAAAAGAGTATGCACTGACATATTATATTATATTATATTATATTATATTATATTATATTATATTATAATAATTTTATTTTTGATAACCAATAGAATATAAATAATTTAAAACAAATCTAAAATCATTAATTTGCTTAAGGCATTATAGGCTCCAGTATGAAAATGTATATTAATTGTGACATTTCATAAAGATCACCTTTAAAAATTTATTTTAGCTTTCCAAAATGCAATACCGATAAAAAATAAAATAAAATAAAATAAATTCATAATCACTATGGTATCGATATATTGTGTATTTGTTTGTTGCTATTAAAGTTTGTTTTTAAATTAATTCGGGGGTCTCAGCAAAGTACCAAGATTATTTAAAATAAGACAAAACAAACATTACTAATTCACCCCTTTTTTCTTTTAAGAAATGGGATTAACAGGGTGAAAAATATATATTATAAATTATAAAAGTGTTTTTATAGACCTGGAAAAATATATACTTTTATAGACCTAGAAAAGTTAATGATATAAATTATATACATGTGTGTGTGTGTGTGTGTGTGTGTGTGTGTGTTTTAAGTGTGTGTTAAGTGTGACTGGAAAAGTCATGCTGCATTTGAATATTGTTGTGAACTATGAGAGTCAAAAGCTGGAGAACCACAGCTCTTCATTGAATAAGCTACATTGCTGTAATTTTCATAACTGTTGTTCCACACATACACACACCTGTTCTCTTCCTCATGCTGACCCACAGCTGTGACAGTTATCCTGACGGAGCCTGTGTGTGAATCATTGCACCAATCACTCATGGGATGTGTTCCATTTAACAGGTGAAAGCAGCCTATGAATAAAGAGACAGGAAACAAGTCAGGCCAACAAAAGCTTCAAAACCTGCTTGTGTACTTTGAAAACATCATGCCGGCTGTACAAACACACTCTGTGTAATTAGGAGAAACAGAAAGAGGGGAGGGAAGGCATGGAGATATATTTTCTATCACTGCTGAGTCGTAGGCTTTCATATGAGTAGAGAGCTAAGGGCTAAACAAACACAGCCAAACTGAATCTATCAACATACACAAACACAGAGCGTCAGGACCAGCAGCGCGGCATGCTGGAGCCAATCCAGCTTATAGTCTACTGGAATGCAAATGACCTGATTGCCACCGATCAAATGGTCACTTGAAATAACTCATCTCAGATTAAACCCCAGAGTAAGCAATAAAATATGCTAACTCGTCTTAAGCACTTTGCAATGGGTGAGGCACGGCTGTAGGCCTATTATTAGCCGTTTAATTACTGTTGTTGTTTTGAAATTTCGTCCACCCCACATTATTTGTCTGCCACCTCTGAATTCAGTTCCTAAACCCCTCAAATACATGCGAAATTAAACACCCAGCTGGCAGACACAGAAGAGTCAATCAGTCATATTTATCACAATGCTTCAGTGGATGTTTAAGTGGCCAAATGTGTGTGCTGTGTGCTAACACAAACAGGCAGCACAGAGAGATAAGAGGGTATTTAGGCAGTAATTAGTGAGTGTGAGAGTGAAATGGTGCAGCAGACAGCGGCAGCCCTGTGTGATATTTGTTGGTGCTGTGTTTAAAGACAGCCTGAGTAAACAGTACAGGGAAGGTCAATATTATTACAAGGAGGTCTTGGAACAGTGGGACTATGGAGCAAAGGAAGAACTGACAGCTGTTTCCCTGCTCCCTGATCAAACATGACAGGATGTCAGTTCTTACCTGTCATGAAGAAGGACTTTGAAGATGAATTAGGATATTTAGCACCCATTAAACCTGTAGATAAAAAATAAAACACACACACTAGCCTATATTTAGCATTAAAGTTTCTATTGCTGATTCTCTTACATTAAAAAAAAGTATTTGATGTGGCTAATTAATATTTAGGGCTAAAATGTTAGAACTTATTAATGATAAAGTAATCAATTCACCTAAATGATTTTTGTTGTCTGGATATAACACAAGAAAACATGTCCTATGCTGCCCCCTGCTGATGGTATTCCTAACTACAAAGCGCATGAATTCAAATGAATTATGGATTCTAAAGTAAATTGCGTTTGTTAGTTTATTTACTAATATCCGCTGTCAAAAAAGTTTTCATCTACTTTCAGTTCGATAATAGCCTAATGTATTTTCAAATGGGAATCAACTGTGATGGATGTCCTACCGTTTTACCAACAAACCATTCACGTCGTTTTGCGTTCGAACAAAACAAACAGATACAAATGCTGCTATGAATAGATCTCAAGCGCTCTTTTCATCGAGTCTCTTTGAATGTGTGAGTGTGAGAAGAGCAGTTAAATCTCCACCAATAAAGGCGAACTTAGCGAGGCTCTAAAATATACTGTCAGCTATGTGTGTGTATGTGTGCTTTTGTCAGCCTGCATGTTTGCTTTTCACAATTTGCTTTGACATTTTTCATCTTCTGCCAACAAAACAGAGAATGCTGAGCAAACAGCATCAGTCAGAATGTGTGCACAGTAAACCATGTGACAAAAAAACGAGGGTGGTGGAGGAAGTGAAGCACAAAGGAGAAGAGGAACAGCTCACAAACCCACCACCAATATCAGTTGTTAGATGTGCATTAAAAAAAGTGTATGATAGGCTACTTGTTTCAATTGTGAAGGATTCGGATTTAATGAATTATGAAATTACCAAATGTTCACACACACACACAAAAAAAGACGTAATGTAACATAAAAAGGCACTGAACAAATCACTGAATGGATCAGAGTTTTTAATTTGTATTATTATTATTATTATTATTATTATTATTATTATTATTTATATGGATATTTCTTACGTATTGCTGTCATTTTTATTTGTATTATTATTTTAATAATTGTTCGAAATAAAGATTTCATTCATTCATTCATTCATTCATTGAATGGATCAGAGGTTTCGAGTTACTGGGATCTATCAAAAATGCCAGCTCAGCTAATGTAGAATACGTAAGAAGTGGCTTCTTACATTTAACGACGATAAATGCTTTTACTTAACAGTTTAATAGTATTATTTCTGTCCTCATTTTAGACAGGCCGAGCTGCACAGACATTTACTAACATTTTCACTGTTTGGGCTTTTTTTATTATTAATGTGGCATAAAAAAAACTTTTTCTGATAAAACTTTTGCAAATTTTTGACTATATTGTGTACTTTCTGTTAAAACTGTGTCACATATTGGAAGTTGTGATAGGAGAAACGAAACTTATCGATGCGTCACTGTTTCGAAGCGCTCGAAAACTGTGTAAATGCAACAAAACTCACTTTAAATAATTTTAAATAACTTTTAAATAATAATTATTAATTTGCAGGGCTTTTTTATCTCGTCTAAACAGGAGAGTTTTCTGAAATCACGTGACTTTGGCAGTTTGATAATGTATGTTCTCTGAACCACTTTTTTCAAAACAAATGATTCACAAAGGTTTCGAAGCTTCACGAAGCGGTGATTCTAAATCGCCCATCACTAATTGGAAGTAGAAGGTTTGTTCATTGTCTAATGTTGTCTCATTGATAAACAAATACAAATATGACATGATAAATGGCAATTCCGATGCAAATACTTGCCACCACCCCTTGGTCAGAATTTTTTTTTTTAATTCAATATTATTTCAGGTTTGAGTAGATGTATACATAATCTAGAAATGTTATACTTTTCAGCACAAACCGTGTTTATTGCTGTTTGGAGTAGTTATTGCAGAGTTTGTGAGTCTTTTCTTCACAGCAGATTCCAGCAGGCTATAGAGGACAGCGTGGTGGTCAGCAAAACTGGCACTTTTGGTAAACTGTGTATTAAATACACAATATCTCCCACTATTTCAAAGGGTTAGTTCACCCAGATAACAAAATTATGTAATTAATAACTTACCCTCATGTTGTTTCAAATCCGTAAGACCTCCGTTTATCTTTGGAACACAGTTTAAGATATTTTAGATTTAGTCCGAGAGCTCTCAGTCCCTCCATTGAAGCTGTGTGTACGGTCTACTGTCCATGTCCAGAAAGGTAAGAAAAACATCATCAAAGTAGTCCATGTGACATCAGAGGGTCAGTTAGAATTTTTTGAAGCATCGAAAATACATTTTGGTCCAAAAATAGCAAAAACGACAACTTTATTCAGCATTGTCTTCTCTTCTGTGTCTGTTGTGAGAGAGAGTTCAAATCAAAGCAGTGTGGATATCCGGTTCGCGAACAAATCATTCAGTTCACCAAATGAAACTGAATCGTTTTAAACTGTTCACATCTCTAATACGCATTAATCCACAAATGACTTAAGATGTTAACTTTTTTAATGTGGCTGACACTCCCTCTGAGTTCAAACAAACCAATATCCCGAACGAGTCAGTCTGTTGTTCGTTAACTGACTCGGCTCGGTGTTCATCTTCAGTTCTCTCTTCACAACAGTTCAGTCAGTGTACTGTTTGAGTGCATGCATTACTCCGGGATATTGGTTGGTTTGAACTCAGAGGGAGTGTCAGCCACATTAAAAAAGTGTGAACTGGGTGAACTAACCCTTTAAGGATATGGGTTGTTGTTGTCGAGATTCAGAAATGCTAAGTGGCTACCCATTTCTTTTTTCTTTAGGATTTTTCAGGTAAATGGGACACAGAATCTGGTAAAGTGGGACACTTTTTTTTTCCAGCACATCGAATTTGTGCTTACCAAATACAAATTCAAAATTTCCTACAGCAGGACACTGTACAAATAATCTTTTTCAAAAGAAAATCTTCAGAATTTAAAAGAACATTATAATAGTAGACATACTGTGGCTTGTGTTTTTGATTATGAATTCATAAACACTTTTCATTTGTAAAATTAAAACAGTTCATCTGAAGCATATAGGCTACAGAATTCAAATATAAAAAATTAAAACACCCAAACAGAAGGACAAAACACATACTTTATATGTGTATATGTGTATATTTGTGTTTTTATGTCGTATGTGTGTAACATATACAGTACCTTTATATTTGTGTTTTTATGTTGTATGTGTGTAAGTGTGGGTGAGAGCAGGAATATTTTTGTTTACTAACAGTTTCTACAAAAAAAAAAAAAAAAAACTTTTCATATATTCACAAATTTATGTTCTTTTTTTTCTTTCCATCTTCTGCTTACAGTGATGTTTTCTCTTTTTTGTAACCCAAAACAATTTCTAACATTAAAGCTCCAATATGTAGGAATTTTGTAATAAAATTTCCGAAAATAACTTGCACAGTGTGATATATTTCCTCCAGTTGTGTACTTACAATATCTCAATAGTCTCCAAAGATTTTTTATTTCAGAGAAATTCCGATTTTAAATAACTGGCCGTCCCGGAAAAGAAATGTCGCCTCTCAGTGACGCAATGTCCGCTCTATACTTTGTTTCCGGTGTCGACCATGTGATGTTCCACCACACCGGAATATCACATGGTCAAATGCGGAAGTGGTGGTTATGTTACAGCCGCGCGTATGGTTTGGTTGTCGTTGTTATGGATCACAATTACTCTTTGGTGAGTATTGAAGTGCCAGTAAAACGTAAGCGTCAATATTCGGATACACGCAGACTGTGTGACAAACGGAGGAATATAACCAGGATAAATATCGGCCAGGCATTTACGAGATGAAGAGAGCTGCGCGAAAATCTTGGACTTGACAAAAACTCTGCTCTCGCGAGTGTATTTATAGACAGGTAAGCAAATCAATTATTTATTTTGTTATTGTACAAGTAACGTAAAGTTACAGTAAAGATGGTCTAGGTCTCATCTGGATTTGATAATGGATTTCCCTGCAACACATGCAACTGTCAAAAATAGCACTTATAAACAAAGTTATATAGCTCTTTGTACTAAGGTAAGGATTTTTATCACGTGTGGTGACCGAGATTATGGCAGTACAATTAAATACAATCGGATATGTGTTGTTAAAAATATATTTAGTCATTACTTGCAAATGTTCTTTCAAATGTACTTTTAGAACGATTGGTTTGAGCACGTTAAACAACACGGCATTAACCATAAACACCTAACACTGCACAACATTAACCCAACAAATCATTTAACAAATAGCTGTAAGTTGTAATGGGATAATATAGTATAACATTTCACGTTCCTTGCAGTTCATTAATTATGATGACATAAAATAATACGATCAGATATACAGGTAATACAAAAACAAATAAATTACCTCATCCGTGATAATGATTTGTTTATCCAATTTAGATACATTGCTATGGTGAAAACGCATTAAAAAAGACATCTCCCATCGTCACCTGCTTCATAGCGTCATCAAGCTTCGCATTTGTTATTTTTTGGAAATACGCCCTCTTGTGGTCAATTACAAAAATCGCATACTGGAGCTTTAAGCAATGTATGATCTTTTAATTTATATGGTGTCCCACTTTAGCTGGATGATACTGTCACAAATTATCCGACATGTTCAGGTAAATTAGGACAGTAATATATATATATATATATATATATATATATATATATATATATATATATATATATATATATATATATATATATATATATATATATATATATATATATATATTAAAAAAGATAATAAAGAAACTTGCACATTATTTCATAAAATGTAATGATCACATGAACATGTCATAATACACATTTTGAATGTAGATTGAAATACTGTTTGTATTAGAAATCAAACTAGTATTTTTTTAAGGCGCACGACACCAAAAGCATATTTGTCCCATTTTAACGAATGTCCTACTTTTGCTGACTTCACCCTATTTACAATATCAATATAACCTTCTCTTGGTATCATGCTGATAAAAGTAACTATAGGTATCAATAAGAAAAAACAAACAGATCTAGGTTGATTAGAAATAAATATTTTATTCTAAAGAATCCTGCAAACAATAAATAGTTTCATTTTTGCTTACATGAACAAGTGTGACCTGCTGTTCTGAAAATATGTAATACCTCCCACACTCTTGCAGTTTTAAAGAAAAGAAGAAAGTAGAATATACAAAAGTTGTCACTGTAGACTTTGGCAGACTGTTGTGCATTTATTTATCAGTGCTAGTTCATTTGGTGAGGTGTTTGTGTGTACATAAAAGAAATATGACCATGTATGAATTAAATAGTGGAGCGTGTTTTCATTTAATTTAAAGACATTTGATCTCAATCTAGTGACATATATTAAAGAGATACCCCCCCCCCCCCTCCAAAAAATAAAATAAAAGAATAATAATTTATTAAACTTCAGACCATTCATGATATGGGTAATTTTTTTCTTCTTCAGTAGGACAGTAAAGAAGGTTTTTAGCTAAAACCCTAGATCTTGGTGATTCATAAAATGCAACATCTACCATCACTTCAAAAAATACAAATAAATAATAATAATAATAAAAAAATTATTAAAAAAACAAAATTAATAGGTGTCGCTCCTAATGATATACGGAGATCTTATAAAGCAACACAAAGTCGGCTTTTGCAAGAACGCCCTTAGGCAAAATGAGTTTGTTTCTATGAGCTTCAAATAACCGATTCACCGGTTTGTTTACAGTTTTCATTTTGTGTTGCATATGCCCTTTCTCTCTCTCTCTCTCACTCAAGTGATGGTAGCCATTTACTTGCAAATTTTCGTTTTTTAATTAAATATAATTTTTGAGTATTATGCCCTGAGATTATGACCAAATGTCTTAAAACTGAAATTGCTATTGTAGGAAAGTCAGATTCATTCTAGTAAATTTGGTTTATCCTAAATGGTCCTCTCATATAGTACAGTGTAGGAAAGTGTGCTTCATTCTATTGATTCAGTTTATTCCAAACAATGTAGCCTAGGAAAGATCGATTCATTCAAGAGAATCGGTTCATCCCAAACAGTCTCCTCTCTCATTTGTAGAAAAGTATGATTCATTCAACTCAATTACTTCATTCCAAATGCATGCTCTAATATATTGAGTAGAAAAAAAATAGATGAATCTTCTTGGACTGACGAAGTAATCACCAATTTCAGTCTGTGTATTAAAGTGTGATGGGTATGTAAACTATGTAAATTTAATAATGATTTAATAAATGAGTTTCAGAGCTTCAGTGCCTTTGTTTTGCTCTTCCCTGAGAAGCAGAATTCATGCAGTAACGCATTCATTACTCTTTGCTATTTCAGGTTGCATAATTTCAGTAAACGTAGAACCCCACTTGGGGATTTTTATAACGTAACATCTGGTAAGAACGTCCTAGATATATTTTCATAATAACTGTGGTAACTTGTGCAAGACTGCAATTAATCTTTCAGAGACCCCCCGTCTCAAGTAGCTTTTAGTGCTTGCATTTCTTTCCTTCAGTCCTCGTTGTGTGTGTTTCCGAGGAGCCGTACAGCAGAGGTAGACTATAAAGACATATGATCCCCAGACTGATGCAGACACAGACCAGAGCTGATCCAACAGTGTTATTAAATGTGATAGGAGGAGCAGTGACCAGCAGCTGTGACTGTCTCAGCACCATGTCAGCTTCGATGGCCTTCATCTGGAAGTGTGTCCCAATTATTGCACACACGTGAAACAGTTGATGACTGTGGCCTGTAGGGGTCAGAAGAGAGCCATTCACATAAATCAAGATTTCCTGAAGAAATACCCGTGGTCCTGTAATTCTTGGGGGTGCTTTCTAAATTTTTTTAGAAATGTTTGAGTCTGGACTTTTTAATTTAAACACCTATCATAATTCAGATATTAACCCTAGGTAATGAACTAGTTCACACCCATAGAGTATTCTTAGAAGAGATTGTGAAAAATATCAAAAATGCAACACTAGAAACATACACTAAAATATCTAATATTTATAATTCTTTAATAGCTATGTGAGCAGTCATAAATTACCTATGTAATCAAAGCATCCAGGTGCCAGTCTCTCAGGCAAGTGTGTTGCAAACAGGAAGGCGGTGAGAAAAGCAAGCAATGTATGCGTAACATGAATGGAGTTTGCTTCATTATCAGTGCAACCCTCACCTACACACAGAAACAACTAGAAAGAGGCAACAGAAAAAAAATGACCGGTCACGCCCTGTATTGTATTCATATACTTAAGTAACATGCATTTCTAGAAACTTTTTTTAACAACGCAATGAAGCGTGTAAAAAACGTTGCCCCAGTGATAAACAATTACAACATGATAAATAGATGTAAACATTCATTTCCAATACAAATCACAGAATTACCAGCATCATTCTTTTGGATCTGAGGTTATTTAACCGGACTGATCTTTGACTGAACAGCCTTTGTACTGAAACTTACCCTGTAGAAGAGAGGAATGTTGTCAAACAGGTAAGGGTAGGCAAAGGCAAGAATTCGCAACACCTTACTCAGCCGTTGGCTCTGACTCTCCGAGAATCTGACAGCGAGAGAGAGAAAGACATTTTTGTGTTCCTTAATGATAACATCAGTTTCAGTGTTGGTGGTGAGGTTATGTAATTGTTAGAAGCAGTTAAGCTGACTTCATAATCACAAAAACACCTAACCACCTCATTAACAAAATTAGGTGGAAGTGTTTTGTGTTAATATTATAAAGCATTTGAATGGTTAAAAGGCAGATCAAGAAAGCATATTAGCGAGTGCCAGATGATTCTGACACATTCTGTGTTTTAAACTGTTACCTTTCATCGATGTCAAGCTTATATTGAAGAAATGGTATGCCAAGCCTTAACAAAAGAAGTGGAAAATGAAAATAATACTGAACTATAAAACTGCCATAACATGTCCTTATCTCAAATGTTGCATACAGTATTCTCTTTCTTGATGCTGGTTGCGTCAGTGTTGAGGAGTTAGTGCGAACGCTAACTGAACTATAAGATATTTGCTATAGTAGTTTACTTTTTCCAGTAACACTCATCCAATGAGCAGCGATGGAGAAAATGATATATTGCTAATATCTGATGAGAAGGAATAGTGAAACAATTTTGCCTAAATGGTCATCTGTCTCAGACTGATTTATTCTAGTAAATAAGGTCCTCCTCTCTCTTTAACGTATGCATACTTCCCTACTTCACAGTGTGCTAAAAAAAAATAGTATAATAGTATTTCAAAATATTACTTCAGCATTCACATCTTATATATAGCATTTGTAAAACAGTAGGCAAAACATACACGGTTGACTTATTACGAGATTCTGAAGTGTCTGTTGGATGCTTTACTGTCCCATGAGGCCATGGGAGAGGAAATGTAAATGGCAATGAAGGGATGCAACTGATGCTGGTAGATTACATGACAAATGTAGTACGTCTGGATTACATTCACATTCAAACGAAATACCTAGCTACTTCGAGACTATATATATATGCAATCTCGGATGTAGCCAGCATTAAAAAAGTGAAGCATTGTAATTAATGTTGTGATCCGGTTAAATTATGCAAATGAACAGATTGACAAAAATGATTCAGAATGAGTCTTTGAAATATAGCTACTGTTTTCAATGTGTGTAAATTATGGTGTTTTCATATATTTAGTATAGATTTGCCTGTTTAAGTTTGATATTTTCAGCCAAATTGATCTTGTTCCACATGCTTGCAGACTCACTCACCAGAACTATGTTTCCCACATTTTTGCAACCTGCATTTGTGTTATCATTATGGTGGTGTGTTAGTAAGGATTATAGAAGGAGATGGAGCCTTACCTGGAGTAGCAGGCCATGCTGGTTGAGAGGATGGTGTTTAGTACGGCTGCAGGGATGTAGTATGCATGAAATGTGCTGTTCACCCATGCGTCAGGAAAAACATATGCAGAGTAGCTGATCGCTGAACCTGCATCAACATACAATCAGTCACAAAAATACAACTTAACACTGTGTGGAGGATTTGGTAATGATGTGTGGAAGCATTTGTGGCTACAGTATGCCTATAAGGTTTTCTTGTTTTAAAACAGTTTATTAATACACAAACACATAAACATGGCAGGTATAGGTATCACAGGTGCAGTACGTCATCAGTATTGTGATTATGTACTATACTTCTGTACACATGCTGAATTTATTCATAGCCATGTTAAATTAAGATTATCTGTTAAGAATAGTTAAAGATACACAATATATCGGTACCATACTTGTTATTATAATTTTAAATGTAATTTATTCTTGTGATGGCAAAGCTGTATTCTCAGCAGTCAATACTCTTGAGTGTCACACAATCCTGTAAAAATCATTCTAATATGTTGATTTATATTACTAAGTTAATATTGGTGCTCCAAAAAATGGTTCTTAATGTTAGCAAAAAAAAAAAGCATTCCAAACTTTTGGAACCCAGTGTATTATTTTTATGTTTGGATTACCTTTACCATCTAAAGCACATTTAAAGTTAATCTTAAAATACTATAGTAATTTCCTGACACTATATCAGTTTTATTTCACAAATATAACATTTTTCATACTCCGTATTATAACGGTGTGATGCCTAAATTTACTTAAACTTAATTTAAAATGGATGATTTTTTTTTTGTTTTAAGTATTTTATTTTCACTTTAATTATAAATCTAAGGGGAATTTGCCAAAATATTAGATAATGATCAGCTTATGTGTGTTGGACAGAATTCTATTATAGTGTAATGTAATCTGTATTTGCTTTAATTGTGCAAGAATTCCATTGTGTCTGTTAAATATTGCTGTACAGAACTTTGAACCCTGAACTTTTTCTAGAACAAGCCAAGGAACTGAAACACTCTTAAAAATATAGGTGCTTAAAAGGTTCTTCAAAGCGATGCCATAGAAGAACCATTTTTACTTCCACAAAGGAGCATTCAGTCAAAGATTCTTTAAAGGCCATTTCTTTCTTATCTTTTAATAATCTGAAGGACCTTCTTTTGCCACAAAGAACCTTTGGTGAAAAAGAAAGGCTCTTCAGATGTTAAACGTTCTTTATGGAACCATTTAGACAAAAAAGGTTCTTCTATGGCATTATGAAGCACCTTTATTTTTAAGAGTGTAGTGTTGGAGTGAATATGCCTGTGTTCCTCTCTCACCGAGGCTGTACAGGCTGAGTGCTCCATAGTCAAAGAAGTAGCAGATATGGCGAGCGCGGGTTGACATGGTGCTGAAGGTGTGGGCACAGCTGGAGGCCAGTGGATACACACAGCAGGAGAACAAGAAGACCAGCAGAGGCCATGTGTACGCATCATACCACGCATCCTCCATCAACAACACTGTCATCAACTTCCAGAGAAAATACCTGATGAAGAATGACAGACATTGATGTTGACACAGCACTGCAATGCTGCAACCCGCAACAAACTATTATTATAAAGTGAAACAATAAATTCATGAAGTTTTCTGTTGTTGGAAACAACATTACACGCATGACGTGTTTCTATTCTTTTCCACAGAAAGGCTAGGAAATCAATTGCTTGCATAGTTTCTACACATAGTAGCTACAGAATCGAAGTGAATTTGTTTTACTGTGGAAAACTAAAGATTAGGTGATAATACATTGTATTCAAATGTTGAACCTGCCCAGACTTGCTTACAGAGTTTGTTACTATAGGGATGTATCTGACAGAAGGACACAGAAACAAACAGAAGTGCATGCGCGCGCACACACACACACACACACACACACACACAGATCGCACAAATCAGAATAGGTTTCTATAGGTCTAGTTTAATCTCTACTCTGACTTACTCTTGCTTGCTTTAGAGGGATCAGTGAGTTTAATATAACCAAACATTAACACAGAGTCAGGCTACAGATTCCAAGTTTTGTCCTATTGATTTACTGTCGGTTGACTGTGTATTTAACCATTGTGTGGGATCAGAGGATGTGTTAGCTTTGAGATATGGTGTACTTTAAATAGACCAGTAATGGAAAAAATGTTTTTGCAATGAACTGTAAATTTACATTTACATTTACTCATATAGAATATCGAACAGCAGTCAATACTTGCAATAGTGAGTTATGCTAGAGTAGTATCCAGTTTATGCAGAACACTAGAGAAAAGAGAACAGATGATGAAAGTTATTAAAAACATTGATAAAACAATAACCTTTTATACTATATATATATATATTTGTGTGTGTGTGTGTGTGCAAAATACAGTATATGCATGTACTGTATCTAATATTATCTAATGCATAGACTTTAAATGAAGGCTTGTTGTAAAGCACTGGATCGTAGTTACTAAAAATAAAGAAAACCCTATAATATCGCAGTAAAGCCAAATACAAGAAGTAAAGTTCACATGAGCGACTCTCCAACGTGTTTACGTCTGGAGGAGGCTCTGGTGAGAATCACACCAGGAGCTCATAAACAGTGATGGCAGAGCTTCAAGGTGAACTCTCCTAGGAGCGGCTCAGCTGGTGAGAGACATAACAATCCACTGTGGAGATTCTCAAGGAAAACTACTGTAGGTCTCAGCACTACATACACACACAGTCAGTCTAATACAGTCACCATAAAACCCAGTTAAAGTTGTGTGAGTTCATATACTATCATCTATGACTTTTAAGATTTATTGTAAAAGCAATACTGAGAAAGTGGCAAAAGCATGGAGATATCCATATAGAGAGCAAGCAAGAGAGATAAAGAACGAGATTAACTTGTTTGACTGTACCAGGTTGGTAGAAAGTGAGTCCAGACGTTGAGGGTCTCATTGGTGAGCTGAAAGAGACTCAACACACAGTCTGTGGCTGAACTACGAGGGTGTCGATATCCAGAGATGATGCTGTCCTCGTGAAATGCCTACCATGGTAAAAGAGTCACATTTAATAAAGACAGCAAAGCAGTTCTCTCCACAGACAAGCTAACAAAATAATGCATTAATATGAAAATGTTTGGTACCTTCAAACTGTTTCACATCAGGTTGCATAGTTATTAGAGGGTAAAGAAAAAAATCAAGTGATTCTTGACTTCCTACAATCAATTTAACTACCAAGAATACCTTAAATAACTACAGCTAGTTAAAATCATATCTGTTTGTTGTGGTAGTTTTGTGTATATTAAATGAATGAACTTACTTTGGGCACTTGGTGGACAGTGAAGACACGCTGGAGTTTGATAAGGCTCAACATGTTCCCCAGATGAACGGCCCTCAGTGCCTGACTCAGGAGAGAGAGGCTAAACATACATCAACACACCGGCAGGTACAGAGAGACAAATGCACGTATAGATACTCTTCCACTCCACCTGATCAGAGACCGGCTTGGTTAGCTCTGCCCTTTTCATCACACCTACAGACATCAACCTCTATAAACACACACACACACACACACTTACAGCGCTGAACACACACCTGAAACAAACACACACACCAGACACACCGGCTAGGTGAGAATGCTCACAGGAGCTATTCCTTGAGCACATTGTTTCAGAGGTCAGAGCAGTTCACTCCGAAAAAATACATAATGCACACAGCGGATTTTTTTATAACGTTCCCATATACACTGCCATTCAAAAGTCTGGGGTCAGAAAGAGTTTCCCACAAAAACATCAAGCAGCACAACTGTTTTTAACATTTATAATAACAAGAAATGTTTCTTGAGAATTATTAGAATTATTTCTGAAGGATCATGTGACACTGAAGACTGGCTGCTGAAATTCAGTTTAGGAATAAATGACATGTTTCACAATATAGCGGTTTTACTGCATTTTCAGAATTAAATGTCTTTAAAAAACATCTTACTGAAAGTATTTAGAAAATCTTACTTCCCCTTTTCGCACCTAACAGTCTCTACAGGTTAAACAGGTTTCTCTGAAAATTTTCAACGCAAGCTTAAGTGTAACACTGTTCACACACACACACACGTCTGGTCAGCTATCCTTGTGGGGACTCTCCATAGGCATAATGGTTTTTATACTGTACAGACCGTATTTTCTATCGCCCTACACCAACCCTACCCCTAAACCTGACCCTCACAGGAAACTTTCTGCATTTTTAGATTTTCAAGAAACTTCATTCTGTGTAATTTATTAGCTTGTTTACCCGTGGGGACCTCAATTTAGGTCCCCACCATGACACGAGTCCCCATGAGTCTGTGTGTATTCAGGTTTAAGTACCCACCAGAATAGAAAAACAAGTACACGCACACACACACACACATATATATATATATATATATATATGAAACACACCATTGCCCCATTATATCTATGCAGAAAGCTGCTGGGTCAAACACCACTTGCTCATTCAGGGTGGTGTGTTTAAGGCAGTTTCAGAAAGTGTAGATGAAGTTGTGTATGAATGGAGGGTGTGAAATGACATATAACTGAATGTTATCCCATAACATGCTGAAACAGAGCCGTTACCATTCTCATGCCTGTATTAATACAATGACGATGCAGAAACATGATTTCTATTCAAGAACACGCATCTTAAGCAAACTGTAACTATTGGTAGTGAATTTATTACCTCTTGGCAGAAATGAGATGCATGTTGACAGGGAAAGCTAAAAGCAACATGACTTAAAATTAAAGACAAAAAAGGATAACAGTAAAAAGCAAGAGAGAGCAAAATGACACCTCATTACCAGTATCAGAATCATTAACAACCTAAATGTATTTCCTAGTGTGACATTTCTGGCACCCTTCAATTATAATGCTATTTAAACAAAATAAGTGTGATTTTTTGATAACAGTGATAAATAATCTACTAATTATGTGTGATATTATAATAGTGTCAGCCCTAATGTTATGGTATATCTCTTATGTCTGATACACACACACACACACACACACACACACACACGTGTGTGTGTGTGTAACATTTATTAATTAAGAATAACTGCAAAGCATGCATTACACAGTATGTTTAAATATTACAGCAGAAGACAGAATGTACAGTCAGTATGTTGTGGGTGAAGCAGTTTTGAGTGGTTATGTAACCGTAATGCTAAATGTCACCCCATGATGGCAGCATTTTCTAATCTAAAATAATCCACCTTGTTTCTCTGCATCCAGTGTCATGTCAAAATTCATATTCTTCCAGACGTTGTCAGTTTTTAATTTATCTATGGTTTCTTGTTTTAAATTGTTTCTTATTTAAATTGTCTGTGAATGTCTGCCTAAACCTGCCTCAACACTGATCTGCACGAAACCTACAGTCAGAGACATTAATGATGGAAATTAAATGAACATAGAGTCATTTCAAAGGGGAAAAAATGTAAGGGTAAAATGTACAAAAACATAAGAATATAAATATTTGCTCCACAAGTGACCTAATTTTAAAACCTATTTTTATTGACAAAAAACAGCTGGGAGAAGGGGCAGAACCGAATGTTTACTGATATGAAATCAGTAATGCTATTTCATCTGTTGAATTTTAATATAATAAGACTGTCTACACTGAGCCTTAATCAGGAGTTTGTCTTTTAAGAAGTGGGTTGCATATGAATTCTGATGTAAAAGGCTATTTAAGAAACAAATCCACCATAACACTGGCACTTGTCCAGTCTTCCTAGATTAGCAGGTAAGGACGTTTGTTTTATCGCTGCAGCAACTCTCTCATTACCTCTCGCTCTCTATTCAGCTCAAACACTCTTCATCTGCTTCATTAAGTGTGTGTTTGTGTGTGCATCGTCTGGAGGGCAAACATGAGAGGATGTGTGTGGGAGTAAGCAGGGCTGTGTGTGTGTGTGTGTGTGCGTGGCCTTGCTTGCTGCATAATTAAGCATCAGCAGCGGTGTGGAAGGCAGATGCAGACAGACAGAATCAAACAGAGTTTCATGTGGAGGGCACGGCCCTTATGACCCCCCCCCCAGACTGCTACAATATGCTTGCCTCAACTCCTGCCTCCACATCTGTCCGTCTCTTTCTGCAGCACTGGTGTCTTTGTCGCTTCAGTCACAGTGATATTACCAAGGGTAAAATATATCATTACATCTCAGGGTCTGCCGGATGAGAAGAGTCTGAACTCTGCATAGCTGAGGTATTAGTTCATAAATGGGAAATGACACAAGCGTGTGTGTGTGTGCGTGCGCGTGTGTGTACCTCTCACAAAAGCCACATCACTCACTGTGTCCTGTTACAATGCCAAACCATGCAGACAACTGAAATGCCTGCTGCAGACATCAGGGAGGCAGACATGAGTTGAATGTAATGAAACACTCAAGAATAAACTGATATTTGACAGTTCAGTGTTAGTCTGGGAATTGTTTTGCTGTGCACTGCAGGTATGTGCGAGCGAGTCAGTGTCTGAACAAGTTAAAAGATATTTCAAGGTAAGACACCACAGGTGAATAGGGTAAAAAAATGTAACTAGATATCACCATACTTCTCCAGTTGATTAACCACAGAACATGAAGACAGTTGACTTGTATTACAAAATTGTGTTTGAATATGCAAATTATCCATTATCTGATTCAAAATGCACTTATTTGCATAGAGTTGCAAAACAAAAATCTGAAAATTGGATAAAGCTATTTTTTTTATTATTCTTTTGTTTTGTTGACATCTCGTTCTATCGTGCCATTTAAATAAATAATCGGCAACAATAAAATCACCAAGTTAGTCACATTAAACGAGGCAAAACGTATATGAACAGATCTCTCTCAGAAAATAGATAGGTATGAAACTGAAAAGTTTGGTGTAAGTGCTATTGAAGTGGGTAAAAAAATTAAAATATAATAAATAAAAATCAATGTTTTGCCTGTAATGTTTTGCTTTAAAAGAATAAACTAAGGCTGAGAAAGAACAATGATCTACTGATTAATCAAGATTTCCTTTTGATTTTCCTTAGAATAAAAAGAAAAATAAATAATCTGCTGCTCCTAATGAAACTAGAGCGGTTTGCAGTCTAAACAGATTTTGGAAAAAGAAAGAAAAAATACAGCATTTATGAGGAAGAAAAAAAAAAAGCAAGACATATCTTTCTATTGAGTTGCCCTTAGGAGCAAAAACAAACATACAGTGTGACCAGTGTTGTCCAAAAACAAATTATTATTATTATTTTTTTTTTTGGTTAATCAAAAGCATGAGTCACACATGAATTGACTCATTTTATGATCTTATTTGATCATCTTATCGTCATCTAATGATCTGAGAAAAGGATCAGCTCATCAGTTTTTATGAACAAATAAGATCAGATCATTAGACGATGATTAGATGATGATCAGATTAGAATGGGACTACATTTGTTCTTGCTCCAGTAAAAATACAGTGTTATTTCAGCATGATCACAAACAAATGACTCTTACTTGAAATAAAAACATACAATGAAAACATAAACTATGCCCATTCACGAACAAATGACTCACAATCCAATCCTTTTAATAAACCATGTTCACTGAAACATGCCACCCTCCCCAAACCAAAAAAAAAACATCTGTAAAAAATAAAATAAAAATCCTTATCCAGTTCCAAGAAAAAAAAGACCTCACTGTCTACAGAGAGACCACAGACCACAAGCGTCAGCTGGCTGAGTCTGGGTAAAAACAGTGATAATCTGATCAGACAGTCATTAAAAGATGAGCTCTATGGGGCGCCTTCACCCACTGTCTACCAGTGCTATGAGCTGAGCTAATGCTGGATAAAATAACATGCAGACTATTGAGCGAGGCAGAGACAGGACAGAAGAAGGAGAAGGGAGTTTAATGTGCCGGATCAGACCCCAGGCTGCAGCTAGTAATTAAACCACACTGTCCATATGTGTGACTGAGATAGAGAGAATATCGTGGGGATTTATAGTGGACCGGGACATTGGGGATAAATGCTAGCAGACACCTCAGGCGCTCTTCAACATGTGAGCTAGTAATGAAGTATAAGTGACTTAAAAATAATAAATAATAATAAAAAATAAAAAAAATGAATCAAAATCAAAACGAGTCTGATATGCTGTTAGGTCGGTAAAAGAAACACACTGGGCAAATGCATGTATAAAACGAAATGCCTTTATTTATACAATTTTAAAAACGCAATTTAAAGCACAAAGACTTTAATAAACATATTTCTCCTGCATAAAAATGATCGCACATTGTGCTTCCTGTGCAAAGTCTGTACAACCTCTGGGTGTGCAGCTGTTGCGATCCAGTTCAACCATTTATTGCATACACATGAAATACACCTCACATGTCAATTTATAACCCAAGAATGAAACAAAACAGAAGAGCGAAAAAGATCAACCTGTTCTACTCTTTTCTACTGTTTCAAAACGGCAGCAGCTTGCAGAGGAAGGCTTTGCACATAGTCCAAACTGGAAACATTGTTTAAAGAGAGACAGACAGAGAGAGAGAGAGAGAGAGAGAGAGAGAGAGAGAGAGAGAGAGAATAAATTAAAGAAACCATAGTTGTGCTTTAACATTGCTTACTCTAAGGAGTTCTCAAATGCAAAGGTTTGGTAAACTCAACTCGCAAAGGAGGCTGCTTTGAAACAAGGCTTTCAAAAATGGATATAGTGTTCAAAGTCTCTTTTTTCCCTTTTGAAATATGTAGCACTGAGCGCTAGCTCTACAACAAGATTTGCACACATCCCCATTGATAGCAGTGATTAATAATATCACCAGTTCCCTTCTATACTCACTCCATTTTATATAAATCTAGGTGAAACAAAAAAAAGAAAACAGTATCAAAAGGCATTTCTTCGGAAGGAGGAGGCATGTAAAGTGTTTCTTTACTCAGATCATCTTTCCAAAAAAAAAAAAAAAAAAAAAAAAAAAAAAAACCCTAGACAAATGCTCCATGGACTTCCGAACAGCAAAATACTAAAACTAAAGTTTCAGATAAAAATAACCCAAACTTTAAAGACTTTGGTACTGTATAAATGAAATGTAGCTCTCTGCTGCACTCATGCTAATGTCTTTTCCCCCTTAAATATATGTCTGTCTGTCCATTAAGCGAGAAGTATGAAATGTGCATAGTGTGTGAGATCAGTGTCAGTGAGACTACAAGCAACCTGATATTCATGTGAAAACACGATTTTGAAACCAAAAAAGGTCAACACAAAAGCTACGCCTCTGGTCTAAAGCACCCATAGTTTCTGCCAAACAAATCAGAATCTTTCAGATCAAACATTCAGAAATGCCACATTTTTCTTCTCTGACATTTCTTTTCTAAAGAAGCCCAAACTGGAATGGGAACATCTGTTTTGAAATGGTTCAGAACAGCAGGATGCCAGATAATGGGATAAAACCTCTGAATTTTAGCAGCTGTGGATAGGTGAGATTTAAGATCGACAGGATTCAGCCAGGTGGAGCTTTTACTGCTGAGGTCAAGCGGCTGACCGCTCTGAGAAACATGGACAGCCAAAACTCTTCCGAACTCCATCTGCAGTCTCAGACACTTGGCTGCACTAGTCAGAAGGCTGCTGAAATGATTTGGGGGATGTGGGGAGGCGCTTTTGGATAAAAAACCAAACAAAAACAAACAGATGCTATAGTCTTACATGCAAATAATCTCAATACTTTAATGAGAAAGTACTGATCATTAATATATTTTTCATACATGAAACAGCATCTTTTTGCTTGGTTGAGATGCAAGTTATTCAACTAAATGTGAAAGAAACATTTTCATTCTTTTGCTCCAAATAACAGAAACTGATGTTACTTATAAAAATAATATTAAGAGAAATACAGCTGTCCAAAAATAAATTGTATAAAAGAATCACCGGATTAAAAAAATGGTGAGTAATTTAAGGAAATGGGTAGAGCTACAATAAACCTGCTATCAGCAAACAAAAGTTGAAAATTCCCTTATAAATGATTCATTGCCATAAAGGCATAAGATTGAGAGAGAGAAAAATAAAAACTGGATTGATGTCAAAAATGAAGTCACAATTCATTAGATGACTGTATAAACGCATCTTCACCAGACACCACGCATGCCACACAAGTAAAGTGCATGACCAGTCTACATGTAGCACGATTTAACTGAAGTTTGACGTCTTACAGGGATGAACACCAGCTGTGCAACCAATCAGAGTCGCTCAGATTTCTCAAAAAGCAGCCTCTGCGTTTGTTAGTCCAGCACAGTGGTGTCTTTAAAACTACAGCTATGTTTCCTGAAATATGTTGTAAACATGAAGCAAGTGACCTGCGACCACCTCTCTAAAGCTTTAAGTGCATTCTGGGCAGGACTGGGCCGCGTTAGTGACAGCTCAATCTGATTGTGGAATTATGAAATGCAGACCGAAGGCAGGACAGTGGGTTGAAAAAAAGGCGAGTAAACCTTAGTGCTCCGTGACATATAGTAATGCTACACTCGAGGACATTTTCAGCATGTTTATCCCTAGCTTATATGCAATAATGTTCTGCTCACAGGCTTTGAACTTAAATAACTACTGCAGCTAAAGTTTGCTCTCTACGATTTATTTCTCAACAACTGATGAGTAATTATCTTCTGAGCTTTACTTTGGAAGAAGGTTCTGAAAGCTGCTTTTTTTTGCCCAAATGTGGCAAATCTCAGCAGACGCGGTTCTCACTCAAACTTGCAGATCTGGAGCTTTGAATTTTAAATACCCAAGCCCTCCCTCTTCCTTATCCAGACACATGCTGCAGGCAGCTGCGTTTGTACCTAATTAAAATCTCAGCACAGATGCAAAGAGTACTGCAATTATGGTCTCAAACAGAAAAAATCTGAAGTGTTCAGCCATTCTTTCTCCTCGCTAGACACAGTGACCCTCATGGTGGCAGTCGGGAAGAGGAAGTGAGGGTCTGAAGAGATCGCAGATGTGTGCGCCGCTTTAGTTGTGCTTGGCTCTCCCTCCTTTCAGGTAGCTTTTCCAGCGCTTGATGAAGTCCCTGAAGATGGGCGAGTTGTCGATAGTACCCAGCAGCTGGAGCTGGTTGATGTGCGTCGTATGGTAGTCCCAGCGGGCCAGATTGGGCGCAGTGCCCAATATAAAGTGGCGCAGGTCATAGATGGTGCCCGACCCCGTGTCGTACAGGGGCAGCATAACTTTTAAGGACTCCATCCCCTTGCTGTAGAGCTGACCTGCGTCCCGCCCGAGCTTCTCACCTGCGGTTTGTGCCAGGTCATACAGGCCTAGGAGGGAATAGATAAAACCGTTCAGAACAAAGGAGCTAGGGATTGTGGGGTACTCCTCGTACCAGTCATACTTGTTCATGAACACCGCTTTGACGCCGTGCTGCTCTGATGGTAGTTTGAAAGGTCCGGTGGCACGCAGGGCAGCCTTTAGGTACGTGTCGTCTTTTGTCATTATATAGGCTCGCACTAGAGTGGACATGGCCTGCCCCTGCGCCATGGCCGAATACCAACCCGGCTCCAGCGCACGGAAACCCTCCCCGAGTTTACGAGTCACCATGATCGGCCAGCCGCCACGCTCGTCCTGGTTGCGCACCAACCAGTCGCTGGCTGCAAAAAAAGCCGCCATGTGCGACGTGGTGGAGATTGTGATGTTGTCTATCATCCCGTGGCCGTGCAGCACTAATTTTATGACACGCCGTGGCATGGTCTTGGTGGCTTTGACCGCTTTGGTGTTGGAGAGGCCAATGCCTTTGCGGAGGTCAGTGAGAAGGTCACGGGTGACGGTGGTCCATGCAGTCCGAGGGCCGATCCCGTAGGTGATGTCGCGGTCCTTGAAGGAAATGAGCTGGGTGGTGGTGACGTAGTGGATAACAAACGGAGGACCTTTCTCTGTGGTCTCCAAGATGACGGAGACACTGCCGTTAGATGTGAACTTCAGGTCAAAAGAGATGATGAAATCTTTAGTGTTGCCAAGAGGAAGTGAGATGCCCTCTGAGTTTTCTAGAAACAAGGAATAGAAGAGTTTAACAAGTTTAATAAGTTTTAACTTCAGTACAATAACAAGCTCAAGATTATAAAATGACATAAGGGTGAATAATTGGTGGCAGAATTGTTCGTTTTAGATTAAATATTCCTTTACATAATATGTAGCTTAATGCAGCTCAGCTAAAAAAAATCTAATATTAGGGAAGTGTGAATTTGTTGATGAATGTCATCCTGTGTGGCAGACTGGCATGAAATGTGGCATTGTTTGCCGACTACTGCTGCTGCTTCATTTACCACTTCAGTTTTGTCTATACAAGAATTCCTTATTTCACTTGTGCTTCACATTTTCGCTATGCGCTGCACATCACACCAAGTAAGCTGACAAACTGTTGTCAGGTAACAAAATCTGTGAAATACTGATATATTTTTGGCAAATTTTGGTTTCACTGTGATATTATTAATAAAACATGTCGTCTACAGTGACGTTCTTTTGTTTCCCTTACAGTACCATTTGCATAGACAAACAAGTACACAAGCACCCAAACAAGTATAGATTCTCACAAAGACTAAGGTGTAGAACTAGTAGATAGGCTTCAAGGCACAAGGTTTCACTAGTCACTTTCTCCTGGGGTTAATTAACCAGACAAGTTGGTGTCAGAGAGGCAGAAAAGTTCAAACCGTGAACAAACTTTAAAACAACTGATCGGACAGTGCTAAAACTCATTTCTCCTCTAGAAGAAAGTTGAACACACTGCAGTGCAATTCGCTGCAAAGCAAGCAGATCAGTTTTCCAACTCTCAATCAAAGTACTTTCTCACTCTTTTTTCACAGAAATGCACATTCAACACTTTATCCTAAAGTTATCGCTCACTGTTAGACTCAAATCCCTTTCGCCGCCTCTGTCTGCGCTGACTTCTGACAAGGTTATGCAGAACAAAAAGGAAACCAACTCATACTCTCTACTGAGAGGAGAAAAGAAGGCATGAAATAGCACGAAAACAAGAATAAGGCTGAGTACTTGAGCAAGAGAAAACACGCAAGACAAGAGTAATATTGACAACATTAAAGCAACACAGAAAATAGGACAGGATTAGGATAAAGGACAAAGGCAAATCAAAGGAAAAAAGATGCAGCAAAGGACATTTTGGCTCAAACAGCCCCTATCACTGTTTAATGCACTCATAAATCCATTACTTAAGGCAATGCAGAGACTAAGTGGATTTGTACTGTCCTGCTCTGATTACCCTCCCATCAATAGCAGTGATACTGAGGACGGAGAGAGCAGGAGGGAGGCAGCGCCCTGCTGGAGCCTTGGACCCAGTGTGTCCTAGTTGGCCCCGCTCTAATCAATGCTCCGGGTGATGACACCAATCACTGCCTGCCAGCGTGACAGCCCTGCTAATTCTAATGGCTATTGATTAACTTAATTCTAAGCACAGTGTCCAAAACTCCTGAAATGCTGCCTTATCATGCAGTATCCTGAGGGAGGAACAGAATGTACTGTCTACAGTTATGCCTCCATCTGTTTGATTTCTGAGGGCTGCATAGATGTTTCCGCCACTATCTGTGAAACCCCATAATCATGTGTGTGCAATTTTGTGACTGAAAGAATAAAAATGCTGTCTGATGAAAGAAGTTTTTTTTTGTGTGTGTGATTCTATTTTTACAGAGAAATAAGCAATGTAGACATTAAACTGCCTCTTTGTTATCTATAAATCTGAATATTTATTAGAAATATATATTTTAAGGTGTCCTTGTTACATGTTACATATACTTGTACTAATATAATAAAAATTGATTATGCATAATTGCATGCAAGAAACCCTAAGCCAAACCGTAATCCTAACCCTAAGCATATAGTAAATACACGCAGTTAATTAATATTACTTAAATATATAATTACACTGTAACAAGGACACCTTAAAATAAAGTGCAACTCAAATCTGTACATTCTTTGTTTGTTTTTATTACGAATTAACTCCCTTCTGAATAAAAGCCTTAAATTCTTTCTTTTTAATCATACTGACCACGAATCTTCCAGCAGTAGTGTATGAGGCATCGTTAATCGAGTGTGTTTTGACGTTTTGAGTGTGTTTATGTGAGTGCTCAGTGGAGCAGTACCATAAGGGGTCATGCAAAGATGCTGATAGAAGAACACAGAAAAGATAAGAAAAAAGGTAGTGATGATGCAGCACTCGATTTCATCAGACTAAAGGGTTTACATGGCATTTTAAAAAGATAAAATATTTTTGTAGTTTTTTTTTAAAAGAACAAAAGAACACCAGACAAATGAAACTAGACAAAATAAACTGAAAGCATGTTGTTCAATATCTGCTGTGGTACCTGGAACGCTGAACTGTCGTACTGATGTGGCTCTGCTCTTGTCATAGACTCTGGTGAGGGAACAGCCTTTAGTGACAGCCCACGCGCTGGACCTGCCGTCTCTCTCCTCTGCTGTGTCATACACCTCCATGTGTGGTGGCCGCTCTGTCAGGTTCTTACTGTAATGACTCAGCCCATACTGAGCTATCTGGATAGCATAGAAATACCCTTGAGGGCCCCACTGGGTGGACAAAGGTACTCCTGTAGGAGGGAACCAGGTAAAGAGATATTAGACACTGGGAGTTAAACTGAAGAGAAGAGTAACATATATATATATGTGTGTGTGTGTACACTACCATTCAGAAGTCTGGAGTCAGTATGACTGACAGTATTATGAACAAAGTCCCTAAAATCCCCTTAAAATGCTATAAACAAACAACTATAAACATAAATGTTCAATATGTAGTTGAAATTATAAAAAATGCTAAATAATTGTTCATCTGAGTAATGCGGGTTATTAGCATTTAGACTCTCGTATCTTTTTGGTTGCCAAGCAACATAGCAACTTACCACATTAACACAAAATTCACAAGCGTTCATACACAAGATTGTTTACCTTAAAGTTTCTAACATTTCATGTTTGTGTTTTACCATGTTATCCATACATACTGATATATCTTTATAGCATTTTATAGCTTTTAATGTGGAGTCTTTTTTTGCCTTTAACTCAAGTGTGATAATGTGAAGCAGTGGTTTCTGCATGGATGCCATCTTCATCCATTATACATAATCTTGTTTCTGGATTCGTGACTTTTACGCAATTTAGATCAGATACACAATCCAGAGTACACAGCGACAAGAGAAAACATATAAACATTCAATTAGCAAGAGATATACAAAAGACTAGTGAACACAGAGAGGATAAAGCCCCTGAAGCCCCTAAGAAAATGGCCTTGGTCTGTAAGTTGTGCTTTCGACACTGACATAAATGATGTGAGTTACAGTTCACCAGGCTTTCATTCACCCTCTTTCTATCCTTGTTTTTTATTTAATTTTTTTTTTACTCCTCAGCCTGGAATGACAATCATCAAGCCACAGGCAAAACACTGCGACTGCACTGCTGGTTTATAGTGGGCTTGAAAGGATCTATTCACAAACATACACATACAAAACCACAAGCTGGCTTAAACACAGACATAACAAGGCAATATAGACGACAAACACACCAATGAGCTTTCCAGGACGCACACGTACACATGCTGGCTCTAAGTGGGACCTGCATCAGGAGGCAGACGGCCGCTGTGGAGGCGCTCTCTGGCCTAGATACTATTCAGAGCACTCTGATCCTCTGCTGGAGGAGATGCCATCCCTCAAACTGAAGGAGGAGGAAAAAGGAGCTCTCTTTCACTGTCACCCTCCGTACTCATCTCCTTTTCATTCCTTTTTATTCACTCTCCCTCTCTCTCTCCTTCAACGGAGACTGATGAGTCTGTCCGCTGTCTCTGATAATAGGTTCTCTGCTCTAACAGACTGCCGCAGGCTCATGTGGGTTATTACCTCTGAGCTCAACACACTGTTTCTCTGCCTCTGACGCTTGGGATGAAAACAAGGGGAACAGAACCTCTAATTAATCTTTGTTCTGGGTGTTTGCTTGATCAACACTTTAAAAAAAATAGCCGATTTCTTACTACAGGGAGTTAAACCTCATAAGGTGATCAAAGCAGTTTTCTTTTGGCATAATAATTTTGATAGTTAAAAATACATGCTAACTGATTACCTCAGTGAGATCAATCACTGATGGACACCAGCAGGTGGCACGACCTTCATACCAGCACCATAACATTCCTTGAACACTGGACTCAAGCCTGTTCTTAAAGGTTCTGCTTGTGTTTTGAGTTAGCTGCTTTCATTTGCCATGGTTACTGGAAGAGGCAATGCTTCAAACCTCAGATGATTCCCTACAGGCTACTTCATTCCTACACGGTCATTACTGCTACAGAGCTTCTTTGTAGCATGCAGAACAAAAAGCGGCTCCATGTAAACAGACTCAGAGTAATGGACTGGCTCTTGGTTATGGAGGAGAAGAGGCTAGAAAGGCAACAGAAGTAGGGGACTGGTATGAACTTTTGTGCTGCCACAGACATTGAGTATTTCATCTCGGCTCACAGACAACCCAATTTTTCCACCTGCCACAGAAGATCATGGCATGAATGTGCCTCTTTGCGGTGCTACAAAAAAAAGGGGGTCCTTTGAATGCACACACAAAACGAGGTCTGCATGTTTCAAAAGCTTTCAACAGAAAAGAGTCAAATGTGGTTTAATCCTGAACGCTGATCAATGACTTTGCAAAGAGTGAAAGCTTTTCAGACCAGCATGCCTGGATGTGCTGAGTTTCAGCATTTTTAACAGAGTACCTCAGAATGCTCTCTGTTTTTGAGCAAGTGAAGTGAGCAATGGTTGGTTTACACCAATGGTCACCAGACTAGGTCCTGGAGGGCCGGTGTCCTGCAGAGTTTAGCTCCAACCCTAACCAAACAAACCTGAAGAGGCTAATCAAGGTCTTACTAGGCATAGAAACTCCCAGGCAAGTGTGTTGAGGAAAGTTGGAGCTAAACAAGTTTGGTGACCCCTGGTTTACATGGTTGTCATTGGTTATGCTGACGTACACTCACACCTGCAAAAACAAACGAAAAAAAAAAAAAACCCTATTCATTTAATTTAAAATATCTTCCACTTTGTTTGGCATTAGTATCCTGTGAAGCACTGCATAATGCTTCACCGTCTTCAGTGAATAGTAATGAAGTTGTGGTTTGGAAGCCATTCTTTATACTAAAGTATTGATCAGACTGACCTCATTTTCAATACTTCCTTAAGAAGTGATTACTTCATTACCCAGTCTCATAATAAAAGAACCTAGAAGAGCGAATGGCACTGAGTGACTCTATTCTCTTTAGAGAGCGTCACAAACTTTGTGTTAATAGCTTTCATATGGTGGTGTTAGGCTGATGTGATCCAAGAACTGGAGTGAGACTGGGATCAGGGTTCTGCTCTATCAGTGATGTGATGGCCAGAACAGGGCACTTAACCCCGTCTGCTAAAAGACGGTCCTTGCAAAGAGATAGAGAGGTTGAGAGAAGAGTGAGCCAGCAGGAAATGGTTGAAAGTAATCTGTCAGGGCAGTGGAACAGTGATGGATCACTGACACAGTGGAAAGAAAAATGCAGTTTTTGGACAGTAAAACGCCTCTGAAGGACACAACCGAGACCACCATAATCAGCTTTTTCCTGTCAAGGAGTGTCATCTCCCGAGTTCATTTTGAAATGCTTGTCATTTAGGTTCCTTAAAAAAAAAAAGAAATGAAATGAAACGATTTTGCTTTAATTTGGTTTTGCTTTTCCTCATTGACATTCACCAGAAGACGCATGGGAGTCTGAGTGCAAAATTATTCTCCATTACATTTAAGGTCATCAAATCAGCTCTTGTGATTCGGTTCTTGGCTGAATCAATCCCACTTTCATTTGCTTAATGTATAGTCCATTGAGGGTGCATTACTCACTAAGAACCAGACGTAGATCATTCGAGCCTGGCTTCCAGGAAACTCCTCTTGGACTGCACTAAATGACTATTAATGGCCACTAACATGTTGTGTTAGAAATGAGGCAGGTCGCTTTGCCTCTCACTTCTTCCAGTGTGCCACAATTAAGTGCTACTTTAATGTGACATGTATTTAGGTGAATCTTGATGATGAGGGAGAAAGTAGCTGTGTTTGAGACATTAGGACAGCCAGTTTTATGAGTACTCCCAGGCAGAAACTCCTGGTTTTTCCTCACATTTTCTGCTATAATTATGAGGATAACCCCAGCAGAATAAGTTTAAACATGGTAATATGGCCAACAGAGCTAAGAATACTAGATTTTTATTGGTAGCTGAATACATACCGATGACAGTGTGGACCGAAAATTCAAACAAGTCATGGTGAAGTTCTTTGGTAACAAGTTACCTCTCGATATTTTAGCCAAACCAAAACTCTAGCATAATTTTTGATGACATGTTTACCTCTTGTTTATCCACCTAATGTGCATGACATAATGTATAAACAGTCTAAACACACCTTTTAAATGTCAAATAAACAAATGATCCCGAACCAACAATTCTTTTTTTCAGGGGTTTCGATAAAAATTTTTTTTTTTTTTCGCCAAACCTTTGGGTGCATTACAATTGCACATACCTCTGAACAGCTTTACTAAGCAACCATTATCAAAGATCGATCAGAAGTGAAGAGGTGTAACCATTACCATATAACTCACCTTCCACTCCACTGATGCACTTCACTCTGTCACGCACCTCCACGTTATACCCCTCAAAAGACATGAACACTCCGCTGGGGTGGTACGGCTCTCTTTGTGCATATACTTTGGAGTAACTGTGCGAAAACTCGAATCGATCGTAGCCATCGTACTGTACCACCTTGCCGTACACCTCAAAGTACTTCTCCATCCAGCTGAAGGGCAGGTATACCTCACTGCCTTCTCGGCGGCCCTTAATGGTGGCTTCGTCATTGATCAGGCAGTCGATCTCTTCGTAGCGCACTCCACCGACCACAGGTGGAGGTTCAGGAGGCTGGGGCTGCTGCGGATGGCTGTCTATTTTTGGGCTGGGAGGGGGCTGGGGGTGCCGGGGCAGGAAGCGCAGCTCTTTCTCGCTCGTACACTTGTTCCACAGAACGATCGTGAGCAGAGAGAGGAGAGCGCAGATCACTATAAGGGTCTTGTAGTGAACACGGGCTGCCAGACAACGCATCATCACTGCTTACCTGTAATACAAACACACAAACCTACATTAAAACGCATACTATGAAAGACCTATTGGCTGATCTGAAACAACAGGCAAACATGCAATTACATATTTATACTCCCCACTCTACAGCAGTGACATTTCAGATCTAAGCTTTTGAGTAATCAGTAATCCAGTCAGAGGAAATTGTATGCATACCTACATGGAATTAATCAGAGTTTAAAAGGTCTAATCAATATTTTTCCCTCTGCATGAATAATCAAATGCAGCATTAGAGAAATCCAATATCTGTCTGGGTGACTGCATACACTATTTTGCATATTGCTTCTAAAATTCATAGCAGCAGAAGAAAAGCAATTTTTTGTTTGACTGCATATTTATTGTAAGGGGTATTAACGTGGCATTTGACCAAAAAACAAGCACAATGGAGCCTTTTTCTGGATTTACTAAAACACTAATATGTTACTTATGTTAGGTTAGTATTATTTATATGATTATAGTATTTATTTTGAACTTTTATTTTCATATTTTTAGTTTTTATTTTAATTTTAGTTTAGGTTTTAGTAATTTTGTTGTGCTTTAGTCATTTTAGTTTTGAAGTTATTTTTCAGTAATTTTTCAGTAATTTTTATTTAGCTTAGACTAGGGTTGCATTGGTATGCAATTATGACAGTATGATAACAGTCTCAGAAAATATCACCGTTTCAAGGTTTCATGGTATATATTAAAGGGCTAGCTCACCCAAAAATGAAATGATTTTTTGAAGCATCGAAAAATATATTTTGGTCCAAAAACTACGACTTTATTCAGCATTGTCTTCTCTTCCAGGTCTGTTGTGAGTGCGTTCACAACAGACCCTGAAGAGAAGACAATGCTGAATAAAGTTGTAACTTTTGTTATTGTTGGACCAAAATGTATTTTCGATGCATCAAAAATTCTAACTGACCCTCTGATGTCACATGGACTACTTTGATGATGTTTTTCTTACCTTTCTGGACATGGACAGTATACCGTACACACAGCTTCAATGGAGGGACTGAGAGCTCGCGGACTAAATCTAAAATATCTTAAACTGTGTTCTGAAGATGAACGGAGGTCTAATGGGTTGGGAACGACATGAGGGTGAGTCATTAATGACATCATTTTCATTTTTGAGTGAACTAACCCTTTAAACAATAATTCTTATCAGTAACGGTTACTCTTAAAAGAATAAGCACAAGTTATTTGAGTGAGAAAATCCTTTATTACAACAAACTTTTCTAATAAAAGTAATTAAGTCCCCTTCTGAAAATAATAATAAATACATTTCATTTCATTTAAAAAAAACAATTAAAAAATAAAGCCATAAATCTTATGTAGATATGACAGACCATCATAATGGTATATCGTTACAACCCTACTTTAGACAAGGCAACTTAAATTTAAATTTTGCTCTAATTCCAATTTTTTTTTTTTTCGTTAAAAGTTGATGTGTTTTTTTATTTTATTTTACAATGAAAACAACTATAGTAGCTTTAGTTAAAAAAAATTATGTGGGATTAAGTCAATGTGTTGAGACTTGGCAATGATCTTTCTGATAATATTCGTTTTCTTGAAATTAACTATTCAGGTCACACAAATTTTTTAACCGCCCATCTAGGAACTTATTTGGAAAGTGTGTTTTGCACTACAGTTTATGTGCACGTGTTCTTACTAAGAAAAAAAATTCCAACACACACACAAAAAAAAAAAAAAAAAGCATAAAAGTGCACTTTGGAAACCTTAAGTCTCATTTTGGTTTTTTTCCATTCATCATTTTTTGATGCAATAGTTTAAAATCTGGATTAAAAAATATGGATGCAAACCCTACTGGCAGTTCATGCAATCACAACTGTTCTTACAATAGTCATAAGCAAATTAGCAAAACAGAAGAGACACATCTTTCCTCTTTTCACAAATCATATTCTTCTGATGCGGTTTCTGTTCTAGGGAGAGAATCACATTAACTTTGTAAACGTAGCTCATAACGTGAAATCAGCAGCCTCTCACTTATATCATCTTTTCTCTCTTTGGCATGCTATGTTCCTCACAAAGAAATAAAAATCAATAAGCAGAACAACACTGCCTCTCACTACACCTAATTACTGTGCTGGGTTTGGCATGGACAACACGCCAATGCCATCATTAGCAGTCCACACCACTGTGAATCTAAAGCCAAGTCTAAGGTCAACGGAGAATGAAAACGCATCAATCCATCAACCCAGACGAAAAGCCACATAGTGCCAAACACACAATATTTAACGAACTGAGCGGAAAGGACCCAGGCATGATGAATGGTAGCAGTACATACACACCTTTAGCTTGCCCTACATATGTATTAGGTGGAAAACTGATTTCATACACTTCTGAAATATTCACTGCTACAGAAGATCAGGGCAAGTGAATCATTCTTTCTTCCAATCTTCCCGTTTAATCCTCTTTGCAGAGTTTGCACTTGTTTCACAGACCTGCGCTCCATCTCTTTCTAATCTCTCCGCCACTTACTTCATCTTCCCCATGTCGACTGTTCAGAGCATGCGGAGGAGAGCAGCGTCTGACTGCACCGTGAAAGATAAGCAGCTCATCTCGTTTGCAGAGGCTATAAATAATTTGATCTTTGTGGCTTTCGCAGGCTGAGTTCAGATGCCGTTACTCTGAGATTCAGGGACATGCTCAGAAATCTGAATCCTAATGTAGAGCGCCTGATCAAACCTCACTGATGGAGCATCTGGATCAGGCGGCCCACCGCAGTGCAGGGTGCATCTGTGTACAAGGATAATTTGCATTCAAATCCACTAATAGGCAAGAGATATGGCTGAGCTCTGTATAATCCAGAGATCAAACTAAAAACAGGAGGAACACGGATGTAATCCCTTCTCTGAACAAGTGGCACAACGGACTTGAAGAACTTCCTAGGGAACATCATACCATGCTAGATTTAAGAAAATGGCTTTTCGTAGAGAGGCTTACGGTTGGTAATAGGAGTCAGGGATGAATGCGGTTTAACAATGTGCCGTCCCCACAGCTACAGCTGTGGCCGATCAGCTCCTATGAGGAAAGCAGGGTTCAGCTGACTTATTAAACGCAGTGCTCTCAAAAACCCAATTCAAAATAAGCACATCCATCTCAGTAGAGCGCTCCCCATCAGAATGTGCTTAGCGCGGTCTCAGTTGCAGAGACGACCTGACAGTGGCCACGCCCCCTCTGCGTCCTCGTCATGTTGATTCATGAGCTGCTCTTTCACCTACTGCAGGCCGCTATCGATTCACCACATCTTTAGTTGTTTCCTGTTACCTGGATCAGGACCTCAACACCCACAGCTGCCCTGGTCAATACAAACATAGCTGTAGAACTATAATCTTGTCACTGTATCTCATCCCATAATTAATCAACGTAACTGCTCATTCAAATAAATAAATCAAAATGTATTGCCATTAGTCTGAAATTATTGTAAAGCTTAACATGATGCAACATTTGAGTTACAAACAAGACTCAAAACAGAAATAAATCGTTTAATATAGATTTATAACATAGTTATGACTAAATTATATTAATATATTAATGACTAAATAAATTCTCTATAAAAAAATTATATACTCTTGTATAATATAATTAATTTAAAGTTAACATTGTTAGCTTTGAGGTCAAACAACAAGAAAATTTCCACATTCAATTACATTCAAGTACATACATCTTAGGTAGCCTATGTATATAGCTGCTAATTTTTGGCAATCCATATTGAAAGATCTGTTTATATGAACCCTAAAAGCTGTAATCTGATTCACATATTTGTTTACATTTGCATAACATGTATTTTAAGCAAGGCTTAAAAGGAGAAAGCCAATGTAATAATGATGCCACTGGAGCTACCGCAAGTATAATTTTAGCTGATATTAAGTTAATACATATTCAGTCTAATCAAATGATCAGCTTGGAAACGTGATATAAATAAACATCCGCATATTTGTATGATGTAAAACGTATGTAAGACACAGGCATCATGGCTCATGGATCTAAACAAGATATCTGAATCTGATTGGCAAAAAAAAAAGGTCCCATTCAGCCGTTTACATGCTCAAATTATTATACATGCCCTTTCAATCCATTCGAAAATCCATTCAGTTCGAGACCATTCGGATCAACTGGGGCATTTACATGAAGGCTTTTCTATCCGAATAAATCATCAAGCTGTTATAAAAAAAAACATTATTTGGATGCCTGTAAACACAGCTAGCATGTACATGTTGGGGGGTATTATTAAAAACCACGAATACCACTTCCTAAATTACAAACTCTTTCTTCTCTTGACCTCTTTGGCAGCCCACTGATAATATCTACCTGTGCATTAAAAAAAAGTCTACAGTCACAAAATATATCGAGTCTTACCGGCCAGCCCTAGGCCACACCTTCGCAGGCTGCTGTCCTGTGCTGGCACCTTGAGTTCAGGGAACAGTGGGAGGTATTGTTGACACATGAAAGGCTGTCAGTGAAGGGAGGACAGGGCTGGAACAGGAGAGCTGGGTGCAATGAATACCAAGCTTTCAGCTCATTTGTCACCACAACCTACACAGACCTGCTCCCGAGACTGCACACCTGTCCTCCCCACTCAGGCCTGCCACAGGGCTCTTCATGCAACACCAGACAATGCAGAGAGGAGCCGGAGCCCATTGATGTTTTTTTTTTAAATATGGCACAGCTTATAATGTGTGAGTTATGGTTATCACAATCAATTCTACTAAAGAGAATAAAAGTTTTAAATATTGGCTTTAAAATTAAAAAATCCTGCCAAACAACGCGACAAATCTAACCACAGGGTATTTTCTAATGTGCATGTTTAATCCACTAGGAAACTTCTGTCAAACCTGAAACATTTTATGACAAGGGTCTGCCAGTGATGGAAACAGATTGGGAATCTGAGACCTATTTAAGGAAACTTAATAAGGGTTAAATGGTATCCAACCACATTTTGAAATGCCACAGGGAAAAGGATTCCCTGCTCTATTACACAACATATTAATTACAGAATACCTCAAATGTTAGACTTTGTGCTGGAACTCGTTCATCTCAAACCAAACGTAGGAAGAAAACAAGTCGCATGAGGTAAGATTTTGATAAATCATATACAATATGGCTTCTGGAAAAGAAGAACAAGACTCAGAAGGGCAGTTACACCCATGTTGAGGTCTTTTATCACTCATTGGTTTGCTGGAACCGTAGACGACCGTTTGCCAACTGCATGCACAACAGCTGCACAAAATTGTTAGCATAACAGAAATCACTGGCTAAATTTGTGGTTAGAACACAACCCTGGATCATGACGACCCAATTGAGCATTCAACGGCTGACAGAAGATCATTCGACTAAGAAACAGAAAAAAAATGGTAACACTTTAGTATAGGGTCCAATTCTCTCTAATAACTAGATGCTTATTAGCATGCCTATTATTAACATATTGGCTGTTTATTAGTGCTTATAAAGTACATATAATGCATGAAATCCATAATCCTGCCAAATACCCTAAACTTAACAACTACCTTATAAACTATTAATAAGCAGCAATTTAGGAGTTAATTGAGGCAAAGGTCATAGTTAATGATTTGTTAATAGTGAGAATTGGACCTTAAAATAAAGAGTGACCGAAAAAATTGTTGTTCTCATATTTACAAAAGCTGCAATCTCCTTCAACATTGCATTTCATTTTTCCCCATTCACAGGGCCATGCTTAGCAGAAAACTTTCAACAAAGTTGCATCAGAGGTGGTTAAAGTTGCCATTTTGATAAAAAAAAAGACACCATTTCGTAGTACACTCATGAATCTAGTACAATATTTATTCCAGTCTATGAGCATGATCAAATGATCAAATTTTTGACATTTAAGTGTGCAACAGTGCAAGCACTGTAAAATTGGAAACTTTGCAATATGCATATTATTACATTATATATAACATTCTTGAGCAATTCACTGCTAAAGTTGCTTCATGGTGCAATGGTCAGAATCAGGTGGTGGCATGCTCTTTCTAGTCGAGGACATAGACTGACCTGCCAACAACAGCAGAAATAGTACAAGTCTAATGCCAAGAAGAAGTGTTTCCCTCTGGGCAGCACTAAGAAGTGAGTCATGTGTTTGAGCTCAGGTGCGTCAGATCTAACTAAACTCTGATCATTTCCACTCCTCTGTACTGCTGATCAGCCTCGGGATGAATCAAGGGCAATCAGCAGCTTCAAAAGGAGTGTGTTACTGACGCCAGACCTGGAAGCTAAAGGATGGGTGCAGATAAATGAAATAAGTAAACCAATGAAACTAAAAAAACACACCAATTCCCTCGGTTCTGGTGTGAAACAGCTACATTATTAGGCTCATCAGAGAAAAAGATATCACAGGGATTCCCCCCGTGTAACAGATGCAGCCCATAATGAGCACAGTTGACAGGCTAATAATAATGCACTGGCTGTAATTTAGTCTAATTCTCATTAGAAAAGGAGTAGGGGAGAACTCCCTTATCAACAAAATGGCAGTTATAGATGACACGCAAACATGAACGAATACACACATAGTAACTGTGGTCAAGACTTAAAATTAGCCCTACATTTTAGTGTAATCAGAAGAGTAAAGCCCCATTCACATCAAGAATGATAACTATAAAGATAACGATATTAGCATCCACACCAGCAAACAATATCATCTGTTTATTAGTGCACGTGCGTCTGCTGATTTAAATTCTCAAACTCTTTATAGCAGGAAGGATTCTGATTGGATGTCAATGTTTGTATCGTTCATCAGCTGGAAAAAATTATTCTGAAAATTATTCCAATGCTATCGTTACTCTGTGCCTTTATCGTTATAGTTGGAGTGTGAACTCTGCTATTCTTTATTATTGAGAACAGTTTTATCTTTATCATTATATTTATTGTTATCGTCCTTGGTGTGAACTGGCCATAAGTTTCAAACCCAACTAATCAGATGCAACAGAACTGAACCTCTTTGCAGGTTTGATCTGATATTAGACTGAGGTACAGTGCTATTTACTCTTCCACTAAGATGCAAATCCAGTTTATTGCTGGAAAGGCAAGATGATCAAAGAGCAGATGTTGCAAAGACCTCCTCCTGGCGGTGATTCATGATCTAATCAACACACCTGCTCCATCAACAGCACCATGAAGGCCCTAGGAAAAACAACTTTGGCTTCTACATGAATGCAATTAACAACAGCATACGCAGAAGTAGCACTAAAGACAGCTGGAATGTGCGGTGTATAATCCATGAAGACACCTGACTGATAAGAGAAAGATTTCACTAAGAAGGCTTAAAAAAACATTATTCCCTTTGTTTACTCTTAGAACACAGACTACAGGTTTTCAAATTTGTTCTTACCAGAAATGGATAGATCAAAAGATTATTCATACAATATTTATTACAGATATTCCCAGAATGACTCCATTGCGGCATATTATGACACATTGTTTTGTATCTTAAAAAAAAAAATATATATAAATAAATCTAAATTACTGGTCAATGGTCTATTTAAACTAGTCTGTGTGATAAACCCGTGTTTATATTCATATCTCTTCTTGCAGCGGGTGAACAGAGAAATTGCTTTGAAGGTAATGCCCCTCTTCATCAGCAGTCAGGGGATTAGAGCTGTTATATTACCAAAAAGCTTACGATTTTACGGCCAACGGGGGGATTAAACACTTCTCGTAAAATAAAGACAGGAGAAGCAAACCATCTGACAGGGTCATTATGACCCCCCCACCCATCCACACACATAAACAGCACTAGCAAATATAATCCAGTCACTGTTACACTTATCCTACCCAGATGCGATGCAACGCAATGTGGCAACTACCAATGGCAACGAAGACTGGATATAGGAGGGATACAGCCAGCTTGCATCCATCAGCCCAAAGACTGCAACCTCCAGTGATTTAATCTCTGTCAGTGTGAATGGGGTTTTATGGGTGGAAAGAGGCTGATCATCAGATCAAGCTAGAGTCAGATGGAGCATGTAAAATGACAGAAAGACATCCATAAGAGTCTTGCATGGATGATTTGACAAGATATGAAGCTTAAACTTAAATCAGACCACACTGTCCCATTTACACACACCTAATAGTCTAACCGTAGCACTGACTGACTAATGAAGAGGTATAAAAGTTCTCCATTGACTCAGGGCTAAATCCACCTTTACTTTACCAAATTAGTATCTGGGATTTGTCTGTATTAAAACAAAGACAGTCAAAAAAAAAAAATTGTAAGAACTTAATACCTTCAGAAAGGACACATTAAATTGATAAAAAGTGACAGTTAAGACATTCCTAAAGTTACAAAAGGATTCTGTTTCAAATAAATGCTGTTCTTTTGAACTTTCTATTTAAAGAATCCTGAATCCTGTCAGCACAACTGTTATCAACACTGATAATAAGAGATGTTTATGGGCACCAAATCAACAAAGTAGAACGATTTCATGTGACACTGAAGACTGGAGTAATGGCTTGAATCAAGCTTTGCCATGAAAGGAATAATTACAATTTTATTCAGTAGAAACAGTAGAAGTTTTCAACACGGGAACAGATTGTCTAATTGGGAGGACCAGCAGAATTCCTGGTGGGCTGGTCTGTTTTTTGGGATGTTGGTTCATGATCAATTAAGTTGTTTGCATTCCCAAACTGGATAGTGAAAGGGAATTGCCGCTAATGTGAGTCCCGCTAGCTGTAAAATGGGAGCAGCCGGCAGAGAACTGATCACTTACAAATACAGGACAAACTGCGTTCCGTGGACTATAGCTTTCATATGGGATGCTTCTTTGATGCCTTAAATATGGGATGATTCCGTAGTATGTAGAACAGCTGGCGACCATGATTTTGCCAAATCAGTTTGGGAATGCAAACAACTTATTGATCCTGATCCAACATCCAGCAATCAATAAAATATTCTGAGTTACCTGAAGGAAGACGCCTTACACATTTCTAAGTTAATACTGCTGAACAGAGAAAAATAAAATAGGCTATATCAACTTCTAGCCAACTGGATAGTCTGAGAAGTTTTAAGGCAGAGACAAATATTTTGAACTTGCCTAATTCTGTCCCTTATTTTCTTGTAAAGAATCACAACTGTCCCTTTTTTTCAATTTCTGAAGTTAACTGGCAACCCTAAATATGATGTAATCATCTTTTGACTTCCGTGACAGAGGAACCTTCCTAAGAAAACATCAGTTGTTGAAGATTTGCGAGCAAAAATACAATGAATTACAAGACTGTAGAGAACAGTTTACTATTGCAGATGCAAGACTATGAACGAAGGTTTTAATTACTTTATTAAAATTGACCTATAGTCAGTCGTGAACTTAAGTGGGCCAGTGTAAAGCATGAAAAAAGGCTGAAAAAAAAAAGTCCCACTCTGGCCCTGTTTCAACATAACTAAATATAGACGAAGTACGTACAGTCACTGGTAGCTAACATCAGGTTGGTAAATAACAGCATTGGTTCTTGTTTCTTCTTACCCAGCTCCAATCACCAGTGAATGTCTGACTGTGCTGTCATTGTGCTTTATGCCACAGATTTGATCCTCTGCGCCAGTTCATTTAGAGATCTGTTTCACGAAACGGTCTGTCATTCCTGAAACAGAGGAAACAGAAACAGCAATGAGTACCTTCAGCTGAGCTGTGTGAGCATACAAATCAAACTGAAATTATTTTACACACTGAAAGAATTTAAGAATAATATTTCCTTATATTCAAGAAACTTATAACGTACTCCTTGAAGGAGCTCACTGAAAATATTTTATTCAACTTGAGGACTATCTCTTCTGAGGTGATGGCCCAATTTCAGATATCATCTATTGACACCAGCTAAGGCTGTTTACTGGTTACCCATTTGTGTCGCTGATAGCATATCCCATTGCTGACAAACATCTGATTGAAAAGCACTTTAACGGCTTCCACAGGAGGACAAGTTATTCAAACAGCAGATTAAATGTTCTATCAAATATCATCTGAAGGTGTTGGCGGTTGAGTTGACTGCTTGGTCGAACCAATGGCAAAGGCAGCATTGTAGGATAAAATCAACTCCAAGCTAATTAGGCAGTTATCCATAAACGAAATCTGTCGTGACTGTAAATGAAACTGGCAAAGCACGTTTGGCCAAGGCGTTAAGTACACTTTCACGTCAAGGAACACTGACTTACAGGCTTTAAATAGACCATAAATGATGGAGAAGAAACAAATACATATTAGTAATTGCATTCATGATGAATTTACAGGCTTGTCGACAGGCCGGTCGTTAATGTAGTGACGATCCATCAGCTGCAGTGTGTGGAGAGTGACTGCAACTCTTCACCCCACAATTAATCTCCGCCATAACAGTCTTCCAGCACCCGGGGAAAGGCTTGTTAAATTAAAAACTGCAGTACATCACACCGTAAAGAGGGTATCGATCTTTTTTTACAAAATGGGAATATTGACGAAGCACTTAAATCAGGTATTTGCTAGTTTATAACATTCTGTCGGTATACAACCCTCATTGACAAGGCTCGGATTTGTTACAATGTAACAATGCTATGGCGTATAAAAAGAGTAGGCATACCAGGAATGTTTAGACGGGTATAGATAATTTATGATGATTCGGTCAAGAAGGGCTTTAAAAGGCAACATAAGCAACACACATTTTCATTATTCCTTTCTGTAAAATTTATTTAATGCTTTCCATTACAAGTCTACTTTATAAAATGTCACGGAGGCTGATCTTCAGGATGCCAGTTTGAGAGTCACAGCATCAAAATCTCAGTGTGTCGGTGCTAGTTAACACCTCATTTACATGTGGCTGTCTGCGGGGCATTGTCGGCAGTTACTATTAAAAGCCTCGTCTTTAATACCTGCTTCTCACCCAAATCAGAGAAGCTCAAAGATGAAATCCCAGCAATTTAGTAATTCCTTTAGGTCATACTCATCTCTCATGGACTAGAAAAGGAGGAGGGCTGCAGACAAAAAGAAGCGTGACATTAAACAGTCTTTTCAAATCACCCCAGCGGCCATCAAGTATCAATAAGAACTTGAGCAAAGCTCATTGTGCCAGTTACTTTTTCTCAAGCTACTAATGCTACGTCCAATAAGTAAGGCGATCATTCTTTTTAGCCTAATCTTTGCAATGAACAAGTTCATAAAACCAGTCTGAAAAATTAGGGCTAGCTCATGAATCGGACATCAAAATCTTCCGCCGTGAACGCGCCAAAGAGAGGCAAGGGAAAAGGTTACAGTTTTCAGTGATTAACAACTTATATATTTGTTCTGTTTCTCAGACAAAGCTAACAAATGACTTTGTAAGATTTTGAAAAAAATAAAAATAAATTATTCATATACAAACACTAATCAATGCTCGATTATGACAAAATCATAATTGTCAATTATTCCCTAGAAATTGTAATTGTGATTATTAATTATGATATCACAATTTACATTGAATGGTGTTAATTCCATTGTTTGATGAAACTGCATGCTGTATTTTTATATGACATAAGCTGAAATCACTAACCGAAAAACTTTTAGTGCTCTCCTATAGTATTAAGCCTTAAATGTAAAATGTGTAAAAATATGAATGATATTAAAATAATGGGGAAAGATAACATGTAGAAAGAAAAACTTTCATCTTAAGCACACATAATAACAAATGTGGACTTTGAACGATTTGAACGACATAATTGTGGCATCCATAATTATAAATCGCGATTAGAAATTCGATTAATTGTTCATCCCTAGTAAACAGAAATTCAAACATGCTTGTTTGATGCATGTCAAGCAAGTACAAATGGAGTTTCCATGTTTACCACACATTCATCAATGTTCAAAAATGTAAATACACTAAGGATGCTCAGTTTAACCAGTTAACCGACTGATTTTGACTGATTAAGTTTTTTCTTTTTTAGTAATTTTTCAAAATATTTAAAAAGGTTTGCTGCATGGTTGAAATATGCTACACGCATAAAAAAGTTTGCATGTTATTATTTAATTCAGAAACAGACCTAATGCAGATGCAAAATGTTTACAAAAATAATAAACACTGTAAATATAGCAATGCTATTTTAGTTCCCCTCATTCCGAGACAAATCCTTTCAATGAACAGTATTAAGGAAAGAACAAGAATTTAAAAAAGCTAGATCTATATAAAAGACAAGTTAAAACCAATTAATTTAAGCTAAAACAAAACTGTAACCAATTTTGGTTCTCATTTGACACAAAATCAATTTTTTCCCTATTCACGATGTATTTGAATGCCAAAATATTATTTATAATGTAGACTAAATCACACGCATTCCAATATCCATGTCAAACAAAATGTTTTACATAAAATCACCATGATAATGCCTAATGGCACAGATTTTACTAGTGTGATTTTATTGGGGATTTTTTCTCATGTTTGACTGACTGTATTTTATGATAACGAACAGGCTGCAATGTCAAGGTTAGCAATGCTAAACTGTGCGTGCATGTGGGCGCCAGCGCAATCACTTGAATTTTTTCCTTTTAACAGTGGAAGCAACTACTCCTTTTAGTCAAAGATAAGATGAATTGTAAAAGGTTTGCCTTTATTTGTGTACATTCACAAAACAAAACAAAAAAATCTTTGTGATTTTGTGAAATAAGCCTAAAGACAAATAGGATGCTGCTTTCTGCTGCCTGTTTTCCTTTCGCGCAGCACAAAAATAAACCAAAACTCTGCATACTAGGCTACTTGTTGCACAGCTGAAGGTGGCTGATGTGATATGATTACCATGTGAATCCTTATGTTCTGCTGTCTGCTGCTTTTTGCACATGTAAAATGTACCCCCCGGAAAACAAATTTTAGTATTTTTAATGGGTCACAGACACTTATCCTTTCTAATTTAATTAAATTCTAATTTAAAATAATCTTGTCGGTTAACGAGTGTCGGTTGTAGGTTAGAAAGAACATCCCTAATATACACTTTTCAGGTTGAACTATTCCTTACCCAACTACCACACAATCCACAGTATACACAAACGGGTTTATCATTTATGTTTCCCAAGATATGGAGGGGCAAAAAAACACAGTCAAAGTAAATGATGTACAGATACAGGTTGTCTACCGTGCCCATGTGGTGCGTCTAATCTTCTCTTTACACCAAATAAGGATGTACTTTAGCTAAATGCCCCAGAGGGTTAGTTAATGTTCAGAGCACATGCCATATGCTTGAGAGAGAGACAGAGAGAGAGAGAGAGAGAGAGAGAGAGAGAGAGAGAGAGAATATGCGTATGAGCCGAGGTCCTTCTAAACCCATCCTCCATCACACGTTTGCATGCACACACATACACACTCTTAAAATGGAGGCAATTAAAAATCTAATCGAATTAGTCTGAAACAAATCTCTAAAGAAGAGAGTGGAGTTTCAAAGACTAAGGGGAGAGGAGGAGATTTTGAAGAAGAGTTGAGATGGTGGAGGCGGGGGAAAAATAATTTGATGTTGAAGAGTTCATTCTCAATACACAACAGTGAAGCTTTTTCAAATTTTCCTTTTGTAGAGACAGAATAAACAAACGGCAACACACTTCATGCTGCTGCAATATGTGGGTAATTTTCCAAACATAACATTACAGACTTAAATCAATGGCTCTCACACCCTCATCAGACATAGATAGGGAGAGATACACTGAATATGAAAACGACGCCCACACATGTCTACTCTACAAAAGCAACCATGATGTTCTTGAGAACAAGGACACATCCAGAAGCCCTTGTCAAGTACGCTCACAATGTGTGCAGAAGTGTGGAATCCATTAAGAGCGAGAATAACGAGAGTCAGCACATGGCCACATTCACAGGAAATCATCTCACACTTCATCTCCCCAGCCCTGCGTTCGAGAGTAATGGAGGTTTCAGCTTCGGATGATAGAAAGAATGAAAGCGGGGAAGGTGGGAGAGCGGCAGAAAGAAGCCGACAGAGGAACAGTGGATAAAATATGGCCAGTTATCAGATGTGCACTTGAAAGCACCCCATTCTTAACTTACTGCGGGCTGGCAGATTCAGTGCCTGTGAGGATGGATTGGACAAGAACATCTTAATATCATATTCGGAGGATTCTGGAAGCGCTCAGGCTTGTGTGCAAATAGAAAAACAGAACAAATGCTGTTGAAAACAGTCAGAAGCTTCACCCTCTTTTAAGGCTGTGCAGAACTGCTTTATTTCATCCAGCCCCATGTATAGGAAGGACAACATGAAAAACACTGAGAGAGCCAAAACAACAGCAACAAAAGCAACATCAAGACAAGTGTCTCAAAAAGGAGAAAGACCTCTTTGTTTGACCCTGTGGACACACATCCAGGGCCCCAGCACTTTTTGTGGCCCTATAAATGGCCCGTGTGATCCTGCAGCCCCTGCCCTTGCAGTGGAAATGCGACCCTCACCGTCACAGTGGATTATGGGAACAAAGAGAAGCTGGGAGTGTGAGTGTCGCAGTAGGGGAGATGTGTGGGGCCTGTCATAGTCTCTCAGGGATATGGTGCTCATCTGTAAAATTCCTATGGCTCTTGAAGAGGCTTTGCATACATTCTCTCGATAGCTCTACACTACCTCCTGGGATTCTCAGTCTCATCTCAGAGTCTTACTCTGGGGCCAAAATTAACTTTTTGCCACACATGCTAAGGTGAGTAACTGGCTATGAAATATTTCTTACCAGCCACGAAACTGTTTTAATTAAAGCGGGGGTGAAATGCTATTTCATGCATACTGAGTTTTTTACACTGTTAAAGAGTTGGATTCCCATGCTAAACATGGACAAAGTGTCAAAAATTGTATGTTTGAAGGAGTATATCAGTTTCAAAAATACTCCTTCCGGTTTGTCACAAGTTTCAGAAAGTTTTTTTCGAGTATGACTCTGTGTGACGTTAGATGGAGTGGAATTTCCTTATATGGGTCCTAAGGGCACTTCTGCCGGAAGAGCGCGCGCTCCCATAGAGCACAGCACTGAGAGCACAACAGATGTTCACTGATCAGAGCGAGAGCGTCGCGAAATGTCACAAAAGGAGTGTGTTTTTGGTTGCCAGGGCAAGACAACCCTGCATAGATTACCAAAAAAGAAACAGCATTAAGGGACCAGTGGATGGAGTTTATTTTTACAGAGCATCAACGGAGTTGTACAAGTGTTTGTGTTTGTTCCCCTGCATTTCGAAGATGCTTGTTTTACAAACAAGGCCCAGTTTGACGCCGGATTTGCACATCGTTTATTTCTTAAGGATAATGCGGTCGCAACGAAAAAGGGTCACGATCGTGTGTTGGAACTGCATGCGGTGAGTAAAACTGCTTCAAGTTTCAATCTCTGTGTTGTTAACTTAGCTATCGGCGTGTAAGCACATCAAGTAAACAACATGCGATGTCATCAAACTGCACTTTCCACCTTTACAGCTAAAAAAAAAAAAAAAAAAAAAAAAGATGACAAAGTGGAACTTAGTCATTTTCCAAACCCGCTAAGCAAATATATACAGTTTCAGTACATACCACATAGAGACGTTGTTGCTGATGCTGCTCTTGTTAAATTTCAGCCTCTGGATCTGATTCTGGATCATAAATAAATGGCTGAATCTGACTATAAGCCATGGTTTGTTCTGGATGATGGTTTTTTCCTCACGGTAATGTCACAGCTTCCAAACGCTCTCAACACAAAAGCCTACTCGCACTCGTGATTCTTTAGCTCCGCCCACACGTCACGCCTCCAGCCGGTCATGTTTTTCCGGGAAAAATCGGTACAGACTATCTTTCTCTTATGAATATATTAAAACTTAAGACTTTTTGGAGTTATGAAGGATGCAGTACTACTCTATAGGTACTCAAGATTAACAGGATATTGAGTGAAAACGAGCATTTCACCCCCCCCCCCCCCCCTTTAACAACATCGTTCAAAACTTTTGAGTCTGTAGGATTCTTTTGAAAAGATTTTAATAATTTCATTCAGCAATAAATGAATCATGAAAACATTGCAATAGTTTTCAACACTGATGGTAATAATAAGAAGAAATGTTACTCGAGCAGTATAGCCTATATTAAAATGATTTCTGAAGGATAATGTGACACTGAAAACTGGACTAATGACTAAAGAAAATTATAATTTTTGCCATCAAAAGAACAAATTACATTTACATTGTACAATAAATTACAGAAGCTTATTCATTTAGAAAACCAAAAAAAAAAAAAAAATTTAATTGTAAAGTATTTTTGAAAACACGTTTCAAAAATACGTTTGATCAAATATACTTTTATTGTGAACATAAAAGGATTCAAAATAGTAAAAAAATAATAATAATCTCACTGACCCCAAATTTCTTTACTTTTACTGCATATACAGCAAGATTGTTGTCATTTTCAACTAAATGAAATCAACCAAATCAAGAATACATTGCCTAATCACAGAACAACAATTAGGCCTAACTAAAGTTTGTTATGGTATGTACAAGATCAATAAATGTGACATTTTCATTGGCAATGCAACACTGGCCTGAAAGAGCAAGTACTGTTCTGTTAAAAGGCCTGAAATGCAGTAACACTGGCCTCAGTTCGTCGCTCTTATACCATGTAATGTTGCAGTTTTGAATAGCATTCCTAGACAACTCAATCAAGTCAATTCATGCTCCATATTTGGCACTAGCTAAGTGTTAATTTTGGGCCTTGGCCTTACTCACTCTCTTGCCATCTCTCCATAACAGAAACGGAAGATCCTCACTCTGAATCGAAGACCTGAGACGCCTTAGCAGCTGCTTCATAAATGCTTCCCTGCCGAGTGTCTCTACCTAAAGATATCTCATGATTTCCAGCAGCGCTCTCTCAAAACCTCCCCCTCTCTTGCATTCATCCATTGCTCTTTTTCTTCAAGGCTTTATGGTAGACACTACAACTTAGTTTCTCATAACTGTGATCTCTCTTTCCTCTCATCATCTAATCTCAGAGCCCTGTGAGAGTTAGGATTGGTAAATTATGAAGCTTCAAGTGAAAAAAAGTGTGGCATAGAAGGTTATAGAAATGCATTTTCCCTTTCATTTCTTGACATCTTGCACTAACGTCACACAACCAAGTTCAGCTGAAGTACAAATCAATTCGAAGCAGAAGCTATATTACAAGAGACCTTTTCAGCAGCAGCACTGTGAACTGAAGACCCGAGGCATTCTCCTGAAAGCTTTTGCCATACACACAAGTCCATCCAAATAACAGCCTTGAAGGAAGCTCTCTTGGAGTGCTCAAGTGCAGACATGGCTCAAGGGAAGCTTAAAATATATTCACACCAAAAGCAAACTTGAATCACTGACAGCTCTTTACAAATCAACAATGTTTTGTATAAGCTTGTTATGGGGGTTCTTTAACTATGGGCACTACTGGCCCAGAACAAAATTTTCACACTATCTCTAGTTTAAAATCAGCATGAAATTAAAATGTACCTCTTTTCTAAATTAAACTCATTGTGAACAAATAATCTGTGCATGTTTCTGCTGAAAGATTTCCCAGACTTCTCACTACTGACATATGATGGACTTCTCCAGTCTTTTAATCACTGTAAACCCATTCTTACAATAAACTGCAAGCTTGTATTCATCTCCCTCTACCCAAATAACAACTGATGGATAGAACCATGTCCTCGCACTATATTTACTATTTTTTTTTTTTCAAATTTTACTTTGATAACTAGCAGAAGACACTAACCAGTTTTTAATTGTGCAGATGGAGCACGTTGTAACACTGCATTACATATGCTGTTCTATGACATTAGCGATGTAATTTACACTATTTAATTAATTTTAATGCGAAACAATGAGAAACAGGTGAATAAAGACTGACAGTCAATGTTTAGTCAGCTTATTGTTTAGAAAATATTATTTCAAGTAGTGTTGTCACGGTACCAAAATGTCAGTATTCGGAACCGATACCAGTGAAAATCCACGGTTCTCGGTACCAAAGCAAAACACAAAAATACGCTAATTAAAAAAAAAAACTTTTTATCACTAAAAATAAAACCAATGCCAGTCTTTATACTATACTTGTGTTTAAAGTTTTTCTACAAGTCATATAATTATGAAAAACAGCAAACAAGTTTCACCCAAAATTTAATTTATAAAATGTAAACATTTTATTTTTGGCTATTAAAATTAAAACATGGAAGAAATATTGTGTGATTTATTTCTTTAAAAATAAAGTTTTATAAATTTTTTCAAAAGTAGTAGCAGTATCACATACATTATACAAAATAATAGCAATATTTCTAGCACAATGCCTTTATGTAAAAATGAACTTTCATTTTGACGGTTTGTTGTGAATACCTTTAAATTGACACTGGTTTTACTCAAATTAAATGGTAAAATGCTTGTGAAGTGACTCAGAGCAGTTCTGGTGATGTTGTTTATGTATTTATGTCCTCATTGAGATGGCAGATGCTGAAATTACTGCAAGCATCACGTGCTTCAGTCTATGTAGTAAACAAACCATTCGTTCATTCACACAGAGACGCACAGAACATGCAGGATTCAGATTTCAACCAACTTGTGTGGCTTACATTTACAGATACTGGTCCATATGGAGATTTGAATTTATCAATTCTAACTTTGACTTATTCCATGACTGTTCCTATTAAAATGTAAGTTTCATTTTCATGACTGGATTTAGAGATTCCCACTGCGTTTTCAGCTTTGTGGAAATCATAGCGCTGTATGCGTTAAGAACCGGGTTGAACAGGTAAAAAAAAAAAAAAAATACTTATTTGGATTTTTTTATTATTATTTTATTAACAAGATATATTAGTTTGACATGTATATTTTTTTTATTCAATCAGGTATTATATGGTCAGGTTACAACTTGCCCCTCAGATGTTACAATGTACCCTATCTATGGGGCATGTTGTCACATTTCACTTCCATTTTTTGAGGGTAGATAAAGAAAAACGTATACACTGGGGGAAGGGGATGGGGGGGGGGTCAGCCTTCGGGCAATGGTAAATGGCACAATCGGCCCAACCCTAATCTGAATGCTTATGTCTGACCCATATTTCTGCTAAACAACCTGCAGCAAATTCAAGCTCTGTATGAACTGGACTGTAAGGACAATCCAAGAGAAATTAGTTTCATCAGAATCACCAAAGCCTCCAAGCCCTGCAAATTAAAAAAGAAATAAGTTCCTTTTTAAGTCGAGGCTAGATGTGTTGCATCTCTCCTGATGCATAAACAGCCTTGAATCTTACACATTAAACAGCTGCAGTGAGGCTGAGATTTCAAAGTTCTGCCTCAGGAGAATGCATCAGCCTCCCTTCAAACCCGAAATGTTGAATCGCATGAACAACAGAAACAGACGTTTGGTCAGACGGCCGTGGGCTCGTGCCTGACTACGAGGGTATGTGTGCGATTATTCACCAATGACGAGATGAGTTCAGATGGGTTAATGCTTCAGTGACAGCACCGAGCAGGCCCACTCACAACCCACCAGCCTGAGCAGAGTGTTACTCATGACAGCCTTCTGCTGATTACAGAGATACCAGCCCAAAAACACTAGGGGTGAGATGGTTCGCAAAAACAAAATTAACCGTACGGTTCAGCACGTGCTAGGACTGCGTTTCAACTTAAATCTGAAAACACATCTGTAACATGGTTTCTTATAAAGAAGTAAAAAAACAAAACAAAACAAAAAACAGAATTTGGCTAATGTATGTCTTTGTTGAAGGAAACACATTCTGGCTTCCCAGTACATTACAACAGCAGCGATGATAAAAAAAGAAAAAAGAAAAACCTGGACAAACCATTCACTTTGTTCAATGCAAATGCTGTATGCTGGAATATGAGCACAGTCATTTATTCCGTCATCACCCGAGTGCTGATAGCGCACACACGGGGAGACCTGAACAACACATGTCGATATCTGTGTTTTAAACTAAACTCATTTAAGCTTTGCCAGCTGAAACATGTTCGCCAGTTGAAAGAGCCAGAAGACGCAAGCACACGTGAGCAAGGAGAAGATTTGTGCATGCGCTCATCCGAAGCGGCGTCTCAGAACACGCGCAAAAATAAAGCTCTCTCAAGTATATTGAGTTTGAATAGACAAATTCTCACAAAAATTATGTGAAAATGCCCGTCTTGTGGCAAGTATCCGGACATAGCTATAAATCACAATTTTATTTGTATCTTTACTCTTTTTTTTTATTTATTGTACTGTTGCATGTAGTTAGAAAGAATATTCTTATTTTCTTTTTAATGTGAAAGTATAGTTTTTTCATAAACATAGCACATACCAAACCATACCGAAACCGTGACTCTAAAACCGTGAAACAAACCGAGCTGTGAAAAAGTTGAGCCGTGCCACCCCTAGAAAACACACAAAGGCACAGGTGCATCTCGGGACCTCTGCCCCTCATGTCAGTCCTGAGAGCGGGAGCACTTCTTCCGGCTGTCTGCAAAGAGATAAGCACCGCATTCTCGGCACCTTGTTTGCTTATGAAAGGAACTTGCATGGAATATTTATCAGATGATGCTCGAAATCAAAAGCCTTTGAGCAAAGAGTGCTTCAAAAGCCATATCACAGGATCTCCGCAAGGGTGATATGAGGGCAAGGACAAAGTGCAGAGCAGCAGGAAAGAGCGTCTGATGAGCAGACAGGAAGTAGGGGAGAATTATTCATCCATATCTGAACTTTGCATAAGTGTAAGGCATTATTTGCTAATCAAAGGCTTCGTGTTCATATCAGGATTTATAATTCATACTCCATGAGAAGAGACTGTCACAGTGAAGGGGGGAAATCAAAGACTGAGAGAACGAGACTAGGGAATGGAAGAAGCTCTTTCATAGATACAGATGATGATGATCTTCAGCGAGCATCTGGAATCAAGACTTCTCATCATTCTCTCCTGAGGTCTCTTCAGTGCAGCAAATGGATGTTACCAAGCCTGGGGCTGACACCACACAAATCAAATGCTTGAAACAAAACCCCACAAGCACAGAAGAACTGTCTAAAATTCCTACTCTTGTCACAGTGAAAAAGCGTCTCGGCACAGAGGCTGCAAACGACAGCTGGAAGTGTTCTTGCATGTCTGTACTGTTGCTGTGTTTTTTAATGGCATTTCTATGCAAAAGGCAGCATACACAGAGCTGGTGAGAAAGAGGTGCAAGACAATCCACTATCTACAATCTACCAATATTCAGGATACCAAAATGAAAAAAAAAAAAAAAAAAAAGTCCATCAAAATATCAAGCGTCTCATTATTGGTCGACAATATTTATAGACAATGTCAAGCATCAACTAAAGCTGTGTTGGGTTAGCGTGACAAATGGCCCACCATGTTGGTGAAACACATTTTTGCACATATTAAATGCTTTTTGACATGAATATTAAAACAAGAGATAAGTACAAAGTAGGACTGTGCAAAGTAGCAATACTGTGCAGCCAGACCCTCTTGGTGCAATTAATCGCATGTGATTGTCATGCGCATCTCATCAGTAAAGCTGGTTCTGTGATTAGTTGTAGTTCTCCATCACCTGCTATCAGATTGAGCTGCATTCACTTTTACAGAGCCGTAGTTCACTGACAATTAGGCAATATCACGTTCATTATCGCAGATCAAATCACCTTCGATAATGAATGTGATTTTGCGTAGCTTGTCAGTGAACTACGGCTCTGTGTATTAAACACCCCTCCATCTGAAAGCATGTGACGGACATTAACTACTAATCACAAATACGTATCAGTAATGATTATGAATTCCTACAGAACACATTTTAAGACTAAAAAGGCAAATAAAAAAGGTGGAAGGTGAAGTCCTATGGCTACTTTTAATATAACTGCACATTAGAGGTACTGCAAAAACTCACACATTCAGAGGCAAAAAAACTAAACAAATGTCAAGTATATTTTTATAATAGGCTCACTGTGATTTTATAAAAAGATTCTCCTTCCTTCTACAGATATAGAAGTCATCTTAAATCATTCCCAGAAGTGAGATAAATGTTTCACTAAAATCATTCCTAATTCTCATCTAATCTACTGTACAATGCCATTAAAAAGAGGAAAATGACAGCTCCGAGTTTCTTAACAGACGCAGAATCAGTAAAAAGTTCCCAGACAGACATCCAGAGGACCGCCACGGCTTGATTAACCAAGCTTATCTAACAGTGGAAAAAAGAAAAACTACTGAACAAAGAAAGTCTTTTGTGATGGATAAGATGGCGCACGTGACAGAGGATGACATTAAGGAATTAACTTTAATCCCAAAGCAGGGACTTGCAACACTTTTCAGAGCTTTTCCAAGTGTTTTTTTAGAGCTTGATCAAACAACCATTATGACAAGTCAGAACTACTCAGCAACCTTAATTAGAGACGACAAACCAGCAAACAAAACAGAGTTAAACAGTGCTGACACATCAGAGAGCAGAGTCTATATAAAGCCTGTGGTATGCGTTCAGACAGCAGCATATGGCAAGTTCTCACAGGCCAAACATGAGTGACTGTGACAGAAAAAAAACAAAACATGATGCTAAAGGCTGATTTATACTTCTGTGTCGGACATATGCCGTAGCCTCTACGTCGTAGGATGTGCATCGGTTTTCATTTATACTTCTGCGCCGTTGTCCAAATCGATGTGCAGTACACATGCAAACCACTAGCCTGCAGTGTCCACGAGCATGTTGCTTGTGTAACCCGCAGACCACGGCAAAAGCTGAAGAAGCAGCAGCTTGTCGGAGAAGCATCAGCCATGACGATGGCCAAGAAATATCAAAGAACAAATCATTTATTTAAAGCTACAAAAAAAAAAAAAAAAAAAAAAAAAAAAAACGACAACGACAACGGAACAGCAGAAGATGGCATTCTTTCATCTTCACATAGACTTTGTTGTGAACAACAAAGTGATGTAATGCTACATTTTATAATAAATAATAAGACAGTTGTTCATTGCTTTCTTTTATTTTGTAACATTAAAATATATTAAAGCTAAAACACACACACAAAACTCAAATACATACGGAGGGAGGGGTACTAGCAGACCAATCACATAACTTGCAGTCTGCATAGATTTGATGGACTGTGACATATTTGTAGAAGTGCACGTCAGGCTAAGCCGCAGCCGGCACGTCCTATGCACAACCTACAGCCTAGTTTTGACTCAGAAGCATAAATCAGCCTTAAATCTAGTGTTGTCAAAAGACCCGGTACTAAAAAAAATGTTAATGTGACCATACCAGGTTTAAGTATCGGTAGTACCGAGGTCCCGTTCAAACCCAGTTCAGCGCTATGATTTCCGCAAAGCAGAAAACGAGGATGGAATATCAAAATCCAGTCATGAAAATGAAACTTACATTTTAATATGGACAGTCGTGGAATTTTTCAAAGTTAGCATAAATTAATCAAATCAAATCTCCATATGGACCAGTATCTGTTAATGTTAAGCCGCAAATGTTGTTTGAAATATGAATCCATGTTCTGCGCATCTCTGTGTGAATTACTGAATGGCAGAGACGTACGGGTTTGTTTACTACATAGACTGAAGCACATGACTCTTGCATTAATTTCAGCATCTGAGCTTCAGAGTTATCTCTCCATCAAGTGATCTGAACTTTTCAGTTCATCTCAATGGAAGTATGAGACCTGTATTTGATGCTCTGTAAACTCTTTGTGAAGGCGCACGACTCACCGTCGCTTTACTGATATCGCTGTTTCTCACACATACAAAGAGAGAGAGAGCAAGTCTTACCACGCTGAATCGACACGCTATATGTAAACTACTCTTTGTTGTCTTCTCCTGTCAAAATAATGAGGTTCATTTAGAATTATTCATATTCATTTTCGAACAAGCAGAAGACATACCGGTTTCTCCAGTAGTGGGCGGAGCTAGTGTACAAATGGCAATTTCATTGGCTGCCGCTGATCTAGTACTGGCCTTGTTTTGATTTCAGCAAATCAGTTTGACCGAACGCAGACAACGTGATAAATATTCATGAACCCAGCAGCTCATCAATTCATAGTGCATTGTATATACATTAGTATGATAGTAGAATTAGTAGTAGTATTATCTTTTAATAATAATTAATATGATATATTACTATTTTTTTACAGCAGAAACCCTCAATGACCAAAAATATCTTAAGCATCACCACCAGTCTTAAGTTCAGTTAAAATGACAAATATGCATTCATTAGGCCTAAAAGTTAATTTTTACATAAAGGCATTGTGCTAGAAATATTACTATTATTTAGTAAAATGTATGTGATACTGCTACTACTGTTGCAATTTTTTTACACAACTTTATTTTTTAAAGAAATAAAATCACAATATTTCTTCCATGTTTTAATTTTAATAGCAAATCCCCTTTATTTACCAACAATAAAATGTGTTCAAATTTCATAAATTAAAAGACAAATTAAATTTGGGTGAAACTTGTTTACTGTTTTTCATAATTATATAACTTGTAGAAAAACTTTAAACACAATTGTAAATAAGTATAAAGAATGGCATTGGTTTTATTTTTAGTGCTAAAAAGTTTTTTTTTTTTTTTTAATTAGCATATTTTTGTGTTTTGCTTTGGTACCAAAATTGGTACAGAGAACCATGGATTTTCCCTGGTATCGGTACAGAATACTGACATTTTGGTACTGTGACAACACTACTTAAATCTGCACCTTACTACCATGATCTCAAACTTTCTCCAAAAAAAAAAAAAATGGTTTTATAAAAAGATGAAATACAAAACATTAAATATATATATATATATATATATATATATATATATATATATATATTAAAAACTGAAATGAAATGTGCAATAATAATAATAAGCTTTTACTCTCATAAATGTAACCCCATGACAACTATTAACAGCAATACTATCACTCACACAAAAAAGTCAGTTAACAATATAATGTTGGTGGGGTTTTTTGTGTGTGTTTTTTCCATCACTCTAGAAATCCTAATGTTTCAGTAATCAAGGTATCAATCAATCAATCTCAGCTGCACCCTCACGTACTGCTGCTACATGGTCACAAAACATAAAGTTTACAATTTGTTTTTAAGCATTGTGGTTTAAAAACAAGTGATTTTAAGCCACTTAAAAGCAATCAGCACCGAAAGAAAACTAATTTCACTATATATGTGCGTGCTGTCCGATAAACTTTTTCTGAGTGCTGTTATAGAGGCAAACGCTGTTATTGAGATTTGGTCATATCCCCCACCCCAACATCAAGGCATAAATGCACAGTAAATTAACAACAATTTACTGGAATGGAAGTACTGTGAGCTGTGTTCCAGCTCCATCAGCTAGGGGCATCATTAAAGTTAATATTAGTCTTGATATTAACAAGGGATGCCGCAAAACATTCATGAATATTCATAAAGCAGAATGCGGTTTCATCTTCTGTTTGTCTCTGGAGCAGCGATGAGCTAAACAACAACAAAAAGTAATCTGAAGAAGCCGTTCTCTTCTCCAACACTCCTGTTTCTAAACCCCAACCCTCTACCCAACTGCTGAGCTCCCTATCTGGCATCATTGCATTCAACAGGGAGAAAAATCTTCTTACTGTGCTTGTGTACAACTCTGCTCCCTAGTGAGAGAACCTCACGCTGGGCTCCCCACCCCCCACCCTCCTAACAGGCTGGAATATTCCAGACAGGCCTGCGGAAAGAGAGACAACTAACTAGGTGCAATAGGTTTCTGAGAGCGTGTGTGTGCCTGCAGTACAGCACCATGAGGAGAAACGTGCAGAATTTTAGTGCGTGACTCAAAATACCATGCTAAAGTGGGTCATTTTAAAGTGAAAATGTGCTTCAGTCCCTCTGAACCTGGAATGAACATGCATGGTACAAAAAAAACCTTCAAATTCAAATTAGAAAGACTGTTGCAATGTAACGGTCTTTTTTTTTTAAAATGGACACAAAGTGATCCCAAATCTGACAAATCTCAAATGGATTTTAAGGGAACTTAATGGGAAAGCACAAACACAACACAGCAAAGTAAATATCCACCAAAATGAGTCATATCATCCAGTGTCCACAGAAAGCTTTTCCAGATTTCAGAGCGTTCTTTGATGTACACTGCTGGAACTGAATCTATCTTCCTGCCTTCTGCGGAAATGACACGTTTCAGTCAGAGGGCTTTCAGGGCACTCGCCACATTAACAGATATCCAAGTTGTTGCTCCTCTTCAAAGAGAATGCAAAAATGTATTTGCAAGGTTTATGTTTTCCATACCAGTGTTTATGAGTGTTTCTGTGTAAAATATCTGAAGACAGGATGCACAGCAGGGTGCATTTCATGGCTGTCTGCTTGGAAAACACTTCCTGGTGAAAATCCTCAGTTTTCTCAACAACGTTGTTTCTTGCCAAAGAAAGAGACAGCAGGCTTATTCTTGAAAGCAATCTTCAAATAGAGATGATACTGTTTCCGTTCATTATCGCAGCTGATGTCTTTTTTTGTGTCTTTTTTTAAAAAGAGGTTTAAAAGAAGAGGTCATATAAGATGTTTTCATAAAAAGTTTAAAAAGAACCAAACTGAGTTCAGTTCTTTGAAAAGAACCAAGAATTTGAAAGAATGAAAAATAAATTATGGTAGTTAGTAGAGCCTGACCAATATAGGTTTTCAGGGCCGATACTGATACTAATATTAGGGATTAAAAAAAATATATCGAAATATCGGCCAATATTCTTTGTGTATATTATACTAGTTCAACCGATCACAAATCTCACAATTTAGATCACATTACAGTTTTCGACCCACGGATCAAATAATTTTTCGGATCAGCAAGAAAAGAAAAATACTTAAATTTAACTTGCTTTCCATTTATTACTTTTTTAAATTACATTTATTATAGTACTTCTTTGATACCACAGCAAATGCTATTAGATTAACTTGACTAGCTAAGAAAGTTTTAACATGATTAAAGAAACAAGAGAACAGCCAGTAAAAATAAGAACAAATACACAAATTACAAGCATAGTTAAATACAACACAATATGTTACAAATAAAATAAGGTTAGTAGTATTCAAATACAGAAATTTTATAATTAGGGAAAATAACACTGCATACTGTTTACTGTATAAATTAATATATATATTTTTTACAAAGTAATTGTTCACAAATAAATATATATTTAATAAAAATATCATTAAAAAGGACATAAACACTGTAACCAACAGGGCACTCAGTATTCTGGAAAGTTTTATTTCACAACAATTAATTGCACAGCTCTATTGGCCGATGTACTCGATGTGTTCAAATTATTACTTTGTCAGCACTGAGAGCGGGAGCACCTGAAAACACAGTGCTCAGATTTTCCCTCTTGTTCGCTGTCGTCATCAACAGTTCTGTGTAATACAGATAGAAGTCTGTCTAATAATCAGACAGAATAGTTAAACAAAAGGAATTAATGTATACAAAAAGTATTATATCAAAAATATCACGGGACAGGCTTTACTGATGAGATGCACATGACACTCGAATTGCACAGCCCTATCGGCCAAGCAGAAAAACCTATTGGCTGATGCTGATATTTACAAAATGCCAAATATCAACTGATATGGTACCTCTCACAAAAAAGAGTTTTAACGTTTAAAGCCAGTGATGCAATAAAGGCTTTTTAACTTTTCACTATACAATTCGAGTGCCTTGTAGTTCTTGTTCTTAAATATCAACTGATATATCAGCCTTGGTCATACATCGGTCGACCACGTACTATAAATAAGATACAGTATATAAATAACCAGAATATATACATAAACACTTTTTTTGCAATGATCACTCAAATGTCGTGATCAAAAACTTGTCAGAGATATGTAATAGAGGCAGGGCATTTAACAATTTAACAAACTTTATTATCCAAAATGAGTCTGACATCAGTGCACTGAACAGTAAAGTTTAAGTTTATTCATATTAAATGAAATTTAATTCCATTAAACTTTATTCCGTTGAAGTTTAACTTTGGAAAAGATTTGTGCTACTGTTTTCACACACAGACTAAACGTACTACAGAAGTTTGAAGTGACATAATATACCTCTCTAAATAAATACAACATTAATTCATGGCTTGCACACTTTAATGCCCTTTTAAATGTAATGTGTACATTCCCCTGGAATTTCATGTGAAGTCCACTTCACTGGGCACTTACAGTCGAATAAGACAATGCTTGAATGCTGCCGCCTGATCAAGAGACCTCCTTAATGAAGTGAAAAACACGCCGGCGGATCACCACCAAATTCGGGGGATCCCTCTCAAACACCATCCTCTATGCGCTGGTAGACCCCTGGGATCACTAGATTAATCTGCACCAGATCACAAATTTATTTATCATCTCATTCGAAAGAGGGCCTCTAGACATACACTACAAGACGATATATCGGTCAGGCTCTAGTAGTTAGGCCAATCATGATAATCAAATAACCGTCTAATCATGATTATTTGATGATCAAATCTTTGATTTTGTACACAGAAAGATTATTAGAAGCTTTTATTGTTCTCATGATTTCTATCTTATTTTCATTAATGTATTTTGTAGGAATACAAATAGTTAAAGAACAGTTTAAATTGTATAATGTACACTAAAATATGCTGCTAAATTATACAGTCAGCTAGTTTAATTCATAGCAAATATTTTTATTCAAATGTAGTTTGTCTCTGTAATAAGGAAGTGAGTATTTAGCAGATTATGTTTAACAAAGGGTTTTAAAAAAAGTGTGACCATTTGTTCTACAAAAACATTATTGATTTTCTGTAAAGGTGTAGAAAAAAAAATAGTGTTGGTGTTGGAACCGTATTGGCTGTAGGCCCCGTACACTAGTGCCTTTTCATTTTAAAATGCATAACTTTTGCTACAGTTATGCCATCATTTACACTACTCTGCATTTTCCACGTTCGAAAACTGAGACTTTTGAAAATGCTGCTGACCCTGTTTTAGTTTGGAAACTCCGGGGATGCGTTTCAGTGTAGGAGACTTTCAAAAACGATGGCGTGGCTGCCCACGTGACCTCTGCGTATCCTTGATGACCATGTAACCGTATCATGTATCTGTCGAGTATGTGGCTGTTTCTGTTTTGGCATGAATCCCAGTCGACATTTTCGGCTGCCTTGCAATCATAAGTTACTTTGAGTAACAATTCCACCTCATCATCTGTCCACACAAAGAAGTCCTTCCTTTTCCTTGCCATCAAGCTCATTGTTGAACCTGCCAGTGACAAGCAACCGACTTCTTGTTTACACTTTTACGCGCATGCCCAGTGTGTATGAATGGTCACGTGACATGCATTTTCAGTTATGTAGTGTAGACGGAGATCGTTTCTGAAACGCAGCTGAAAAGCCAGTGTTAACAGATATCGTTTTAATTCGAAAACACAGTTTTAAAACGAAAACGCACTAATGTAAACGGGGCCTTACACTGCAAAATAATAAAAATATATATTAAAATATAACAATTATTTTCTAAACTAGTGTTGTCAGGGTACCAACATTTCAATATTTGGTACCAATAACCGTAAAAATCCAAGGTTCCCTGTACCAGTTTTGGTACCAAAGCAAAACACAAAAACATGCTTATTAAAAAATGCCTTGCACTCTATTTGTGTCGGCATATATGCAAATTCATTCTCTGCCAGAAGGAGGCACTTGTAGAGCGGATGAGAGAGGTTTCTCTGGTAACGGCTGTAATCAAATCAGCACTGAGCCCGCACTGACAAATGCTGCTCAGGCATTACAGACCAGATTAAATAAAAATTTCATCCATAATTTTTTGAAGACAGCTGGTTTCCTTAAGAAAAACAGTGATATAAAAATGCCTGCACTGGGTTTCGACTTTGACACATGCGGTGCTCATGTCTATTCAACAAAGTCAAAGCCTTTTGGAAAATCTATTTGTGGCGGTCAGTTTTGATATTGTGGCAGGCCGTCAAAAATAAATCAATGTATAGGAAACACAATGAAACTTACCTACATGAACTCTTTCATTTGATCTAGGCGACTGTCTTTAAAGTGTTTTGGTATTTTGGTGTGTTTCCTCGTTTTGATGTTATATAATGAAAGCCATAAAAAAAACAGACAATTACTCTTGATAATTGGTATAATCGGCAAAGCCCTAAAACAGACAATTAATCTCAGTAACAGTGTAAAATTTCATAATAGTCAGAGCCCTAATGGTAGTTCTTATTACACTCACACTGTTCCTTACCTTGAAAGTGGGCTCAAATCTGTTTTTGAGCCACTTTAACACTGTCAGATAGTCTCAGTTAATTCTCCTGTCATCTCTTTTGTGAATTAGGTTTTTCCCTGTTATTTTTTACTGTCAGAAAAAAAAAACATTTTAAATAAATATCAATTATTTAGATTAATGCAAATAACTTAACATCCTAAATATCGATCACCAGCACAGATATCGGTGTTCAGCAAAAACACTATTAATCTTTGGCGTCAACAAAATATCTTTATTAGATTTATTTTGTTTTCTAAAAGAGAAAATGAAAGCATAAAAATCAGCACTAAATTCATATAAAATGTAGTGTGTTCCGTTTAGGGGCAAATTCAGTCTTACTAAAATAAGTGGCTTTTCTCCTCTGTTTTGCATTTTTGTAGTGATCCGTACCACAGACTTACAGCAAACCAAGTTTGAATCACTTTAAAGAAGCTCAGTTTGTTTTCACTTATTAAAGATTTCATGTGTGAGCAAGTACATATGACCCTCCTTTTCTGCAACAGACTGAATGGATGTAAGCAGGCCAAACACATGGGCCTTATGAAACTGGACACGTCAAAGCTTTACTTATATTTCAGCAGCAGCAGTTGAGACATAAAAATACGCAACTTCCAATCACACACAGACCACACAAACTCGAGCTTCATTCACCTTTAATAAAAACAGCCACACTACAACTCAAGAATGCTTTCTTTTGATTAGGCAGGCTCCTTATGAGAGGGATCCATTTAAGCATAGCTTTAAATGTTGGCTAAATGAGCTTTTCAAGAACTCTCCTATAGGTTTCACTGGAGAAAGCCTGATAAATAGTAGTTCTCTTGACCTCAAAGCACTCCATCAGCCAAAGGAGCCAAAGCAGCACAAAGGACGCTTAAAAAAGACCTATTATGCATGCAGAGAGATGGGCAAATAAGTGCAGACGACTGAGCTGCGCACTTTGAAGTGATTTTTCAGACAGCCATTCTGAAGCACTGTGTAAAAAAAAAAAAAGAAAAAGAAAAAGCCTTACTTCCCTTCCTTACTTGGAAAAAGTGTGTGTTTAACTGCTAAACTTTATAAATAGAAGTTAAGAAACAAGGATGCCTGAATTCACATGAAAGCATTATCATAAGACTTAAGTCATATCGTAACTCTTATTGCTGGCACTACGGAACTATTCATTTTAAATGATAAGTAGATATTTAAAAACAATATCTTTCTTTTGATAAATGTGATATTTTGGCTATTTAATACACTCTAAAATAACTTAGATAATGCTTTCAGTTGTTATAAGCTTAAAGTGGTCATAGGATGCTACATGCACTTTTGCAAGTTGTTTGAACTGAAATGTGTTGGCAGTGTGTGTTTTTTTCTAATCTACTTAAACATTTACCCCTTTGTCAAATCGAGCTGATCTCAGATGCCCGTCTTTGTGACGTCACACAGACAGGCCCTTCCCACGATAATTTGTGAATGCGATACATCTGCGATTCTGAACGCGATATTGCCTAATTGTCAGTGAACTACGGCTCTGTGTAGTAGATCGCACTAAATCTGAAACCAGGTGATAGAGATTAACTACTGATCATGGGACTGACTTTACTACAAGATGCGCATGACGGAATTGCGGAATTCAGTCATAAAACAGAATTTACTGTTCAACTCGCAATGTCACGGAATTTTTCAAATTTTGAATGAATTAATCAAAAGTAAGTCATTACACTTATATCGAATTGCAATAAGGACTAGTACTTGTAAATATTAAGCAGCAAAAGTATATTTAAATATGAATCCTGCATGCTCTGCATGCCTCTGTTAACGAATGGCACAGACTTACGGTTTCATTTGTTTCATTGTTAGCAATACAATATAATGCAAATACCAAATTAAAAACATGTTTCAGGATAAATAATGAGCCGGCCAATATCGTGACAATTATTTTTTATTATTTGAAAAAGGTGGATATCGTTATCGAGACTAAAATATGATTATTTGTGCAGCCCTACGTCAAAAATTAAAGTCTGGCTTGATTTGAAGACATATTGCCTATTACTATTTTTCAGTAGAATGCACATAACCTACTACTACTACTACATAAAACATTATTTAAAAGAATTAAAAAAAAAAAAAAAAAAAATCACACAACATTTCTTCCATGTTTTAATTTTAATGATAAATCAATCCCCTTTGTTTGCCAAAAAAAAATAGAGTTTTTATATACATTTATAATAAATTTTAAATAATTAAAACATAAATGAAATAAATGTTTTAAGCCTTCATTTGATAAACATTTAAATACACAACAAAGAATGTCTGAGGGAAAACAATCATAAGGCTACTTTAAGAAATAAATTAATAAATTAAGTTGCTTTATGTATTCAAATAATTAGACATGCTAAAACACAGAACTTGGTAACAATAAAAAATATGTTTTAAACATTTAATTTGTGTTCAACTTTTAATAAACTGATATGAAAATGTATACGTTTCATGATTTTAATTAATTAGACATGCTTTTTAATTAATACATTTTAATTTAACTATTAAAAAGGAGTCAAGAAAAATAAAATCTGGGAGAAAAATGAATATGGAATAAAATAAAAACGAAATATAGGAAAATATTTCATTGGGCCCTAATTTGTTCAAGAGGCAATTGTGAGGTCAAAACAGTAGTTTAAGCTACACTATATACTTTCTGCATCCATTCAATAACACTAAGACTTCAAAGCTCTCCTCCAATACTCTTTAACTGTTGAAGACTGTTAATTATATGGCTGGAACTATAAAGATGAATAAGTATCAACCAGAGGACAGGTTCCCAGTAATAGTGTTTTTCTCTTAAGATGATACAGGCGGGAAGGTAGTTTTTCTTCCTACTGTCACTGGGGGTTTAAAGCATTGATCTTTCTAAAGCTGCTTTCAGAAAACATGCATTGAGAAGACAGCAATAACAACATTGAACTGACAATGCCCAACAGCAGTGTATGACCACAACTGTCATTTTCAAAAATAGGGTTTTTTCAGTCAAAACACGCCAACAGCAAATCCAGCACATCCAAACTGCATCACAGATTTGCAAAACTTTCATTGTATTAGCTGAAAATCAAAGGGTTCATGCTTGTCATGAGACACCGAAGCGCTCATGTGACACAATCCTTTGATGGATTTTAAGAAGCTTCAAGATAATCAGCAGCACAGTATTTGCTGAAGATCAAGGCAAAGCTCTACAGTTGCACCTTGTCTTTCACAGAAGGTCACATTCTTATTCTCTTCACACCTGCAAACTATCGAGAGGCGACATGGCGTGAAAGTAAATCCTTGTAGGAGGTCTGAGGGAAACAGGTCTCGGCTGAAAATTGGAAAACTAGAAGAAAATGTTTTGCAATGCTTTCCTAAAGAAAATTCTGATTTATACTTTGTCAAACCTACACCATAGCCTACGCATAGACGCACATCCTAAATCGTAGCATACACACATCAATTCTACGCGGACTGCATGTGCTGTGATTGGTCTGCTAGAATCCTTCCCTCTGTATGTACTTTAGTTTTGTGTGTGTTTATGTGCACTTCAATACATTTTAATGTAACACCTTCTTATATAAAATAAAACAAAGCAAAGAACAAGTGTCTTATCATTTATGACACTAAATAGCATTATACAACAGTAGTTGTCTGTGAAAAACAATGTTGAACTGACAATGCCCAACAGCAGTGTATGACCTCAACTGTCATTTTCAAAAATATGGTATTTTCAGTCAAAACAGGCCAACAGCAAATCCAGCACATCCAAACTGAAATCACAGATTTGCAAAACTTTCTTTGTATTAGCTGAAAATCTTATTAGGTTATTACACTAAATAGCATTATACAACAGTAGTTGTCAGCGAAAAACAATGTTGATCTGCCGTGGTACAAGTCCTTGCGGAGATAGAAAGAATGCCATCTTCTCCTGTTTCGTTGTTGACTCCTTTTGTAGTTTTAAATACTGATTTCAGGATTTGATATTTACTTGCCGCCGTCACGGCTATAATGTTTCCCTGACGAGCCACTTCTTCTTCGGCTTCACCAGCAACATGCCTGTGGACACTGCAGACTAGTGGTTTGCATATGTACTGCATGACGACGCAGACAACTGCGCAGAAGTATAAATGAAAACTGACACATAGCCTATGGCGTAGGTCCGATGCAGAAGTATAAATCAGCCTTACGGCTCTTCAGGAATCCTTTAAGTGATATATTTTGATTTCAAAAGAGCAGATTTCGTCAAAGAGTCAGAGGCCGTGCATGTGTGTGGCAGTAACTAGATCAACTCAACCATAAACAATGCCATGTCTACCTGAACCAGGCATGTGCTACTGGAAACTCACTGGAGGACTAAAGAGACTGGAAAAATCAAGAGCTTGGGAAGGGTCCAGGCCCTTGCATGTGATCTCAGCTCGGTGGTGAAGCGGAGCAGGTAGGGTGTGACAAGTCCAACGTTCATGTCAATTCCCTGACAGCTTATTGGACAGCAGAAAACATAGCAGGCCAACGAGAACTCCTCCATCAGAAGCCAGTGTGTGCAGTCTGATCACTACCATAACTCTGAGGACGTCACAAAGCTGGCACGCACATATAAAGTCTGGCTGGTGGTTGGTTTGCCAAAAAAGAACTTCTAGACTGGACCCCCTGACACTGCCTTCCTTTTCTTTGTTCGTTCAGCAGCTAAAACAATAGATAAGAGAAAGAAAAACACTATCTGTATTGTTTTTAACATACTGTTTTTCTTGATGCCTGGGTAGACAGGGCCCAAGGTCTTTGTTATAGGGCTGGTGGGATTTGCAATGTTGAGGTTAGGATAGTCGGGCATTACTGAAATATGAATGGGTGCGTTTGTGAACCGAAACTGGGTTGGAGGTGCCCCGAGTGACACAGAGAGGGACTCAACTGCTAAGATAAACAACCCCCCCCCCCCAAGCCCCCCAGATGATCCCAATGGACCATGACACTTACTTGTGTTCTGTAGCACAACAGACAAGATGTCTACAGTCCCTCTGTGAGCTCAGCTCACAACAATCAAACTTTGTTATTTATCTAGGTTACAAAGCATAAGGAAAAACTTGCAGAACATGTTTATTTTAAATTAAATTCAAAGAAAAAAAATGACTTTTTCAAATTCTTAACACAATTTACTCACAAATATAACAACCAATTTGTGTTCTACAGAAGGAAAGATTTCAAAGAGAAGAAAAAACAAACCTTAAAGGCAAAAAAGAAAGACAGTGCTGCACTAAAACGGCTTTATTAAAGGACGCTGACATGCAGAGCTTAAAAGACTTTTAAGAGCAGACCTTGCGCTGTAAAATGAGTGTCATTTACCAAACAGACAAAAATTATCTAGCAGTGGCTGCTAGCTATGCACAATGATTGGAGAGAAAAAGGCTGATAGACAGCCCAAAATGCACCAAAAAAAAAAAAAGAAAATAGAGACTTGTCTAGGGATGTAATGATTAACTCAACTTACAATTCGATTTTCTCAAGAATTCTTTTTTTTTTTTTTTTTTTACAATGAAGAAATTATATAGTAAATGAAAAGGTGTCCTATTATTGGGCTACTGCTGAATGTTTCTTTGTGAAATTAAAATAACAAAACTAATAAGTTACTCTCTTCATATAAACAACCTAAGGCTTTGTCTGTGCTCTTTTCATTTAAAATTAGAGGCAACCGCTGGACTTCAATCATGATCCAAACAAAGATGCAGCATACATGCAGCATGAGCAGTTTTTAATATAGATTAGACTGTATACTTTCTAAATTTGAAGCAAAAAAAAAAAGAATTATCTGACTTTAGATTTGTGAAACTATACATCTGAACAAAGCAGCAGACGAGCTGAATTTGAGGCAAATTCTATCAGCGTTCTGAGTGAGGACTTATAGCATTAGCATTATAATGATATTCAAAAATTATTTTAGACCAGCAGAAAGTCTAAACACATTGCATGTATTGGTACAAAACATACAAAGCAATGAAAAGAACTGCAGATCATATTCAAAAACACAATGTGTATTCAACAAATGAAAAGCTACTTAAAAAGTTACTACAGAAATGTAATTAATCCTTTAAAAGTGTTGCCCCTTCTTCATAAATAGACAGAAAAATGAGGGATATCTTTCTTAGGAAACAAACAAGAGACCATGCACACTGCTGAAGTACAACCCACTATTCTTCAATTGAGAAAAAACGTCAATTTCAAAGCCAGCAACATGGTTAGCATATCGGTTACAAGAAAACCATAAACCTTTTCTGTCTGCTGGTTTTATTGATCTTGGATGCCTGAAATCCATTAGCGCCCTTTACATACATAGTGTTTTCTGTCCCAGTTTGGTAGAGCAAGGTTTCGCTTGAGTTTCCTTTAAACCTGCCCTTGTGGCGGGAGAGAGCGGCAGCGGTGGATTAGTGATGCTGGCAGAGGACCTGGGCCAGCACTGCTCCTTGGCCAGCTCTCCACTCATCAAGAGTATCCAAGTGATCCAAATTACGAGTGGCCCCTGTGTCCAAGGGCTCAGGAAGTGTTCAGCCAAGGGCCAAATGGGACCGACTTCCCACAATTGACTGATATTAGTCCCCACAGGAGGCCCTGGCCATATGTTAACAACAGTATCACAGACATTATAATGGACTCCATCAGCTCAAGCATGGCACTGATACTATTTTTATAACAGGTGAATAGTGGATTTTCATGTTAAAGCCTGAATACTACTAAAAGTAGCCTGAATGCCTTATTCAGCAATGCCTTTATGTAGACACTTCCCCACATGATAACTATGACAGAGCATCTTTTTGTAATGAAGGTCTTCTTCCTCCACCCACATAATGCAGCCATAGAAGCTGAACATCAATGTACTCTCAGCGGCCTTTTGAAAACTAGGCCAGAGTTCCTGCCAATTTACTTGCCCTCTTTTCTTGCTACACTCTTTTGTGCTCCAAATTTCCCCCCTGGCCAAAATCAACCAGAATTCCCTCATGCACCTTCCAGTACAATTAGTGTGACGAAATATCATATGCTTCTTAATCAAACTGAACTATGGGGTTTGAAGCAGTCCCATTATAATAAGTTGTGATAAGAGGTTGATAAAAAGACAAGTAAGGAAGAGGTCACGTCTTTGAAGAAAATTGAAGTCTGTGTTTACTTATCAGAGGACACCCACTTGATACGCCTATGTTAGAAAATGGATTTAGACTGTTTTATTTCATTTCTTTGGAGTGCAAATGTGCAGTGTGTGATAAAGCTGATCAGAGACACTGGAACGTGACCGAGCCATTGAGAATTGTTCATCTCACTTACAGGTCTAGGCAGATAGATACCAAGTTTCAAGACAAATTAACAAAGTCAGGAACACTTTATATCCATCAATTACGGTGGGACAATAAATCTAAATAAAAAGAAACTGTGATCTAGCAGCAATGATCAAATTAAGAGGTCGTGATTTAATTAAATAAATATATGCATCATGTGTTTTAGAGTGAACATTTATATGCACGCAGTTCATGGTCCATTGTTTTTTCTTTGCATTGGTTCTATATTTGGACCACTTGTAACAACGGAATGCAACATGCGCCAACCGACTTCCCAAACTTGTACGACAAAGAACTGTTGACAACAAAGGAGAACTATAAGGGATCACAGTGGTTTTCAGACAAAATAGAATCCTGAAGGATTTATATTTACAAAAAAAGGAGAAAACAAGACAGCTAAATTACTAGTAATGTCATTTTACAGTTGTATTGTGAAAATATATATATATATATATATATACTTAAATGTTTTATTTTACAGTAAAATAGGGTGCTTTGTATAACAGTAAAATAAATTTGTCAACCCGACGGACTATCATCTCTTTTACCGTTATGCTCACGTGACACTGTTATCTCGGTCACCTGACAACGTCACAAGCCAAAATCTCTAGTTTCACGGTCTACACTATAACACAGTAACCAGAGTTTTTGAAAATCTTCACCCTGGCAGGCGTTTTCAAAAATGTTCAGCTTCAGTGACCTGGTGCTGCATTTGCGTGTGGATGAATGGCCAAACTGCATTGAAAAAGCTGCTGTTTCAAAAATAAATGCATTTGTGTGGACAGGGCCTTAGTTTCATCTGTTTTTAACTGAAGAGTTTACCTACTCTTGTTCCATTCCATTCACCCTTCAGCACTCGAGCGGTGACTCCAGAGAGGAGATGAAGATCTCTACTTGAAGAAGAGCAGCACAAAATAACTATTTGTTTCTTTCCAGCAGAGCTGGCACAACCTACAACAAAAAAAAAAAAAATAGTTCCACAAATCTCACCTTATACTGGACTGGACTCTTTTCTGCAAGTGAGGCTATCAAATGGACAGTTTGCCAATTCCACACAGCTCAAATATGATGACTCCGCTCTGTCCTTTGAACACCTGATCCCTGAAACTATAACCGACTCATGTAGCCATTTCAGATAGCACTTAGCTAATGTAAAGCTCATACCGCAGCCAATTTGTTACTGGTCCAGGTGTCTGCCGTTCACAAAAGAGCATGAACACTAAAAATTGGGTGCTAGCTGATATTTCTGTGACAATCTAAAAGAATGAAAAAAAAAAGAACTATGCCTATTCATACAATTTCTTGCTATAAAAGTCTTTCACTACAACATCAGACTTATTTCAACTGAATGGTTTTGTACTTTATGGACCCTTTACACATCTCCATGATGAAACATGCAAATCAACAATATGTCCACTTAGAATTCTAAGGTCTGACTATTTTGTCAAAATAAGGTTATTTACATATTCTTATTCTGTGAAAACTTATTTACATTATGTAATATTTTTAATGTTGTGTATATTTTGGGACTTTATAAAAAAAAAAAAAAGTTCTATGAACACAGTAAAATGGAATGCAAAAACTTTGAAGCTCAATATCTCAAACGTACTCAGAATGCAGATAGAACCTTATAATTCCAAGGGGATAAAATATACAAGGGACATTATAGCAAATATTATTATTCCCATTTCCTTCAATAGCCAAAGAAAAATTCATTCCACTATTGCACTTCCTAGACTTTCCAAAAAACTAAACTTTTAAAGTGCTATATTACTCAATTTATATCTTGTGGAAATTATCAACAACATGTGAAAAGCAACGAAAATTGTTAAAAATCATTTTTGGTCACAGAAATAAAGCTAAAATAAAATAAATGCTAAATATATATATATATATATATATATATATATATATATATATATATATATATATATATATATATATATATATATTTATTTATTTATTTTTTTAATGAAAAAAAAATGGAAACTGATAAATAAGTGTAGGTTCAAGTAGTGACAAAATAAATTAATAAAACTAAAATATAAAACAATTAGCACATAAAATACTAAAACTAAGATGAAAACAGGAATAATACAAATAAAGGCTAAAAAAATAAATATTATATAATATTATAGACACTGTACCACCACGATTCTTTTTATATTGAAAAAATCAATAGTATATTCAGGTATGTGCTCATTCATAATACCCGCACTATGCCAAGGACCACTTCCGCTTACAAACGAGACAATAACACATCTGAACTGTCCATTACTGCGGTCATCCCAAAGAAAAACAGATAACGTGAATCCAAACCAAAAGTACCTATCAATGCATCTTTAGTATCTTCCAAACAAAACCATGTGCCCAAAAGAGTCAATCCTCCAAAGATTGATTCTCAGTGAGAGTCTGGTCCCTGACAGCACAGCACACGCCACGTTCACACAAGACAAACACTTAAAGTGGCAGAGCGTGAACCGAAAGAAGAGGTTTCTGTTGGTTTATCAGTGTTACAGAGCTGTCATCACAATCAAGTGAGCGTGAACCGTTTATTCCTCCCTAGCTCTGATTAGCAAGGTACGTTACGGGAACTTCTTTATATTCCGCGACAGTCGCAAGGACATGCTGTCAAAGGGACGAGCACGGGGATGTTGCTATGGGAACTAGAGTTTAGCCTTTATTGATTAAGCAAGTAAGAGTTAAACAAACTCAAATGACTAGGACTAGCTGCTAGCAGTCTTGACGCTCAACGCAAAATCACTGCACTGTCGACATGTTAGCACTGCAACTAAATGAGCAAAACGACTCATATTCGCCAAGACGCAAAGAAGCAGTATTTACTCACATTTGTGAATTTCAAGCACGCGGTTCCCCAGGCCTTTAAAAAGTTAAAAGGCAACGTAAAAAGCTTTGATATCTCAGCCTGCACTTCACTTGAGAGAGAGACGGTGGCTCCACTGGCAGTCAAGCACCCACACTCAACCCGCTACGGCGCTGCAGCGAGACAACATATGCCTCAAATATCGCGATATCACAACGCTCATGACGGCACTGGACTGACCAATCATACTTAAGACGCGTCATCCAATCAGGAAGCGGAGGGCGAGACATCCCCGTCATTATTGGTCTGCTCAGTGAGATTGACATCCTGGAGAGCAATTTATAGAGTTCAATCATGCAGTGTGTTTACAGGAGGATTGAGAAGACACCGAGGGGACTGGAGTGTGTGAATTGTTGAAGAGTTTTGGCAAACCAAACAGGAAACCCGATATGCACACGTTTCAGAAAATATGAGCAAATCTGCAGATTTTACAGTCATGAATACCAAACCAGAGTGCATTGCTTTCACTGAAAAATAAGAGGATGTGCTCCTTGTAAAATCTTGATATATGAATAGTTGTCCTAAGAATCTTTCTCAGAGACCCAAACTGAGCAAAAATACGTAGTTTGGTGTTATTCACATGGCCAAAAAGTAAGATGACACTGATGGTTATGTAAGTCAAAAAGATTTCTATTACAGCAAATAGACTACATATATAAATAAAATACATATCAGTTTCACTGTATATCTCCTAATAATATGCCTGGTAAGATGATATCCATGAAATATCCATGGTTTTATTATTAAAAATCTGTAGTTTTAACTGGGGCCAAAACATGCAATGCAATACAATGATCATTGAGAGATGTACAAATAAGGCCTTATGTATCATATGTGATATATTTTAATATTTATTTAAAAAAATAAATAATAAAAAACATTGAATGGGTTATCAATAAGTTGCTTCAGTCCAGTAAATGTATATATTGAAATATTAAAAACAATATATACATTATACTTATATTTATTTTATAAAAATCACTGAAGATTTCACAGCAACAAACTAAAGATGGATTATTAGAATTACACTAAAAGGCATTTTACATACAAAAAAACTATGAATTATCAATTGAAGGGCAGAAAGCATGTAGATACACAGATAGATACACAGGTTTTTCAGGTAGGTTAAGTTTTAATCGTATTGATAATTTAAAGGCCTTAGAAATTCACATATTTAATAGAAAAAAAAACTAATAGCATAAAATAGAAAGAGAACGAAGAGGGAACACAGATAAGTATAATGTGTAAGTAGGCTAACAGAAGAAATTTTTTTTGAAATCCGCTTAAGTCAATCAACTTCAAATTTACCGTAATTAACATCAGCAACTTTATACGTGACAAATTAGTTTAGCAAATTAGGTTGGGGACATATCTGAAGCTATGTGTATCTGTGTGTATATATATATGACAATATTTGTTACTTTTCAGGAATATTTCAGCTTAAAGACAACATTCTACAAATCAATGGCATTTAATATTTAGCATTGTTCCTTAAATGCTGTTGACAGAGAATGATATTAAACACTTAAAAATAAATTAATAAATAAATAAGCTTTTGATAAGCACATTTAACATCTACAAGTGAATGTTAGTTTCTGCTGCTGCCTCTGTGAATAGTCTGACCCAAGAGACCCATTATTAGAGACACTACTGACGTCTCTTTTCTAGAACATGTGCATGTGGTGCACACATTAGCACAATGAGTCAGTTTTTTTTTAGAGTGAAGGAGTATGACAATGATCGTGTACACTGACACTGTACTGCATCACTACCCACGATCCATCTGGAAGCAATCCTAATGACCAGCCCCATGACCCTCATGAGTTCCCCAGCAAAAACATGTCAAGCTGCGCCGACAGTCACAAAATGCTCGTGATTATGCACCCACACACTGTTCTAGCACACAGTGCAGTGATGTTGAATTAACTGCCCCCTTTTAAAATATGCTAAAACTAAAAAACAAAAGCCTTTAGAACAACGTTAAAAGCCTTATCTTTTATCTTGACAGCTCTCTCGGGGAAGTGTGGGAGTCTTTTTTAGTCTTTTTATATCTGTGTTCTGTTGTTTTAGTTTTAGATATTACATGTCATCCTAGCTACTACAAATAAATGCCCTGAGCTATTGTTCTGCTTTGTCATTTTATTGGCATAAAATAATATTTAACTTTTATAATAATATAAATTCTTATTTATTTTCTTACTTGCCTACTGTTTTATGAACTATATTGACAAAGATTGTTTTCTAGTCCATGAATTCTTTGCCTGTCAGACTCTAACCACAGCTGCAAATTAGAATGCATATTCTGAAATTTGACACTATGACACTATGTCACTATGCTGAGAGCCAAAAAACAGTTCTGAGGAAAAGGCAGACTTTGGTCTGGAAAATGGTCCATTCAGTTCTTGAGTCACCACAGTCAGAGTAATCCTCAGGGACTGCAGTTTCTTTGCTCATCCACAGCTGCAGAAGATATACAAGTGAGATGAAAAAGACAGTTTGGAAATGCTCAACACAAAGATGGCTGATGTTATCTCACTGTGTGTGTGTGTGTGTGTGTGTGTGTGTGTGCGCGCACTGGCCTGAGCCACCGAGAGGAAAAGAGGACATTGTTCCCGAGGTATTTGTAGTTTCAGTAATTCAACAGAGAAAACTGAATGACAGAGATAAGGGACCATGGATATTTATAGTCTGCTGCAGCTTCTCATTTTCTCTCAGACAGTGATGATGCCCGGTTTGATGCTCCGGTGTTCTTTTGTGATTATCACCTAATGGAAAACACTCATCTTAGAAAATGAGAGAGTTGTGGATAGAAATAGTTGAAGGCAATAAATCCAATAACATACAAAAACATCTAGAAGAAAATATGAGACATTTCCAGAAGATTGTAGATATAAAAACTAGTTCTCTCAAAGGAACATTTGACCCCCCCAAAAAATTTGGGTTATTATACACCCACACATAATTTTCAAAGCTTTATAATTTTCTTCCTATATTTTGATGAATGTTTGTAATCAAACAGTTTTGGTAACCATTGGCTTCTATTGTATTTTTTAAAAAAAACACACAGAGAAGCTTTTCAAAAATTGTAAAAGTTCTCTTTTATGTTCCACAAAAACCAAAAAAGTCATACAGGTTTTGAGTGATATGAGGGTAAATAATGACATAATTTTCTTTTTCCTTTAAATACAATTTAAATATTGCTATTTAAATGTAATATTAGGACTATCAATATATCAATACAATAATAATAAAAAAAATATATCTATTAAAATAGGGGATTTTGGCAAAACCAATCTAGGTGCTCATTTTTATTAAAATAATATATATATATATATATACCTGCTATATCTAAATAACATTTTGTCTATTTTTAGGAGCGTACAATCATATTATAATTGGCCTCAAAACTACTAAAAGCTAACAAAACTTTATTTTGATTTAATCATATTAATCTCATTTGTGTGTGTGTGTGTGTGTGTGTGTAGTTAACACTTTAACAAATTTTATTTCATGCACATATATTTTACTATGACAATAATCTACACAAATTTGGCAAATCCAGCTCTCACACTTTATTTTGTTGTCTTTCAGAATACATTTGTGGTTTGGCACATTAGATCCATGCTTTCAGACATTCCAGATAATAGCTAGAGCTGGGTTTCAGTTAGTTTGGTCTATCCTGTTGGTCTGCAGAGAGAGTGAGGGGGGCTGACAGCTGATTGATTTCAGGGTTGCTGTGTGTGCTTGCTGCAATCCTTTGTTGTCTTTTATTGTCGTTGACCTCCAAGCATATAAAAGATTCATGCGGACTTCTTACTGTGTTTGTTAATGTACTTCAACGTGCTGCATAACCCAGGCAGAGAGCATCAGCAGCCCCTTCATAAATATTTACTACGCCTGGCCTCTTCTTCCTTTTGCTTTCCTCTCCTCTGGATTTCTTTGCTTATTGGTGTCACACTGTTCTTGAGATCTTGCTACCATGACCATACCAAAGTGACACTGGCTGACAACTTGACAATCTGAGAGGATCTAATGATGACAGAATGGAAAAGAATGTTTATTTTTAATGATTGATGGGTATTTCTCATAAGAAGTTCAGAGGTATTTTGATCATATTATCAATAAGAAATAAAAAAGCATAGACATATGTGCTTGCTGAACTTTAGGCTTTTAGCCTTTCACTTCTGCTTAAACAAGACTGACAACAGCAACAACATTCCAGACTTTTATGCCTTTATGCCTTTTATGTACACAATATTATTACAAATTTTCTTAAATGTACATATATTTTCTACCAATAAACAACTGTCCCATATCAAGATTTATAAATTTAGTATTGCATGTGCAATTTTACATATGTGAATTTCCATATAATTCCCATTTTTAATCTCTATGATGAAAATACAGCTAACTTTAAAGTAAATGATCGTTAAAATTATGTAAAGTAAAAATGTAAGGCAATTATTTACATTGAAAGACGTTAGATGACTTTCCAGAAATCCCTGCATCTGGTTAAGTTTTTTTTTTCCATCTTATTTTTTTTTTATTTTGTCTTACATTTTTTGTTATTTAGCTCTTTTTTGTTGTTGTTGCATGATTTATGTGTCACGTACCCTGACACTATACCTTGTGTTTGTGTTTATGAGCCTCGATGGTTTATTTTACCACCTGTATCTGCACATTTAGGGCACATACAAGTAGACTGGTATATTATACTACCAAAACATAAGTTTATAAGTTGTAAAATATACAGGCAAAACGGAATGTGAATGCAAATCATTGTCACTGTATTTTCATGGGGAATTCTTAGCAACTTTAGCTGACAGCTTTTTAATTGCCAACATTTAACAGGTTTTTTTTCTGTAATTATAAACATTTGATCAATTCAAACCCCTGCTATAAAACAGAAATGCATCCAAGACTTTGTAGATCTTTTTCTGCTGTTCACCCTATAGAGTCTCTTTCTGAATGTCAGTGTGTGTGTGGTTGTTTCTATCTGCTGCATGTTAAGCAGATGTGCATTCCTCTCCTGGGTGACACACAGAAAGACTGCGAGAGAAAGAGAAAAAGAGAGGTTTGGGGGTGAGGGAGCTTGTGAAGACGGTGGCAACAGGACCACTACTGCTCATCAAATTTCCATCTTTCTCTCATCCCTCCCCCTGCATGCACATACTCATTAAATCCTCTCCTCAGTGTCTATACGTCGACAGCTCGGCTGTCGATCTATTCTGCTTTCTTACTCATCATGAGCTTCCCTCCCAAGCCTTTTCACAAATCCATCTTTTATATTGCTCAGTCTGCCATCAGCTCTCTGTTACTTTCTTCTTTCTGGAGCAGGTTACGATGAGTGACAAATTCTGTGCTTATATATACACAACATGCAAATGCACTCTAGTTTGTCTCTAAAGTGTCACAGAACCTCTAAGGTGGGTGGACCAAACAGCTGTGTATGTCTCCAGCCTACAGAAGAGTATTCGTTTAACATTTTGTGGACAGGGCAAATGTATTAATTAAAATTATTTCTTGTGGAATATTAATAGAATGTTAATAACCCAATAATCTATAGTGTCTTTTTTCAGCTTTGAAAAGAAATGTATGGCAGTAAAAACATACAGTAGAAGAGCTTCAAAACAACAATCCACAAGCTGGTACGTATTAAACATGAATATGCATTTCCTTCACAATCTGTCACTGTCACAGTTGGTCACTTCTGTGGCTCATTATTTCTTTCTAAACAAGCAAAAGTAAGGTTCTGGTTCATAACATTATAATACTCATATTGCAGATACACCACACTAATGCAGATCTATCTGGTAAATAATTTCTCCTTACTTCTTGCTTATAGAACAGCATGAGGCTTACTCAAAATAGTGATAGCAGGAATTTACAAAAAAAAAAAAAAAAAAAAAAAAAAAAGAACATGGTAAGAAAAACCTTTAAGTTGCTTTACTACATACAGTGAAAAAATATTTTAAAAAGTAATTTATGTATGGTAATTTACTGTAAAATGTTGTGTAAATGAACACATTCATGTTAAAATTATTATTCTTAAAAATTCAGTCAAATATATAGTTGTAAATATATTTATACATTGTACCTCCAATTGAATGTAGAATCAACAGGGAGCATGTTACATAGTATTTGATTAATGGCATGTTTTAATACTATCAAGCCAATATTGCTATTGACAATATGTTTGTGAAATTGAGCCAGAAACAAATAGTATTAGCATATAATCAGAGATTAACCTATTATATTAGGAGGTACCAACCTTTGCAGTGCTGGAAAAAGCACAAGTTCGACTTGGATAATGCTAGCCACAGGAAAAAGAGGGAAAGTTATTATTGGAGACTATAAGTGAAAAGCAGAAGCAGCATTTTATTTTTTTAATGCATTGAACTAAACACAAATTGTTTTAACTGATCATGTGAATTTCTATTAATTAAAAGGGAAAGGGGAATTATCAGAATTTCTTACACAATGTTTTCTTTTTCTTTTCTTTTCCTTTTTTTTTCAAATGTTTGTGTTATATGTTGTTTAGTTCATATGGTGCATCTCAATAAATTAGAATGTTGTGGAAAAGTTCATTTATTTCAGTAATTCAACTCAAATTGTGAAACTGGTGTATTGTGATTTAACAAAAACCCACCAACAACAAATTATTGTATAAGTTTTAGTGTTGTGTGCTGGTGTTGGATTACATTATTTTAGTGTTGTGTGCTGGTGTTGGATTACATTATTTTAGTGTGGTGTGATGGTGTGTTAGTCTGTGCAACACTGTGCTCTTTATGTCACCAAAATACTATCTCCATATGGTTAAGATCTGGCTCCTGCAGCTTTCTTGTAAACTTGACACTATACACACTACAGATATTGTTCTAAAGTATCCCAGTATACATTGGAGACCATTTATGCTGGTGTTCTCAGCAGCACAGTGCTCAAGGACACAATGACTGTCATTGTAAGTAAATCAGTTTGCCTTATCATGAATCGTGAATCACACTTTCATGATAGTGAAGCCGGCCTATAGAGGACAAGGGAGCAATTGGAGAGAAGCCAGGTTGTAAACGTGGGAGAAAAAAAAGAGTTTGAGCTCTCTGCAGGGAGTAACTTTAGTACACTTTTAGAGGACGGTGCTGATTTATTACGGTATGGGATGGTTTGTACTCTTAGCGGGTGAAATCACCTTTTCCTTTGTTTTCTATGATTGTCTTCAGCCGTGGGTTATCCTCTTTATATGTTTGCACTGGCCTCTGTTTAAATTTGAACTTAAAAAAGGTGCTCCATCAATAAAAATCAGTCAATCAATTGATAACTGAATAGCAGGAGCCACACTTACAATATCTCCTACCGTCTGGTAGATTTCCATTTATAGAAGCCAAAGTTACTGTCTGTCTGGTTCATGTCCTTCTGGCACCACTGTGGCGTACTGCAGACAGCAAATATACAATTATGAATCCACTGCTGCACTACAATGTGATTATCTACAAGCTGGAGGATGGAGTCATACACCTAATACGGATAAAGCCAGAGATATTAGAAAAGAGGGTAGGGTGAGAAAGAGAGAGAGAGAGAGAGAAAGATTTGGACCAAAAAAAGAAATATAGAGACAGCAGACTGGGCGCTTTCAAAACAGAAAGATCGTAAAATAAAAAAAATAAAAAAAAGTAAAATAGTCAAATGAAACCGTTTTGAGGTTAATTTATCTAATTTTGTGTCTCTGAAAAATAATAATCTATGACATTATATTATTATTAATTGTTTATTTTTTTGTGTTTGTGTATGCACCATTTTTTCATTGGGTATTTGAGGACATTTTCTTTTCTTTTTTTTTGAATTAAGGAATTAAAATGAAATAAAAATATAAAATTAGATCCTTGGGGTAAGATGGCACACCTGGAATTAGCCTAGAATGTCATGTTGGTATTACTTCGATTTTCATTAAAGCTTGCTGGCTAATAGATTGAAATAATTAAATTTGCACTCATAGGATTGCTATTATGACACATATTCAATTAAAATATGGGTGATTAAATATGCTTGAATAAAAGTCTTATGAGTGTACCTCATAACATTATACAAGAATAGATTTAAAATACAAAGAATAAATCTACCTATGCTTTACCTGTGATCATTTATTCAATTAAATTGTCAAAATATAATTTGAAACAGAATAGTTGATTAAGTATTTTAATGACATTAAAAAACAACAAACAAAATGTTATTTATACATTTCGTAGTTCTTAAGTTATAGGCAACTTCCTCCATCTTACCCTTTATATGTATTATTTGATTTATTATCTGTCTGTTAAGTACACAGAGACAGAAACTAGGTCTAATGCACCACAGCAGTGTTAGAAGACACAAGACACTAGGGAATCCTACAAAATGATGTGCAAGCAATCCGAGTGAAAGAGCAGTTGTGTAGATCAGTCTTCTATGGTTATTAGACACAGAGAGCCGTCACAGCTCTTTCCTCCAGATGAATGAAAACGCTCGCTAATAGATCACTAGTGACTCTGAGGGATTGGAAAGAGGATACAGTTCAAATCTTGAGAGCTAAACAAGGAGCAGAAAACTTTATATTGCTAATGCCTTAGAATAAGGAATATACCGTGTAAACTCTTTGCATGTGGTGTGTATTTCATACATGGATTTGGAACATCAAGAAAATAATAAGCTAAAAACAGGAAGGCAAAGAAGGACTGCGAGAGGCTTTCTTTTGCTCATTATTGGGCTATTGTTCTTCCTTATTAATTTCCTTTTATTCCTTATTACTGCATACTCTTTGCCTTTATTGCTCAACTTCTTTTTTGTCTAATGTTATTCATTTTTAATATTTCTTTTATTCATTTAACAAGTACAATTTGTCTTTTGCTAGTTTTCCCAACTTGCAACTTTCTAAGTTGCAAAGATTTTGGCAATGCAAATATGAAATGATGTCATGCCAATAAAACACATTAAAACTGAACATTTAAAAGAGAAAGCAAGAGGTGACATTTCAAATGTTGTGGGGGAGGAAGACCGAGCAGTTGAAGACAGAATCTTCATGAATGTTTGAGACCAGAGCTGAGAGCTTTGTTTGTTCTCTGAGCATGTGGTGTTAAATTCTTTAATTATTTACCCATCCTCTTGTCATTCTAAAGCCGTATGGTGATATTTGGTTCATAGAGCACAAAAGTAGATTTTCCCCCTCGCAGAATATAGAGCACTTATTTAACAAATAGTTTTAAGTAATGTAGATTTCAACCCTTGGCTGCATAGAGGTTGTGCATCCATAACAGTTTCTAAAATGTAAATCATGGCCCTTCAAAGGCATGAAAGTATCTCAGCCACTTGTAATGTTACTATGAGATGGCATTATTTGAATCAGCCACATGGTCTTGAATGGTTTTGTAGAAGAGGATATCCATACCCTCTAAGTGGCTATCAAATTACAATCTCATCTTAGAGCTGATCCCAGAGTCAATTAACATGAATAATGAATGCAGGGGTTTATTTCAGTTTGTTTCATCTGACAAACACCCCACCCTCCAAAACCACCCCCTTTTGGCCATCACTTCATCTTGATGTTGACGTCAGAGAGTGTTTGTTCATTGCAGTCCAAAATTATGCGGATTTAAAGATGATTAGCAGTAGGCCTATACACCCCTCTGTTGGTACAATGAAAATGTATTTGTATTCTTATCTAATACACTCTCAGAATTTTTTATTTATTTTTTACAAAAGCTGTCAATGGGGCAGTACCTTAACAAAAGGTACACATTTGCACCATTTTCATTCACATTTGTATCCTAAAGGTACATATTGCTTTCTAAAAAAACAAAAAACAAGTGTTTTGTACCTTAATGGATAACGTGATTTAAATGATTCTCATTTACTGTCAGTAGATTCCTCTGGGACTGTTTAACGAGGCATATATTCATAAGCTCTGAACACAGGCCTCACCAGCAAAGTCATATGGTTCCTAAAAAACTGTCAATTTGTTTTCTTAGACTGCCATCGTGTGGTCAAAATATTTTACTGCAAATATGACTCAAAGTACACTTTAATTTTTTTTTAGTTATAAGGTTGGAGGAGGTCGCACTTAGCTCTATGTATGATGTAACAGCAAATTTTCCATTATGTTAATAAACTGTACATTTCTGTGCTAAAAAAGTTCAACATACGGGCCTGTTCTATAAAAATGGGAAAATTAAAATTACACTTTGCAGGAATCTTATATGACTACGGTCATATTTGGTGGATGTTAAGGTTTCATGAACTCAAACAGTTAACGGCAGAGAGTAAAAAAAGCTGGTGAAGCTTTTCAGGAGATTGTGTCGGTCTGTTGGATTTCACTGACAATCCAGAAGATGGTGTGCTTGCTGAGAAACGGTAGAATAAAGTTTTTGTTTGCTTGTTTGTATTATTATTAATATTATTTTATGGAAAAAAAATAAGCCAACCTTAAAGCGTATTAATAGTGAAAGGTTATAATCAATTGATCACTGAAAGGATGTGCTCCATTTGGTCAGACCCAAACACACAATCCTTTTCAGATTAATCCTCATAATAGTCCTAATAATAGTGTTGAGCAAGTTTCTTTTCGGCATCTATAATTTTTTTTGTAATTTATCGAAAATAGGTTATAGGAACATGAATTAGAAATATCAATGTGTTTTCATGATTCATCCAGAAAACATAATCTAATGTGGCATAGTTTCCATCCTATGAAAGGCCGTCATCTAGTGGCGTTTCAGGAGAATGCAACCTTTGCACGTTGACAAAGATGAGTTATACAACCTAACACATGGGTCAGCATTTAGGCCACTGTCTTTCACCCATATATTGTTTTTAATTACTGTTTAGTTGAAAGTGAACCCTCAACAGCACAATTAAAATATCGAATAAGTCAGATAAGACTGATCAGATTGGCGACCTTGTATTATAACATCTGTTACATTTATTTATCCATTAACTTGTAATTGATACATGGAAATATTGTTGAGACAATCAAGTTTCAAAAGATCAGTGGCATAACTCCATCATGAGACCACCTTCACAGAGTGTAAAACAGGATGTTCTCCATGCAAATGTTTCACAAACAGTCCTACTTCAATTTTGCATACACTGTCACAGCACAGGCCTCGATCAACGCCCTGCATGACACAAAAGGGATGAAGTGTGGAGACAAGATTACTGTCAAACCCCCCCATCCAAGAGATGCGTCAAATCATAAAGCAACTGCAGTTGGTACAAAAAGCAGCTTCTCCTAACATATGCTTAAACAGCCCCTGGAATCATACATTTGCTCTGTACTGAATACCCCCTGAATATTTACATTTACATGTATATTCTTGTTTCCAATGCTTTCTTAACAGTGAGCAAAACATCAAAAATGCACATACGGCATAAGCAGGATTTAACATACAAGGCCTCAAGAGTTTGAGAACCCAAGTGAAATTACGCAAGAAGTCTTTCACTGATTGTGAAAGCAGTGCTAACACAGTCAAAATAATAGTTTAGGGGCATTACTACAGATATATTTTCGGTTAGGATGTCATTTAGAAAACAGATCTTAACTGAAGTTTCTTTATTACAGTCCCAGGTCAGTTCAGAAACGCCCTGAAGCGCTGTAGATATCCAAATGTAGTACAGTTTAGTGAGAACTGTACGAGTCATTTTGTTAATAAATTGCATTATTTGCTGTTGTGTGAATCAAAAGTAAGGTGCATTTTAGAGAGGTTCCTTTAACTTTATCAGAATCAACTGCTGGACTATTGGTCTGGTGATTCTTTCGTTTAAAGTAATGGTTGTATTCAGTGTCGCATACAGTTAGATAAGTCTAGCTATGATTCATTTCTGGACAAGGAGTAAACAATTTGATTGAACTTTCTTTTTATGTCATGAAGTATGCGGCACATACTACACATTTGTGACATTATGATTCAAAAACAGAGGTTCTGTCCTATTGATTGCAATGTTGTCTTTTCATTTTTGCATGTACAGTGCTGCTGTGACAAATAAAACTTGACACATGCTGCTACTCCCGTTTTGTAAAACACATCGACGCTGCCTCACTAAATGACTGATCTCGTGTAACGAATACGGTAATAAACCAAGCAAATCATTGTTTTAAAGTGACACTGACATGAATTGTCAAGGTTGATGATTAAACACGTCAGCTGATCCTTGCATCTCCCATTTAGCATTATAGCAGATGGTGCAAATGCTCATCAATCCATCTGTCTTCTTAAAATAACTCCCGAGTTTTTCCCAAATGCATTTTATTCAAATATCTAACCCTTCTGGGTGGTGAATCACATGATGCACGCGAACTTCATTTTCTTTGTGAAAATGACCGTTTGATTTCTGACTGACATGAGCAAACATGGTTGGCTCATTTTTTTTTACGTTTTTATCCTGATGACGTTCCTCACCTTTCACGCACAAAAGTTAGCCGTTGGTGGTGTGAAAGGGAGCGACTGTGTGCCACAAAGCGTACGAATAAGATTTGGCTCTGCGCACATCGTACACGCACTCTGCAATGCAATCCACACACACACACACACATTTGATGCAGTACTGCTAGCAAGGGCGTTCAGACAACGAGTGAGACACACCCAGAGGAAAAATGGTCTCAACTAATGCGCAAGTACAATCAAAAGGGCTTGAGAACAGCCTGCTTGCGCGGGTTGGAGTCAGTGGCCAGATCGAGAGAAGAAGATTTTTTTCCTGTTTTCTTCAAGGGCAAAATGTCCTGGTATGAAGTGATTTCGAAATAACGTTGTAAAACGACAGAGTCGCCAGTGAAATGCGCTCTCTCAACAAACAACCCAGCCGCTGCACTTGTGAAAACAATCATGCGCCAAGCAGTTGCTCTACAGTTTTGTCTAAGGGGTAGCGGAGCGACACACAGACATGACATCAAATATAGGTAAAGTCTACTGCTTTTTGTTCGTTTTAAGAGTCAATAAATGGTATTATAATTATTTGAATGTGTTGTACTTTGCGAGTCAAGATGGCGCCGGGCACAGTCAGGTGACCTTGTTATTTTCCCCTCAATACCAACAATAGTCAAAGCGAGAAGCGGAAGTGAATGCTCCCCCTGAAATACGATTGGTTGGTTTGAACTTTAGGAAAAAGCGTGGGCCCGTGGTTGGAGTGTGCGATGTGGCAGTCAAGTGCATGTGACAAACTTGTTTTTAATAAGACCAGTGACTACTGGTAAATCATGGGCTCTGTCATATCGGGGCTCGTTTGTAATAATTAAACTACGTCGATGTATGTATCTACGTCGAGACCACTTCTCGGCTTCTGCTTTCGTATGTTTTGTCTAGTGCGTGTTGTTATGCAACCATTCCCTGGTTCGCGTTGAAATATTATTATGCTTCATCTGTCCAAGAAAACCATTATAGGCTACTATTTACATATCAGCTTTTATATAAACATGGATAACTCGTTTAAAACCCACACTGCGTGAAATCCCGCTTTAACGTAACAAGCAGTGTAAAAAAACCACCAGCGTTCACTGCGTAAACTATAAAAGTAATAAAGATTTTAGCGCAGATAGTGTGCGTTCCCTCCAAAAGGGGGAGGGGTCGTGTTTTCCTGACGGTCTAATGTTACCCTCCATCAGCCCAAAGTGACTGTACTTACCTCTCAGGAAACTATGTGCTTCGAGGCAAAAAGCAGTAGTTTGATTAAATATGTAATACGTGCACAGCCCTCACTTTCACGAGCGTTGCATTGAATTCTAACCAACACGCGTCAGTTTATTTCAAAACGTCTTTGTATTCCTGTATAACTCCTATATCTTAGTCTAAGTGTGGATAAACCCACTCTAAACTAAGACAACTACCATACCCCTGTTGAGTCTCTGCGCCTTCGACAGTTCGGTTGATTTTATCGCATAGATGTCACCCTAAAACAGATTCGCTGGATCAACCTAACAGTTCCTGTAACCCCACCCAGTCTGTGATCGACCGCTGATTGGCCGTCAGTATAGTTGTGAGTGTTTTCACATTCCATTCCGCGCTTCTAATTGGTTGCCGGTGACGACAATCCCACACCCAACTCCCACCCACTGGGGCATCATGTTTGTGAGACTTGCTAGTTTGTTAAGAGGCTATAGCTGAATGTGCAGCAAAGACTCTCAAGTCTAACTGCGCTCTTTGGTTTAAATCACTCATTTAGAGTTCAGCAAGATGGACATGAAAAAGAGAATTCACCTGGAGTTGCGGAACCGGACGCCGTCAGACGTAAGCATCTTTATTAATTGCTGAGTGATATGATTTTAATAAAACTGTTGGTTAGTGTAGTTCTGCGTGGATGGACAACGCTAGATGTGCACGCGTCAAGTTGATGTCTTGAATGAAAAGTTTGCGGCGACTTCGTTACAAGCCTAGAGCCTTGGATATCGTTATCGCAGTGTACCTATACACAGCCCACAAGTTCAACAGTTTTACTGATTATTTCCTCCTAACTTTCGCGAGAGCTTTTGATGATGCTGTGATCGGAAACTGCAAGAGCTCCATGCATTCAGTGTATAAACAAGGGAAGCGGCGCGAGGAGCCATATTTGTAACTTTGTAGCCCCTGAACGCGCCCTTTTCCTTTGCATCCTCAGTGCTGCAAAACTCGCCAGCCGTCAGTTCATGCCTCTCACACACTTTCGCCCATCCATTTTCAATTCAACATCCACACTCGCCAGTCACAGTGGTCCTCGGCCAGTACGCGAACTTGTAGTGGGACGCATTTTTGTGAATTGCTGTGCGGGCGATTTGACAGATAGCTTGCGTTATTTGGGATAATTTCGGGGCATCTCTACTTTTATTGAGGGATTTGAGTCTAGATCGAAAGCATTTACGTTTCTCAATCAAATAAAAGTTGTGTAAATACTTAGGCGGGATCTATTCGAGGGCTTCTAGCACGTTACCAACAGTCGCCTATTTGATCTGGATGAGAAAATAAGCGCATTTGTTGTTCAATCGCGGTATAGAAAGGAATCGTGTCACAGCATATCTAGTTGCGTAAAGGTGCCCAAACCTATTTAAATCGGCATTATATGTCGACGACGTTGCCAAAACGCAAAGCCCGAATCTCTTTCTTAAATGTCCTTAAATGTTTCCTACTAGATATCAATTCCCACAAGTGTAACTACCGTCTCAGATCAATTCAGTGCAACGTTATCGAGGTCCCTGTTATTGCCCCTGTACGCAAACCTAAACGCGCTGTAATAGATCTCGTAATTAAAATGTCATAACCGTGTTGTGAGCACTTCTGTGCGTCTCCACTGGCAGGGGAAAGATCTCAGCCGTGTAGCTCTTGTTATTGACTCAGACTGGGCGCTTATGTGAGCGCTACGCAACTTGAAGCTGTGCTGCTCTAGTTGCAAGATCTAGGACAAGCCGCCATTTTATCCAGCAACAAAGACGCACGGCATTTAATCGAGGAGAGAATCGGTGCCGCCGTCTCTATGCTTTGAACCGACCAGAACCGTTGAACATAGAGAGCCGAGCGTGTGCGGAGCCGGAAATTTCATTTTTTCTTCCGTCAAAGTCGATACCTTTCGCTTAACGAGCGACTCCGTTGCATTATCATGCGCCTCTCTGCCCCTCCTACTCGTGCATTCTTGGGTACGTCCTCGTGTCTTTGCTCTTCCAAGACAATGTAATGCATTTGTCTTACACCCAGGCTATCGTTTACGCGTCTTTACTCTGCTGTTCGAGCACGCACTATAGTAAAAATGATCTACCCACGGGAAAACAATGTACGCCGCTTGTTGCGGAGTCAGCCATTTTGTTGGATAGGGAGTCAAATGTGAGATTTTGTCAAAACACTGAAACATGCACCCCCTGCTACTGTAGACCGCATGCTGAAGTAAACTTTACAACCGAATGGCGCCCATATTCGGTCTTGGCGGTATCCCCCACCCCATTCTAACCTGATTAATATTAATATTTTGTTAATAATAAAAGCTGTCTTTATTGTTATTATTCTTTCAAAATATTTACTGATAACGGTGTGATCTATAGAGATGACGATTTTATTCATTTATTTTTTATTTTTTTTGGTGGGTCGACATGATACAAGTAAACACACGGTGCTCTTGGCGTTGTGCAAAAGTTAGAAACTGCTCTGCTGTGACTGAATTTAAGCCTCTCAGATGGAGACTAACAAATGCTGTATTCATTAATCATAACATTTCATCTCATGTGCCTTCTAACAGGTGAAAGAGCTTGTGCTGGACAACTGTCGGTCAAATGAGGGCAAAATTGAGGGCCTTACTGATGAGTTTGAGGAACTGGAATTTTTAAGCACAATCAATGTAGGCTTAACATCAGTCGCCAATTTGCCGAAGCTAAACAAACTCAAAAAGGTAATGAGTGCTTTCTTGAACACTACTTCAGAAGTATCAAAAATGGTTGTTTATTTGGAGTGTGTGAAGTCTTTGCCAGTCTTGTTAATATGGCACTGGATCCTGTTTTCCTCAGCTTGAGCTTAGCGATAACAGAATCTCAGGGGGTCTGGAGGTCCTGGCAGAGAAGTGTCCCAACCTCACTCATCTCAACCTCAGCGGCAACAAAATTAAAGACCTCAGCACCATCGAACCCCTGGTAAGATGCCTTTATAGCTACATAGGAGTTGTAAATAAGTGGAGTTTTTCAACTTTCTGATGAAATATTTGTAATTAATCAATGACGAAAGCAGCAGCAATATATTATTGTTATTATTATTAATTTGTCCTCCTGTCTTTTTCCCAACAGAAAAAATTGGAAAGCCTCAAAAGTTTAGACTTGTTCAACTGTGAGGTGACAAACCTGAACGACTACAGAGAAAATGTTTTCAAGCTGCTCCCTCAGTTGACGTATCTCGACGGCTATGACAAAGAGGATAAAGAAGCGCCCGACTCTGACGCCGAAGCTTACGTCGAAGGCCTAGACGACGACGAGGATGATGAAGATGGTACGTTTCTGAAGAGTCCGAGTGACACCGCGCTTCAACATGAATCAGTTTTTAAGGAATTTGTTTGTCATTGACTTAATTTTGTTTGCAGAGGGAGAAGAGGAGGAGTATGACGAAGATGCAGCTCCAGGAGATGAAGATGAAGAAGAGGGAGAGGAGGATGATGAGGAAGAGGGAGAAGAGGAGGAAGAAGAGGACATCAGCGGAGAGGTTAATGCCGGAAAATAATGATGGTTCCTTTACAATTTCACATACATGGTGTCAATTTGTGCCTTTTTCGTACACTTTTAGGAAGAGGAGGAGGAAGAGTTAAATGATGGCGAGGTAGATGATGAGGAAGACTTAGGTAAGTGAATACATGAAGCGTTTGTCCCACCCGTGAATTGAATTCTGGTAAGCAGCGTGAGAGTAAGAGTAAACTAAACTTCTGGTCCTCCTGTGCTGTGTTTCCAGAGGAAGAGCGGGGTCAGAAGAGGAAAAGAGAGCTGGATGAGGAAGGGGAGGAAGATGATGACTGAACACGTACCCCACCCCATTGTTATCGGAGCGTTTAACCCCTGTATATCTGTCCTATTGTCACTCTGCCATGGTTTGGGGAGGTTTTCAAATGGTAGGGGGTGGGTTAGTATAAACGAGGACACAGTTGAAATATTTGTTTTTAGCTTTTTTGTTGTTGATGTTGTTGTTGTTTTCTTTTGGTTTGGTTTGTACTTTCAGTTTGATTCCCTTCATTTTCTCCAAAAGCTCTTCAGATGGCTGACGACACGGTGTGGAAATTTATTATTGTTGGAAAAAAAAGACCAGTATGCTCTTGTAATTTTTCCCTGTCTTTACTGTTGATGCCTAAATGCTGGTGATGACTTATGTATTAAAAAACAACAAACAAAAAAAAAACAACCAAAAACCTTTTAGAAGTGCATGGCTGAATCTATTTTAAAGTTGACTACTGGATTTCAAGGAAGAACATTTTCTAACCCACTTTTTTATTGCATCTTTTATTTGTGTATTTTGTTTCTTTGGTGTTTTCATCATCATCATCATCATCACCACTGTGCTGTTTAGGCTTGAAGAATACATCATGGTGTCTGCTTGGACATGCACAGCTCAACCTCTCAATGTGATTTTTATTTTATTTTATTTTTTAATGTTCAGAGCCGAATGTCTGCCCTTGTCAGATGAGCCCTAAACCCCTTCTCCCTTTTGTGTGGATAGTTCAGAGGTTTCGTGTTCTTTGTAAATAATGACCAAATATATTTTTTTCTGATTCCCTTTGATAACGGCAGACATTTTCACAAATAATCTCAGTTGTAACCATTAACTGTAATAAAATGAATAAAAACGCAAGAGGCTCTATAATTTGAAGTTCTCTGTTCTGACAGCCACAGAAAATCCACGTATTGTAATTAGATGTGATTACATACCTGATCAATAGATTATGTATTTGAAATCTTGTGCAGAGATGTGTATATCATCTCACCACTGATATTGTGGGTTAACTGAATATATGACGTGAAATTGCATTGTGAAGCTCAGGGAAAATAGCTTGTCTATTTTTGATGATACGTGACCGAATATTGTGTAAATATTCAGAAGTATCATACCAATTTAAATAGAAAGCATACGCAATTTTAACTGAGCTGTATCCAGTTGTCAGATCATACTGATTGAACTTTTTATTAAAAGAAGACTTACGATTTCACATTGAATAGAAGTCAGCATTTTTGTTCAAATGAATATTTACTGTTATAAGCATGTGCTTTGTTAACATGAGCATGGAAGCATCGCATACAGAGTAACTGAGGTGTCTCTTATGATCTGTGGGAACAGATTCACTCTTTATTTTTCATGTGTATCTGAGATCGAAGATATATTAAGCTAGTCTAGACAGTTAGATTAAATGTACCATTCAAGCAAATTCAGCTCAGCACATTACACTGCTCTTCCTCAGGAAGAGGTTTTTACCTTGCATGCGAATACCTTTGTGCAACATGCTTTAGTAAGTCAGTTAATCATAATGAATCGTGAAATACAGAGCACTGATTACCAATTAATGTTCTTCATTTTAATCAAAGACAAAGGTTAGCCTAATGTCTTGCCTCGTAATTCTTCAGGCATTGTCAGCACGAAATATTTCTACATTAATTGTGCTTGTGTAGGCAGTGAGCGTTTTGTCCGACACCAAATGAAAGCGGCCTGAGTGCAACATACATGTTTTGGTACCTCATGCTGTGAACAAATGAATAACCCCTTCACCTCAACGTCTAAAATTATGCAGTTATAAGGCACGCCAACTGGAATGTAGCTACTGGCTACTTATAACCTGTTCCTCACTTGTTTTGTTGTCTCTTTTAGCTAGGCCCAGTGTTATTATTACCCGTTGTTACATGTTAAGAGAATGCCGTGTAGTCAGTTTCATGAGAAGTGAAGGCTTATGTGCTGAGATGAGCAAGACTGGGGCTTTACCGCCACCTAATGTCAAAATACCTCAAATGCACTTTCTCCTCAAAATGCGCTATTACTATGCAATAACGAAGCAAGAGCTGCTGGAGTTTGTGTTATTGTTTTATGAAGCAAAATATTACAAAGCTTGGGGCTTATATTGTTTTCATTAAATAGCGACAGCAGGAAAATGTCAAACACTCACTTGCGCAATTCACACTTTCCTTTGCTGGTCGAGCGAGGTTATTTATAACCACTAGTTCATTTAAGGACCTGAATATATACTTGAAAACGGATAACATTTGAACACATCAGCTCATAGGTGGTCGAGTAAATGTGCCATTCAACTTTGAAAACGAGCTGGTACAGTTTGTCCCTCCAAAATAAATGTTTTAAATCATAATTAATAGGGTAACCTTTAGTGAGCAGCGGGCACTGAAGAGCGTGACTACAGTGGTTCATGGATGTGGCGTATTAGATGTTTGCCCACAAGGAATTTGTCCACATTGCAATAAAACATTTGAAAGGTTTTACATTGAAAGTTCAACGTTAAATACAATGCAATTTATAAGAGCTTACATCCTACCTAAGAAGCAATTTGTTTAAAAGGGCCACTATTTTCAATGTTACAGGACGGAAAGGGTAGGCTACACAGTAAATCCATGGTTACAAGCTACAAACCTGAAAACATGAGACATTTCACTTGAAACAGAAATAGAATGTTTGATTTAAATGTTAAGTTTTAAAAAAGTAAAAATGCTTCATTATGCTTTATAAATCACAGTCGATGTTTAAAATGAAGTAGCTACACCATTCATTCAACTTAATCAACAATGCAACTATTTCTGTCCTTCATTATTTTATTTGTAGAACTTATGTTTTCTCACGTCCTCTTTAAACGTGACTTTTTTCTATGGAACTACATGTATTACTAATTCATTTCATAATTGGATTTGACAATTTTTGGCCTTCTTGAATGTTTTCATCTAGTGCAAAGTGTAATTTTTCTAAATGTACACTTAAGTTTAACCTAAAAACCCATTTGAATTGCCTCTATAAACCGATTTGAATGTATTTCACATTGCACAGTGTGAAAAGGATCTAAATTGTGAAGCTACAAATTCCCCAACTTCTATTCCAGCACTTCTAGATTGAGGAGCATGTCAGCTGGATAAATATCATCTGTTGTGTAAGATTACTGCACTCTGGTGTTTTGAGTTTCTACATTAAAACGGCACTGTGGGTCATATCAAAATGATGCAACAGACCTAGTGTTTACAGGAGATAACAGCATGATGGGCGAAGCACGTCTGTTTGACCTTATTAAAACACGTTTCTTCTCTATATGGAGTTTATTAAGCTGTGTAGAACGAGGCAGAGTAGCAAAAGAAAAAAAGAAATTAATAATCCTATGAATTCAATTTAGTCTACAATTATGAGATGATAATGCAATGAATATCTTGTACCAAAACCGATCCACAGAGAGAATCAATCCACTGTAGGTAAACCGACAGTGTGACTGAAGGTCACGTGATGGGACAGTTTTCACAGGGTTAGTGAATCATCACTCCAATAAAGTTGATGTAGCACACAGCAGCTGTGGGGTCAACACTGGGGTCAGAGCAAAACACTGCTTTATAAAGACAATCGCTTGCTCTTCTGTGGTCTTAGAGGAGGGATATAGGAGTTTTAGGCAAAAGGAAGCCTGTGTGTTTCTGCAGCGCTCAGGGCTTATAGTGTGTCACTTTAGGAAATCAATAGACACAGCACAGATCCAGTGTCAAATGCTGCTACCATTGCTGCTGCTGCTGCTGTTGTTATTATTGTTGTTGTTGATATTTGGGCTGTTCCTTGTGTTATTGAGCTCCAGCTCGAGCTGTCGAATCTTAATGTCCTTCTGTGTAAGTTCGTCCTTCAGTCGCCGCAGCTCTTCCTGCTGCCTGAAGAACATCTGCAAGAGCTGCGTAGCCAAACGCACAGAGTTACACACACATATACAAACACCTAATAAATTGTCCTATCAACAGTCATAATAAATCTAAACAGAATTACTGTAACACCTCATTCTCGGTACGGGGAGGCACGTTTTCTAGCAGGTCAATCCCATTGACCACTCCACCCTTCTTCTCCTTCACAGGAGCCTTGAACACCAGCTTGTTTGGTCTGTTGTAGCCCTCTTTTAAGGAGATGAGCACCGGACCTAGATGTGTATATACAGACATGAATTCGATTCATGTGAGCCTCCGTCTTTCTTTTCAAATATTTTTATTCTGAAAATAAATGCAAGTCTTTACCTCGGTTGATTCCACTGAGCCACTCATCGACAGACAGAGCAGGTTCTGTCCCAGGAGTCATGGGATAAATGTCCTCCTGATATGTCTCTGACTGCAAAGAAAGAGGGGTTTCATTTACTGTTATTTGTACAGTTAGACTCAAAGTTTTCATTAGATTTAGTTGAAGTGTTAAGCTCTGGGCAGGTAAATGTTCAGTCTAAACTAACACGTGGAATCCAGAGGCTCGCAGAAAGAGCACTATTATCACTGTTTTCTTAGGGATGCTTCAGGATGTGTAATTAGTGTACTGTGAGAAACTTTGGATGAGAAGGTAACTCAGTATCTGAGTGAAAATAATCCCAGGTATTAAGGCACTTATTCTTACAGGTTCATGGGGGTTTGATGAATTCCAATGCCTCTGCTACAAATAAAGCAAAATTACTACTAGTGGTTTTCAAAATATTTAATGCCTGCAACCTCCAACGATGACAATCTCCTTCCTAAATTATAAATGCAGTTAAAAGTACAAAGAATATGTATTATGTGATAAATAAATGAAATCAAGTAGTAGGTGTTGTTTCCCGAATTAAATTACAGTAATATTAATTATATGTTTGCTTTGTCATTTTACTGAAATTAAAAATATATATATTTAATTCAAATTTATATATTATAATATTAAACATAAAACCTTCACTGTGTATCCCCCCCCCACCAAATACTATAAACATTTTTATTTAAATATATATAAATATAAATTACTGTGTATTAATACTGATAAACAAATCCGTAAATGTCTTTTTTTCTTCCCAAATCCCAAAACACCCTCTTGTTGCATCTTGATTTTAATACCCCTGTTTTAGTCGGCTGATTTGCCCTCTATCATGAATGATGGATATGGATTGATGGGTATCAGGACCGTTTGCACTGAAACAGAACTGCCACTGGATTTATTGGGGTGTCCCTCCCACTGTTTTTAAATCCCTCCGATAATGGGCCAGCCAATTCTGTCCAGAGCACAAAACGGACATGCTGGGTCTCACATGGAGGTTATTACATGGCTCACTACTCTCATCTCACTGAGGCGGCGGTTACACCAGCAACAGAGAGGTGATGGATTCCTCCATCCTGTCAGGCTGCTTGCTTAAAAAGAGACATTTTGGCAGGATACTCAACTATAGATCAAATTTCTCTCATCCTTCAGTGTAACTCTCAATGATTCATTGAACTGGGAACCGTGGACTGTGAACTAATAGCTTCATGGTGCTTATGCTCACCCTTCTAGGTACAATCATAGAGATTGGCTCAATCAGGCCCTTCAGAGTCACCAATTTATAAAACCTGAAGACTTCACACGCTCCTACATCCAGCCCATGCTTTGGCATCACTCCTATCAGAATCCACACGAGAGAGAGGAATGTATGAGAAGTTGGCACAGGTAATTGACACGCTTATTCTTGGTTTTATCTTGATATTGAAGAGACCATAACACAACACATAGTTGGTTTATTAAGAGAGAGAAACTACTAATAAAAGGGATAAGGTTATACATACAAAATTCCAGGTTAACCCTAGACTGCATTAAAGAAATGGGATTCTGTGATATTCCTCAAAAGAATATTATCATTTACATATTCTCAGAAATAACATTTTGAATGCTTTCAAAGTGAACATTATCAAAAAATGTATTTCTTGATTTCCTCGCACTGAAAATGAAGAAAACAAGGATACTTTCTATGAAGACAACCACTGAATCCAATATGGCCCATTTTGATCCCCTTTATCAATTTGTGATTGTTTTGGTTTCTGATGTGTTTTTTTTATTGAATTTTTTGCATTCTAGGGTTAATTTGGAAAGTTTCCTACACCATTTTAGAGACATTGCTGGAGTAGTGTGATCATCAGAGGCTGTGGATTCAGCTTTACCGAGCCCTTTCTGTGGTGCAGGGGACCTGAACTCCATGAGATACTGCAGGTAGGGTTTCTCCAGGGTGATCTCATAGTACCGGATGTTCCCATCACCCTGCAATTACACCCACTTAGTCAGTACAGAGACAATTACAGTTTTTTCTAAGGGGATCATTTGTGATGGCAGAAACAAAATATTGATATTTCTAATATATTTCTAAATATACCATTCAGCAGTTTGGGATTGGGATTAAAAAAAAAATGTTTTAATGCTTATGAAACATGACTCTTATGCTCACCAAGGCTTAACTGTAATACGGTGAAATATTATTACAATTTAAACCATTATGATAAAACTCTATTTGAATATATTTTCTAAAGTTTATTTTTTTCCCTGCAATTTTCAGCAGCAATTACTCCAGTCTTCAGTGTCACATCATGCTTCAGACATCATTCTAATATGTGACCCTGGACCACAAAACCAGTCATAAGGGTCATAAATAAATAAATAAATAAGCTTTCCATTGATGTATGGTTTGTTAGGATAGAATGGTTTTTCACCAAGATACAACTATTTGAAAATCTGGAATCTGAGGGTGCAAAATATCAAAATATTCAGAAAATCGCCTGTAAAGCTGTCCAAATTAAGTCCTTAACAATGCATATTACTAATTAAAAATTAAGTTCTGATACATTTATGGTAGGAAATGTACAACATATCTTCATGAAACACGATATTTGCTTAATATCCTAAGGATTTTTGACATAAAATAAAAAAATTAGATAATTTTGACTCATACAAGTGATATTTGGATATATTACTTCAAATATACCCTTGCTACTTAAGATTTGTTTGTGGTCCAGGGTCACATATGTTGAACTGGTGCTCAAGAAACATTTCTTATGTTGTTAAAAAAAAAACCTTACTGACCCTAAACTTTTAAATGTCTAGCAAATTTACAGTACAAGCATTACAAGCATGTACGAATCCTTAACAATCCTGAGAACATGTACCTTGCCTGCTAAGTAGAGCATATGTGTGTCTGCATCATAGAAAGGGAAAAGCAGTCCTGATAGGCCATCAATCTCCTCCTCAATGATTGGCATTGACAGATCCTCCTGTCAAGAGAGACAGTGTGGTTTCATAAAAGCAAATAACTTTGAACATAGATTAGCAGAGAACAATTTTTCCATTTTACAAAATATTTTTTGCGACACATGTCTTTCTCAGAACCCTGGCAATGTACTAAGAGCAACGCAACCAGCTTCTTTACCCACATTCTCTCATTACTGCAGTTCAGTGTAGCTGTTTAGCTACACTTATAAAGAACAATGAATGTGATTATCACACAATAATTACAGGGAAGATGCTGAGAAGAAAACATAATGACTTTCAGCACGGTAATCTTTAGGGTAATGCAGACATCAGGGACAATGTGTATTTCTGGATGAGTTTTGGGATTTAATCACACAAAAACACACATACATTTGTTTATCTGTCATGGTGAAGTCTTTTTTATTGACTCTACTTGTCTTTATAGTGAACTAATGATTTATGACAACCCCTAAAACTACACAAACCCACAGCCCTGACCCACGCAGACCCATTTTAGCATTTACATTTGAATTAAGACAATATTTTGTGTTCACTGAGTGGTCGCAGGATGGAGGTGATTCCAGGTTTAACTACCCTTGTGGGGATATCTGGATATCTGGTCAGGTCAAAAGCTGACTCACACACATGCACAGGTTCTTCTCACCTGGTCCCAGAGAGCAATCTGGCGTGTGTTCCAGCGAGACACACCTGTCGTTAGGAGTCGTTTCATGTTGCCTAGGAACACAACACGGTTCACTCTGTGGTTTTTAAAGTTCGCCTCCTGCTTGACAATATAAAACAAAAATAAAGGTGAAATTTTACTCAATAGTGCTTTTACAAAATCATGCACGAAAAATTATGATTATTAAATCAATGGAAGAGTGTTTTAATTCTCTGTGTATGGTTGTATAAATTAAAAAAGCAATACCGTAAACTATTTTTAAGGCTCCATTTATCTACTTAAAAAATACAAAATAAAACTAAATGTAAAACTGTACTATTGTAAAGTATATAAAAAAAACTGTATTCTACTTTAACGTATTTTAAAATGTAATGTATTCTGGTGATGGTAATGCAGTCATTATTCCAGAAATCATTCTAATATGCTCATTTGGCTCTCAAGAACTATTTCGAATTATTATATATTATTATATGTTGTATTATTTTTATATATTTTTTCAAGTTTCATTGATGAATAAAAAGTAAAAGTGAATTTTTTGTAACTTTTGATCCATTATCTGTATCCCTGCTGTGTAGTATTAAGTTCTGATTAATACAAAAAAATCTGACTGACGCCAAACTTTGGAACAGTTTAGAATTATTTTTTTTAAAACTAAGTATCAGTTCAAGTTTTAAGAAGGAGCACGACGGAAATCTGTTGTGAGTGTTTCATGTACTGTAAGACTAAATGCACACAATCCACACCTGCAGCACTCTGCCCGAGCGGGGCTCGATGACGCGGAGCTTCTTGTCTTTGCAGCTGGTGGCCAGCAGGCTTCCCTCTGTGTTAAATGACATACAGAGGATCACATCTGTGTGACAGTCAATCATTTTCACTGGCTCTCCGATCTCAAGATTCCAAATGAGGATCTACAGAAAGAGAAAAACACAATTGTCAAACCTTGAGTGCAGTCTTTGGACAGTGGTACTTTTATGAGTGGCACGCTCATGATCATATTGTGGACAATCAGAATACAATCTTTAGTACCGACTGTGCACACTATTATTTTAAATGATCAAACATGGGTAAGATGTTTTCATTTTATAGCTCATAAAACTAATCTTAAACACGCCAGATTCTGTTTCAAAAGATGTCATTACCTTGTAGTCATATCCAGCACTGAAGAGAATCCCACTAGTGGTGGGGTGCCACTCTATGAGCCCCACACGCCTGCTGTGGCCATACAGTTCTAATACAGACTCTGTCAAATTCCTCCTCAGTCCACCATCAGGAACCTCCCATATTCGCACCTGATACATTCACACACACATGCAGAACACACACAAATATCACTTTTGATTCAACAGCATCATTAAAATATGAAGTCAGTTTTAAACTCTAACGTTCAGGTTAGTTATTACTCTATAACTTCATAAATGGTTAAAATGATCTCAAATGACAAATACAACATGTGACACTGGACCACAAAACCAGTCTCAAGTCGCCCGGGTATATTTGTAGCAATAGCCAACAATACATTGTATTTTTCTTTTATGCCAAAAATATCATTAGGATATTAAGTAAAGATCTTGTTCCATGAATATATTTGATTTCCAACTGTAAATATATCAAAACTAATTTTTGATTAGTAATATGCATAGCTAAGAATTTCATTTGGACAACTTTAAAGACGATTTTCTCAATATTTAGATTTGTTTTGCACCCTCAGATTCCAGATTTTCAAATAGTTATATCTCAGCCAAATATTGTCCTATCCTAATAAACCTATCCTAATAGATTATTTATTTTCAGATGATGTATATGTCTCAGTTTCGCAAAATTGCCCCCCATAACTGGTTTTGTGGCCACATATAACATGCTGAAGCATTATATCGATCAAGTATTCCTGAGAGCCATCTAATCATCATCATCATCATGTTTTCATCTGCTCTATCCCTATTGTGATTTTGAGCAAGATATGTTGGGCATCATTCTGATTGTGTGTGTTTAAATTAATGTAATTTTTTTCTTTCTTTTTTTCATTTTTTCTTATTTGCAGAGTTATTTAATATGATTTATGTAAAACAACAGTACACACATGAAAATTAACATTTAAATGTTTTTGCCATTTCTTATACATTTAAATCCCTGAGGTGTACAGGTTGAGGTTTAATTTATAAGGTCGTAAATGCTGTAAATGTAAAAGTAAATGCTGGTTTTCCATTTTAGAAAACAAAAACAATTGAAACCGTTTATCATTGCACTGAAAGCATTCAACAGTTCATTTGAATGAGGCTGACTAATTTGACTATATTCTGCTGCTTTTGAAGTTCACTCACAGAAGAGTCCTCTGAACAAGAAGCGATTATGTTGTCATGGAAAGGATTCCATTTGATGTCCAGCACATTGCCCTGGTGACCGCAGACCTTTGGATAGTGAGGGTCAATACGGCCAAACTGCAGGAGGGAAGTACAGGTTACTGAACTGATGTTTTCCCCCCAAATGGAACTAAGAATACAAACAAAAGAATGTATGGACAAACATAACAAGATTAACATGTATACGGATAGTTGAAAAAATTCACATTTTTATGAGCTATTTTATATAGGTTCATACAGTTTACCAATATCACACCCGACAAATGCAGCTTCAGTGTAATACACACAAACATCCACTGTGTGGCGCTACATAACTACAGTCATACAGTGAGAAGTAGACCGATCATTAGTCATGATGTCATGAATGTTTGATGTCACTTTAGTCCATTGACCTCCTTCTGAGGTCCTGTGGGATTTGTAGTTCAGGTCATGCATGAGAGCACCCTGAGTGGGCTGCTTATGAAAGACTCTTCATCTATAGGTCAGGCCTTCAACACAATGCAGAGAGATAGTACTGCAGGCGCTCTAATATCAGAGAAGTCATTGTTGAAGAAATTATGGATAGTTGTTGGAGGCATATGAACAATGAAGCAATAGCAATAAACTCCTGGCTGTCACACATTTTCTCTGATCCCATGTCTGTGCTATTCTCCTAGATTAGCATGATGGAAATCATGTCTGTGATCTGCTCTGTGTTAGATTATTGCATTAAATTAGCTATGCAATTGCTCGAGGGGTGTTCATTTAATAGAATTTGTCCTTGATTTCCCACAGGAGATCAGAACTCAAAAAAGAACATAGAAAATACAACCAATTGTAAAATGTCAAAGCTTTTACCTTTGTCGGCCATAGCACTCACACTGGTTCAAATATTGACATATGTGTGAGGATTGCTGGGTTTGTCCAAGTGTTTTCCAAGACTTTATATAACTGTTAGACTGATCCTCCTCTTTTTGGTATAAACAATTCAAATCAAAATGCTCATTTAATATTATAATCTATTATAACCAAAACAGCTTGTACAAACAGGGCATTGTTAAAAGCAATGCAATAATTAAAGAAATAATAATAATAATACAAAATTTAATGAAGCAATAATAACTTTAAATAAATTAATGAATAATGAAATAAAAAATAAAATACAAAAAATCATAAAAAAATTAAGTGACTTTAAATTATGATTTTCTAAAACTATTCAAATTATTTGTCGCTAAATAATAACTAAACTAAAGGTACAATATGACAGTTTTAATGATCTTTTAATTGTATTTGCCAATATTTTGGTAAAACATCATGACAATTAATGTAAAACCATGATAATGATTTTCTCTGAGGGACATTTTCATATATTCACAGGATAAAGTGTTGAAGGGATTTGAAAGGTTTGCTTTTTACGCCTAGCTTTCTCTTTGTTTCTTGGCTGCCTCTCACTAATCACTTCATTTTGTATTCTTGTTTATTGTTATTCTTTGTGCAAAATAGTTACAGATTTGTGTGTAGGAGTGTGTTGGCAGCGGATGGTTGTTGACACAGATGTGTTGGCTGCAGATCAGGCTGAGTAGTCGCTGTCTGAGATCTTACAGTCAGAGACAAAAGCAGATAATATATTTAGCCACACCCTCTATTGTGAGCAGCACAATGATGCGTGAGGAACAGCCATGTGATTACACTAATTATGATGTCAGTGGATGTGCCTACAGTCTAGACTGCCATAACTCTGATAGCACATTCTTGTAAAAAAAAAAAAAAGTGTTTTCTTAAAGGACAAATTTAACTTTCCTTAGTGGAGACGTTAGCCACTGCTGAGCCACACTTCAATTAGTGTCACATTAATATCTACATCTATATATATAAAAGTCAATATTGCATCATTATGGGATGCTCCATAGAGTATGCTGTATCAGTGTCTGTTGTATACAGGTTGCATACAAAATGGTAATTTTTTGCTAAAGTGATAGTTCACCCCAAAATGGAAATCATTTAATTATTATTAATTAATTACCCACCCACATGTCATTCCAAACCTGTAAGACCTTTGTTCATCTCCAGAACACAAATTAAGACATTTTTGGTGAAATCTGAGAGCTTTCTGACCCTGCATAGACAGCAACGCAATTGAAACGTTCAAGGAAAAGAAAGGTAGTAAGGACATTATTAAAATAGTCCATGTGACATGGTTCAAACCTAATTTAATTAAGGGACGAGAATACCCTGTGTACACAAAGAAAACAAAAACAGGATTTTCATTTCAACCACCTCTTAATAAATGATGGAGTTTTACACTCATCACAAAATGGCTGGCTCTTCTAAAGCCTTTTTCAAAATGATCCGGCATTCTTCTAAGTTCAACATTTTCCATGGTTTTGGAACAACATTCTAAACAAAGGGCATTTCAGTTTTCTGAGCTTACTGTATGCTAACTGGGGCATTATAAAAAGGGTGTGGGTCTAGTAAAAGCACTTTTGGGCATGTTAAAGTAGTCTGAACTGGTTGGCAGTTTCCTATCAGTGTTGCCAGATGGCCCAACTCCCTTTTATATACGTGTGCGTATGTGTGTAACTGTATGCCTGACTGCTTGAGCTTGCATTATTTTAAAAATTCTGATATCATCCCAAACCATTACAGCACCACGTCACACATTATCATTCACAGACGTTCCTGTCAACAGCCGCTTAGCAGGTCAAGGAAAGGAACGGTTTCATTTCCAAATGGTTAAACAGTTAATAATGACATCATCGCGAATACCACAGTCTTCTATTCATGCTCTTTTTTTTTCTCTCTCTCTCTCTTTCCCTGGGCCATCTCATCATGGTTTCTGAATGCAGTTTCCATTCCACAACTGAAGCTCCTTTGTCATATGAGGAATTCCATTTGAAAAGCCAATCTTCTGCTACTATATTGCTCCCATGTGTCTGGATTTTACTATGAGAATTGTTTATTCTTAATCGGACAGTTGTCTCTGTAAAATAGACTAATGTCTTGGATTGAATAAACACATTAGAGAGATTTAATAAGCTATACACACATTACAGCAAAGACAATATTGCATTAAACTGGCAAACTTCACATATTAAACGACATTTTTTTGTAATATTGGTTACATACAGTATATAATGCAACAAATGCTGAACTATTGCCAGTGTTAAATAGATTCACAGTGATTTCTATTATCTCTATGGCAGATTTCAGTGAGAATTTCTCAGTATTACAGTAAGTATGCAAACTTTGCAGGGAGCTGTCAATGCAACACAGAGACACAAGGGAGAAGAAGCTGGGAAAAACAGCTCCACGTGGTGTCCAAAGAAACACATATGCGGAAGTCAGAGGGACTGAGCTCTTTTCCAAGGCCTGGGAGCCCAGTTGGAGTCACGAACACTGTGGAATGAGCACATTAAGGGCACAAAGCTGGCCTTCTACATCACACATTAACTGGGTGACTCTGAATGTTCATCACAAAAGTGCTATTGATAGTTTATCCAAGTTGGCTGAGACCATGACCAAGTGTCTCCAGGCCCAATGGGCAGTGTAGCATGACCGGATGTGCTCAAGAGGAGGGACAGAAGAATAGACAAAATAAAGAGCGGAGATGACTGAAGAGAAGAATGGGACATCAGAAGCTGTGCGCCGAAATCTCATTGTCATGTCAATGATAAATGGTGTGTGAGTCATTCTCTTTCTGTCTGTGCTTTCCGTGCAGTCTGGCCAATTGCTGTGGAGGTGGAATTTGGAGTCACATTTAAATTGACTAACTTTGCATTTTGCATCTTTAGAAGTCAGTAACATTGTTACAAAAAGGGAAAGCTTTCTGAAAAAATGGTTATCATGGATTTATTTTTTTCTGTATAAACATAAAAGAAGACATTTTGAGGAATGTCTCAATGTTTTGATTAGATTTTTTTGCCATACAATAGAGGTCAATGGTGACTGTTTGGTTACCAACAGACTTTAAAATATCTTTTGAAAAGTACAAAGAAAGTCATAGAGGTTTGAAACAAAACATGAGGGTGTGAAGGTGAGTAAATCATGACATAATAATCATTTTTGGATAAACTATCACTTTAATCTGCAGAACCCCGGTCTTCTATCTTTTCTTATGAAGCAGACATATAAAGCTGTTCCAACCAGAGCACATTGATGTCCACATCGATTAGTTCACACAACTGTTATATCAGTGTCTGTGACCAGGAGTTTACAGCTTCCAGTGCTTCTCCATTTTACAGCATTAAAGCCAGAGATCAAAGGAAAAGTATCTGCGCTCTGCTCAATAGTCAGGCTTTTGCTCTGTCTGTGAAAAGGGTAACAGAAAGATTCAATTTATAGCATATGAAGCCACTGGGTGAGGGACTTCATGGTTCAGACTCAGAGGTTGATGGAAATAGCAACTTGCTCTTAAAAGATGCAAAAAATGGCATTTATTAACTATACAACTGTGAACAGGACAATAGTAATAACACAACATTTTGCTAATCAATTTGACTTTATTTGTGCTCTCCGGATGTTATCGCATTGTAAGAGATATTTTCAATGTGGGTTATCATGAAATTACTGTGTACTGGTGTAAAGGGAATCTAAACCTTGCAAAGAAAATGCTTATTATTCTAAAACAGAGCCAACTAAAGTGTTCAACAGAAAGAGACTGCGAGAGAAAGAGGCCTGTGGGTTTGTGTGCACCACATGTGCATTTATAAGAACAGGGTGAGGAATGACTCATCTATGTTTTTCCACTGTTCAGTAACTGCTCATGTTCTCTCTAATAATTAATGTACATGTGAATTTGTGCAAAGCATCCATTATCCCTCCTCCGTAGTATTGCTTTGTTTTAGATAGATTTTATGCATATTTGCAGTCAAATAGAAATTCTTGTGTTTGGTCTTCCGTTTAGACCATGGAAACACACACTTGTTCATGCATCAAGGTTCAGGAGTGTGCACACTTTAATCGCAGTTCACCTTAAGATATATATATATATATATATATATATATATATATATATATATATATATATATATATATATATATATATATATATATATATATATATATATATATCTCATATGCTCACTGAGTGTTGTAATGCTTCAATGCCCTTTTTTGTCCTTTTTGTCTCCAACTTTGATTTAATATCAAAGTATATGATTTTTATTTTTATTATTTACTTGAATATGATGAATGAAAATGTTTTCATTCAAAACATGAATTTTAATTTATATGTATTACGCACACTAAAACTGTGTAGTTATTCCGTGTAGTTAGTCGTGCTTTGGGGCAAATTTGTCCTCAGGGATAAAACTGACAAGATCTCCATTTTGTGGCATCCTTTGTAAAAATCTAAAGGCCTAACGTTTCATAAATAAATTAGCCTATATATTCATATTGGATGGAGGCGTTAATGAGTGGCATTTCACCCCTTCAGCTCATTTCTAAATGGTAAAAAATAATGCTCTTGAAAGGTTCGCACCATTCATGCCGCTGTTTGTGCTAGTTTGAAGCTCTACATTGTGGAGGTCATGAATTTAGTGTAAGCCATAAAACAACTAACTGTTAGGTATTAACGTTACCTGAGTGACCGGGATAACGACGAAAGATCCTCCTCCCGCGCTCTCCGTTACTATGGCGAGGAACTTGGAGTTGACCGCGCAGAAGTGGTTGTCATGGACGTTTTTCGTGATCGGGATCCCCTCGAAGCAGTGCTCTCGGTTGGCCACTTTGCCATAGACGTTTCGAAACTTGGAGCTCCGGTAGGTCGGCCGCCATGACATCTGCAAAACACATGCGAAGACAATAAACGAGATTAGTAGTGGGTTTTTTTTTTTTAGCTTTTAATGTAATTTAATTGTTTAATTGTGACGTGGGCAGATGGACAAACCTATGTAGATTAAATAAATAAATAAATAAATACAAAAATAAAAAATAGAAATTCTTGACATGGATTTTTATCTTTAACAGTGTGATTTTTTTATTCTAAAAAAAAACAAAAAACAGATAGGCTATTATTTGTAAATATACAGCTCAACACAAGATAAATGTTTTAGCATGATACTAGTGGTAAACTTTTTGCAATGACCAAAAAAAAAAAAAAAAAACCTAAAAGGGGGGAAAGACACAAGGTAAACAAGAAACAAAACACAAACCATCACCCAGATCCCAACATCACTTGGGGTCTTAGGCCTTTAAGCAAACTCAGACTATGTCAATAGATACATTAAAATGTACGATGACACCATAAATATGATAGGTAAAATACAAATATTGGTGCCATTAGTGCTGATTTGGCTCCATTTTCTATTCCATGAAACCCTTTAGAAGGCACTTAAATAGGAAGCGGTTGGTGGATGCTTGTAAAAATTTCACTCACAACTCAAACCACTGTTTGTAGTTTTGCCTAGAGGAATGTGCAAGCAACAATTTAGGCTCTAATGAATGAGACTGTGCCATTCAAACTAAAATGAAATGCGATTCGAAAAGATAGTGGCCACAATGAGGACAGGAAGTGTTAAATCACCAGTGTCTGATCTGAATCTTTATGAGAGATTGACATCACTCGTTACTAAAGACAGCATTGAGAATGTCCCTCTGCTTTTGTATAATGAGAACATGCACAACCCTTAGTCTTTAGTTTATTTCTAACAAATCCTATGATGACTAATAGTATTATTAGAATAGTTAAATGGTTTGGCTTGAAATTAGCTACATCTCTCTGGGACCTTCCTCACCTTTCTTTTTTAAATTCTATGTATGTTTTCAGCTCTCATACAGTGTGAATGTTTACAACAGTCCTAAAGCATTCAGCAGTCTGTGTGCATGTTTTCCTATCTGTTTAAGCATAACCGAATCAACCAGAGAGAGGCCTTCAGCTATAGAGAGCTGTGCCTTTGAGATTTGCATACAAGAACAATTATTCATTTAATACTGCACGTACTTACACACACACTTATTCACTCACTTCTCTAAAAGACCAGCTGACCACTCTCTATCTGTGTACTGTTTATCTGTATTACAAGATTTCTGTTTATCAGTCCACAAAATATATTTTCTTATTCAATATATGAGAACAATATGCATTATTTATTATTAGTTTCACCTCAATGTCTGACTCCAAATTATTCAGGCTAATTTCCTACCTTTCCTTTGGGTTTGAGCTCACCACCCTCTGAATTCTGCAGTCATCTACAAAAAGAGCCTGTATCTTCTTCGGCTTCCTGTGTGCATCTAGTTTGCCGGCCTGAGTTACTTGCATCTGTTTCTCTCTTCTCCTTTTTCCTCCAAGCGTTCTCCTCCCACTGCCTCCTTTCGTCCCTCCCTTGCTACTTCATTCCCTCCCTCTTCCCCGGCCAAGCCCTACATCAGCTACTGTGATTGCTAGAGGTTGAATATCTTTCTCTCTGCCTGCAACACACACACACACACACACACACACACCGACACACACACACACACACACACACACACACACACACACACACACACTCACACACACACACACACACAGTTACTCCCTTTCTAACATATACACGTTCACACACACGTATACATCTTCCTCACAGGCACAAGTCATTGCTGCAGTTCAGCCTCTCTTTACTGTATGTCAGTGTTTACTTATTAATGTATTTTTAATTGTTTATTACTACCATTGACTGAGTACACAGATTCCTCACCATCTCATTCAGTTTATAAAAAATATTGATCTGGGGGAAGTGTCCACATTTATTTTATGCATTTACATGTAATGCATTCTTACTGAATAAAAATATTATTTATTCCAAAGGGAAAAAACACTCCTTAAAAAGTAGTGCATATTTTCTTCATTTAATTCTCCTTTGCTTGTAGGTGTAACTCTTTATTGTTTATTGTATTTTTTTCAGTAGTTGTAGTCTGTGAAATCTTCAATTAAATTCATTAAACATTGACTGTGTGGTCACGTTCACCACGTTTAACCAACTAGTCATATTTATGTTATATTAAACAAAGTAAATGTATATTAATCAAAGTAAATGCATTTTTTATGCATTTTGTTTTGGTAGGATGTCCTACATTGACCCAACATGTGGAAGATATGAGAGCCTGGTTTGTTTTTCTGTGGTTGGTCGATTTACAACTTCTCAGGCATAAGTAATATATTATAATTAGGCTGTGTGATATTTTTAGAAATAAACACAAGAATGCTAATAAGACATTGGACATCTTCTGGAGTGTTCTTCTCAGGCCTATGTTAAAATTAATGTCTCTCTCTCTCTAATTATGTTGAATGATTAAATGGGATATTATTTGGCTAGCTCTTGACAACTTCTATGCAGACAGAAAATATGTATTATACTTTAGTGAGACAGCACTCTCTCCTTGGCCTTCCCTTTAACTCTGCTCTGTGTTCATCATGTGTCTGGTCTGTTGTAGTCTCAGTCTCAGATGTCATGCCCACGGACCTAACGTTGCCTAAACGTCTGATGCATATGGGACACAAAAGTGGAAACACTTCAGGAGTGTCGAAGTCCTCATCGGATTGGTTGAATTTTACAGGATTTCCGCGAGACGTGTATGTAGCGTTCTTTAACGTTCCGCCTAGAAACAAAGATGCGTCACTCCAAAAATCCCCAAACAAAATAAGAAAGACGTTGTGTTCAGAACTGTGATGAAGAGCGCTTATCGGGATCAACTAAACGCTGGATTTTTAAAAGTATGTGAAATATTTAAAGTTTGCTGTATAGAATTTTTTTAATATGTCTGAGAGTTTTAAACACCGGTCTATTTTTGTGGCGACATTTCCATGCCTCAAAACGTGAAGATGAACAAAATGAACTGTGATTGGTTGTTTGACATGTTTGACACGGCCTCATGGGTGAGCCTTGGCCAATGAAAGCAGACCTTCAGTCTATAGGTACACTACACTACAAGAAAATCAAGGGTTGAAAAATTAAGTGGAGAATTAGATCGTAAAAATAAAGTCATGTTCATTTAGGTGTACTGGTAATTGATGTTAAGCTTCAAGAAAATTTATTATGTCCATTTTGAGGACTTCTCTTTATGTAGGGGATGCAAGGGGTGTGTGTGTAGGCATGGACTGAAGCATTAGTCTTAGTCTCAGACGGCACACCCAGTGATCGACCACAGCTTGTTTAATGACCGTCTGATGCACATTGCCCACAAAAATGCCAGTGTTGGCTGAAATTGCCCATGTTAATTTCATGGTGCCACGTGTCTTCTGGGAGTAAGAGTACATTTTATTTTTCATCCTGAAAAAAGTTTAGGGGTACAACTATGGAAGCAGTTTAGTCTCAAATATAATTCACACAAAAAACACGATTCAGATTCCCAGGATTTGGAGGCAAAAGAGACCAAGAGAATAGAGAAAGAAATGAGCAAATAAAAAATCTTGAGGAAATCTCTCTCTCTCTGCAGGCTGAGCGACTTTTGTGCTGAAAAGTTCCAGATGCATCATATATGAAACACAAAATAATTTAACATAAAAAAACATTAGGCTATAGCTTATATTTCTTAAGTAAATGTTTAAATTAATGTAAAAAATAATAATAATAGTACAACTGAAGAAAAAAAATTGTGTTCAGCATGGTGAGACGCATTTGAATTCGTGACGGGCCGCGGGTTGAGATGATGCTGCTGCTAGCTCCATGGACATTTAATAGGCCTAGCATATTGTTTCTTTTACGCGGCTGAAAATAACCGTGCTTTCTGTTACTGAGCCTGTGTCTGTCACTCGTCCTCTTAAAAGTGGAAGCTTGTGCGTAGCTTTGTTGCATTATATTGAAACTTTGTTGATGTTCTTTGTTCATGACTCTTTATATGGCGATAAAAGACAGCTTTGTTGCGTTTTTTTTTAAAGTGGGGATTGGGGGTGCGCCAACCCGGTTGGGACATAGAAGGGGGTGCACAGGAAAAAAAAGTTTGGGAACCGCTGCACTATAACATAACGGTTATGGAAATTAGAACGACAGTACATTGAATGAAATTGCAATGAAGTTACAAACGATCCACATCATTAAAGAGAATAAGCTCCGAAATATTTAAAATAAATAAAAACGGATCAATCTGAAACTTTTCAAGTGCGACAATTAATAACCTACACACGATCCACAACATAATTAAGTTGCAAAGAGCATAGGCACAAACATAAAATAAAATGAAAGAGGATGCATGTGGAACTTTTCGAGTGCAGCGCAAAAGTCGCTCAGCCTGCAGCGAGAGAGAGATTTCCTCAAGATTTTTTATTTGCTCATTTCTTTCTCTATTATCTTCGTCTCTGTTGCCTCCAAATCCTCACTCTCTCTTGGTCCCTCTCCTCCTGACTAACAACTTTTCATAAGATGTCCGACTTTACAGTTTCTCTGATTTCAGCCAGTTAAGCATATTTATAATATATATTATTAGTGGGGAAGTTGTGGCCTAATGGTTAGAGGGTTGGACTCCCAATCGAAGGGTTGTGGGTTCTACTCTCGGGCCGGACGGAATTGTGGGTGGGGGTAGTGCATGTACAGTTCTCTCCCCGCCTTCAATACCACGACTTAGGTGCCCTTGAGCAAGGCATAGAACCCCCAACTGCTCCCCGGGTGCCGCAGCATAAATGGCTGCCCACTGCTCCGGGTGTGTGCTCACAGTGTGTGTGTGTTCACTGCTCTGTGTGTGTGCATTTCGGATGGGTTAAATGCAGAGCACAAATTCTGAGTATGGGTCACCATACTTGGCTGAATGTCACTTCACTTCACTTATGGAATGAATGAAACGAGTTGGCACGCATATTAGCCTGCAGTACATAAAAGAAGAACAGTGCGTTGAAGACAGCATCTGTCTTGTACGTTTCCATCGAAAACTAATAAATTATAGTTTTTTTTATTTAAAATAAAAGCGATTACAAAGGAAATGTTTACTGTTCATGTTTTTTTTTACTGTATGGAAAAATCCCATTTAAAAAAAAAAAACAGTTGTTTCAAAGTTGTTTTGATGTTGTTTATCTTGATCGAACTACATTGCTTCAAAGTAGTGGTTAACAATGACTAGGCTACATATGTTTTAAAATGTATTACTGTAAGAAAGTACACACTGACCTAACAGACATCAATTTATAAAACAAGATTATTTAGAATTATAATTTCACAACTCTCAAAATGTTACTTTTGTCTTTACAGGTCTTTCTTTTTACTATCCTGATAATTTTAGTTTAATTTATAATTACTGTAACTGTCCTGTTACAACTGTATTTTGATTGAATGTGTAAACGATAAAATGTGTAAACTCAGACTTTTATGAAATAAACTAAACTCTTAGCCGTGCTTCCCGTTCTTCATTCGCCATGCTGGATTATTGATGTAAAGGCTTAATTTCCGTTCTAATTAATCCATATTGCGCAAAAGGTGCGCAGAATCTTGCTCCTTGACATTCGGACATTCGTACATTTTAAACATTCAAAGGTTTTTGTGCACAGTTGTATATCTACAAATTGTTTTTTGCATTTGTGAAACGCATTTTATAAATATATAATTTTATTTTGCGCTTGTGAATTGCTTTTTGTGTATATATATTTTTTTCACGCACGTTAATTTTTTTATGTGTACGTGAATTAGGTTTCATGCATGTGAAATTGTCTACGCATGTGTGAATCGTGTTTTTTGCGTGAATAATATTTGAGACTAAACTGCTTCTATATACAACAGCTTATCACAGTGGCAGTACCTTTAAAAGGTCACCCTCGTAACTTATCTACCCCTAGAACTAGCATTTCAGTATCATAGTATGTAAGGTATAGTACTTCAAGGTAGCTACTATTAGGAATTTTTAGGGGTATATAAAGCATAAAGATGTTCTTTTGAGAGTGCTGTACTATACATAGTGACAAGCCAAAGGTAACCCTTAAGGTACAATTACTGTGTATTTTTTCTGCGAGTGTACCGAACTGATACAATTAGTGTTTTTCAGAAAGAGCTGTTTACTTTTTATTTTTTTATGGTAATTAATGGTTTTAAATCTTTGAAATTTACAGTAGTGTTTAATTTGATGCACTCAGTGTAAAGTTCAGATTTGTTTTTAGAGAATGTCTGAAATAAACAATAAATATAATGTTTTAATGGAAGATATTCTGATCAGATCATCTTTTTTTTTGTAATCTTGTCTATTTCAGATAAGTCTTGCTCGTAAACGATACATAAAAAAATAAACAATAAATAATAAAATATATAAAATAAATAATAATTTAATTGTAAGCCAGATGTAGTTTTTTTCCTGGGTGGTTCTTTACCAAAACAAATTTCAGTCTGGGCCAGGATTTGTGCAGTTAGTCAAAAGTATGGCTGCACAAGACTGATGAAGTATTTATCATTTGGTCTAGGATGGTATCACTACAAATTTAGCAGAATATGGGAGAAAATTTTGGTTTATGTGTGTTTTTCATGGACATGCTGTTTTTGCTGCAGGACAGAGAGACTCCTGAGACTTCAAACTTTATCGACTTTTTCACATCTTGCCTGCAGTTTCTTCTGCTGCTATGTCTTTGGTTTTCTTTCTACCATGCTTAATATCTTCACTTTACTAATTTTTTTTTTTTTTTGGACTGATTAAACAAAATACGAGACCAACCATAGGTTGTTATCATTCATTTTTCAGATTTGTCAGTGCACTCTGTCCCATTCATCACTCCAATACATAAGCCTATTAGATCTCCCCAACCCAATTCTGCCTAATTCATGTAAAGAATCATTCAAAGACACTGATATTCCAACAGCTTCCAAGTCAGGAAGCAAGCTTCTCCTGTCTTTAAAATTGGACACAAAAACTGATGAAAGGCCTCTGGAGGGGCACAGCTTCAGCCCCTCTCTATGCCAGGAAGCCAGTCTTTGTGGGGCATTAGAGCAGCTAACCTCCCGCTCCTGCTTCTGAGTAGCATGAGTGAGTTTTGATGCCATTCTGTCTCTGTGGGAGATAACACTGAGCCTGGAGACCCACTGCCTGTTTTGGCAGCTCTGGCACCAGCTGTGAATGAAATACAGCTGAAAGAGAGCCAGGTCAAGTTGCATGCTGTCCTTTCACACACAGAGAAGTCAGAATGAATGTTGGTGACTTTAGAGAGATTTTATAGCATAGGCTTCGATAAATCTTGTTCTTAAAACTGTCCAAAGTCTGCCAGGCTTGAACTTTGAGAAACTCGCTATAGAATATTCAGCTCTTACTCAAATATATAATGAGATTTCCCCAATATATGGCTGCCAAGTGGCAAATGATAAAACTGTATTTTCTATATGCACTGTATGTTTATTGTTTGTTTTCAATGCACTTTCACTGCATCCATGCATAGACACATTAATGAAATCATCCTAAGCAATAAGCTTACTGTGTGTTATTAAGCGTTGCCAATACCTTGAGGAAAACAATCACATGTATAAGTTCTGTTCCAGAACAGAATAATTTAGTCAGAGCTGTAGGGCATTTAAATCCCTTCAATTCTCAGTGAAGACCGAACTCAGTGGAGGGAAGAAAAAGGCTCAGAGATGGGATATAGACCCTCATTACTACTATACTGGAGGGTGTACTGGGGTGCCCTTTGTTTGTTATTGTTATTGTTATTGTTACTGTCTGCTTGGATGTAGTTTTTGCTTCATCGGATAGTGCAGAAGCAGCTGTAACAATTGAAAATTCCACACACTGTACGTGATCTATAACATACTGAATGTTGAATGATGTTGAACAGCAGAATGTTTGTCTAAGAACGCTGGGAAATGTATTGAGTGTATCATGACATACTTTCTCAAAAACATAAGAAACAAGACCACCAGTTTCCTCCCCTGTGTTGTTGTTGTTGTTTTTTTATTTTATTTCATTGTTTCATTGTTTTTTTTTTACATTTCATTTGATTCCTTTTTATTAGGGTTTAATGTTTGATTGTGATAACTCATATGTTGGGGAAAATCATAAACTGTGTGTTATTGTTCATGAACTTCATGCACTTAGGGACAGGATGTCCTTGAGAGGGTTATCAGACTTTGATAAAGAAGTAGAAAATAATGAAAGAGGAAGTTATCTGATGCAGTGAAACACACATTGTCAAGGACAGCCTTGCTCTGCTCTTAGGGTCCAGTTATGCTTATAAAAGATCCTTTCTACAATAGAAATGGTAAACACCCCCTCCTTCTCTATCCTACACTCTGTAGCCTCCATATTACCAATAGCTTGATTGTGAGTGTGTATCTTTTCTGAGTATGTCCATTCACCACCAGTCAGAAGTTTTGTCACTTACTTTCTCTTTTTTTATTCTTATTTCCCACATTTTAGAATAATTGTAAAATTATCAAAACTATGGAATTGCAAACATGGGGCAATTACTGAAATTTTATATTATTCCTTACATTATAGTAGCAACCCTATACCTAGTCATCACTTTGGGCATTATTTTACAAGGGATCAAACCATATAATGATTTTGAAGTCAATTGAAGTCAAGACCATTAAAAACTAAAATTTAAATTTTAAAATAATTTTAGTTAAATAAATACAAACATACATTAATATTTTAAAACAGGTATTAAAGTATTAAATTATTTAAGCATTGTAGTATAAGCCAGCATAAGATCAAAATCTGTTGTTCTCATTCAGGAGCGTTAAATACTTAGAAACTTCATTCTAATGCTCATTATATTAGCATTAGCCACACTTATGCTAACTGTTAACTATGTATATGCTAACAGCGATGTTTATTTCAATCCGACATTGAAATTAAAATGTGGAATCATATTCATAAATGCTCTTAATATAAAAAATGTAATTGAAACTTACCTGCTTTCACTTTCATTGGATCGGGGTGTCTGTCTTTAAGGTGTTTTGTTAGTTTGATGCGTTTCCTCTTTTTGAGGTTGCCACGTCTCTTTATAAAGACGATAACTTTCTAATTGTGCAAGAACCGGGTTGACCGGATACTCGGTCCCACGGGTACTTAAGAAAACCTGGCACCTTAACATTTTTTAAGTACAGACTTAGTACCAAAATACTGGGTCTTTGGACAACACTATTCCTCCCATATGTACTCCTGTGTCCTTGTATCTTCAAGCATGGCTGCACTGACTGAAAGAGTATTCCCTAGAGATAGTCATTTCCAGGAGAGGAGCAGTCTGTTGTTTTCCTTCCTCTAACCTCCCTGTTGATAATGGACAGGGTGTGATAAGCAGAACCAACAGATGGATAGATGGGGATTACGGTGGGGAGGTAGAGACAGGAAGGACAAAGGATGGCCCACGTTAGGTGATGGAGTGGGTAGGGCAGCAAGAAGATGATCATTATGGTCACCATGAGACTAGACCGTGACTCGGCTCTCTGCTGATCTGTCAATCAAATTACACCGGATTCACTAATGACACTGTACTGCATTAAGACATGACTAATTCAGCATGAAATGAGGACACTTTTTAATGAAAGTAGGCATAGAGTGTGACTTTTTAGCATGCATAAAGAATACAGAGTGACTACTACTGTATGTGTGTGAGCTTTCTGATGTCCTGATGCCAGCTCTGAACTGCATGCAACAAAAACACAAGCCCCAGTTGGGATAACGGCCATCTGGCAAGTGTTCAAGAAGAATATTCGGTACTGGCTCTTTGCCTCCAAGAGACAAACAAAATAGACCAAAGCCACTGTGGTATTATCAGATAGGTGCACCAGATCTGTTCTCCTGCATTTGGTCTTTTAAGAGTGGGGGTCAAATGGGGTTAAATCCCATTCTCTCTAAGTTTGACATGCAACGTGTCTTTACCGCAGGAGCGGCTCACTGCTGGCAGAATATTTTTCATTATTTAGAGGCTCCAACACAGATGTAGATGCACTTTGTGAAATTACTTCCATCCCAACCTACATATTTCTTAGTTTGGAATGCCAAGAGTCCAGCAAACTTGCATAAAGACTAACAGCCTGTCATCTCTGATTCAGTAGATATCCACTTCAATTGTCAAGAATAATTCATTGAAGCTGCCCAAGTAGTTTTAATAGCAGCTTGCTGTTTTTTTTATTTATAGCGACTAAAACAAACAGTCTTGAGAGATAAACATGTCAAATGTTCTCGGATGAATTGTGCACAGTATGACAGCACACATAATAATCATACCTGACAAAAACCTCTGTCAATGAAACAATATTTTAATACTGAACCTATCAGTCTGTACAGTACTTTTTTTTTCCTGCTGAACAGCATTTTTATAGGAATTTGCAAAAATTGAAATGTATGAGAGAGGGTTATTTATAGTTCCAAATCCTAGTACCATATGTAGGCAGCATGTTAAGGCATAGAAATGCTCCTGACACAAAGGCTGTTCCAAGGCAGCAACACTGTGCTGCCTTCAACAATACCTCGTTTTGGCCAGATTCTGAGGTAGCATCCCCTATATCTTTTAATCCCAGATGACACTAGGTCTTATTAACAATATATTTACATGTCATTGCAAAAGTATTGGTAAAAGGGCTATTTGTTTTATTTTAGAACAGAGCTTTTGCCAATAGTGTCTTTTTCGTATGTGTGAAAATTCTAACTAGAATGATGGCTTTTATGTAAATTAATCAACACATGAAAATGCTAATTTATGTATGCTCGCTGGTGTGAAACTATGGATGACAGCTTTTAAACTGTAGAGCAGAGATGTGCATTTTGACGATTTGAAGTAAAGTATTTTGTCGGTATGAGATTGAACCATTTGGTGGCATTCACACCGTCTCTACACTTGTCCTGCTCAGTCTATTCTATGCTTTCTAATCCCTTGAAAGCTGTATATAAGCTAGTCCCTTTCCTGCATTCTCCATCTTGGAGAAAGTCCTTTTATAAATTGGATTAAGGCTTCAGATTTGGCAATGCTTTGCTGACTAGACAGACTTTCTCTCCTGCAGTCTCAGGCTCCCTGTGCAAGTAACAATCTGCTCCTGTATGCTACACAGAAGAGGAGCATCATGGCTCAGACATGCCATCTGCCCTGGATAAATTAGCCAGACACACCACACCCAAACCAAAAACAGTCACAGTGCCATAACCTAGGCCTTGTGTAAAAGCTATAAGCAATATTAAGCATAGTGGTCGATCAATATAGGTTTTTAATCACTGATTCAGACTGTCAAATTGCTTAATTGTGAATAGTTTCATGGAAAAACATTTAAAGAATAATTTCTAAATATTTTAAGTGTTGTAAGTGTCTCATATTTCTGTATGACTGTATTCTATCCTTTTCTCTCTTTCTTAATAAATACATTTTCATAGGACCTATGAAGCCACAATCAAAGCACTGCCATTTCAGATGGTGCTATAACAACATCAGCCAGACCTCAGAGGCTGGCATCCTGTAATAGTGTTGCCCAGCTACTGATGAGCACCGTGACCTTCCACAGTGACATGACAATGTCGTATTAGCCTGTTGTCTTCCTGCTTGGCTTATCTCTTCTGTTTGTTTCTCATTACTGGCAGGATTCTGTTTCAGCGTGATCGCCAGCGCAGCACTCTGAGCTAAAACTGGCTTTTGCAAGGTGTGCTGTGAAATGTGCTCAGGCTAGTGTCAAATATAAAACAGCTGTATGAGAGGCTGAGTGAGGTGATGAGTAAAACTACTAAGGAAAAATAACAGTGAAGATGGCATTATTAAGCTTGCATTCAGCAGCAAAAACAGTAATTTCTGTAAAATGTGATCTAATGCATGCACTTGTGAGAAACTGCAATTAGATTTAAACCTCATTTTGTATTCCGTCTGTTCCTCAAGTTTATATGAAACTCCAGGCTCATCAGGAGGTCCGTGGTACAAGGAGAAAACTATGCATTAACGTTTCATTTATATCAATGGAACATGTACTGTGATGCAGGATTCCATAGTACTAGTTCTGGAGGCAGTTTGTTTTGGGGAAATCACTTGCACATAACTTAAAGTTTAGAGTCAATAGGATTTTTAAATGTTTTTGAAACAAGTCACTTGTGCTCAACAAGACTGCATTTATTTGATTAAAAATGCTGTAAAACTGTATTACAGTTTAAAACATTATATATTTTGTAACATTGTTGTTGTTTTTTTCATTTACTTTAGATCAATTGAATGCATCCTTGCTGAATAAAAGTAATTTTTAAGTAATGCTTTTTTAAAAATCTTACTCCAACATTTAAATGGTAGTGTAAATGTCATGTGGTTAATCTCTAAAGCCACATGAAAACTAATGACTATTCTGAGCTGTTATGTTTAAAGCCAGCAAAAAGGTAAAATGTAAGTCCAAATATAATTTCATGCTTTTAAGAGCCCTCTAAAAAAGAATCAGGCACTAGTAAAGTAAAATCTCTTGTGTCTTTAAAATTTAAAATGATAAGCTTGACTATATTTTTCCAGTCAAATGAGGGGCACATCCAAAATATGCAGTGCTGGTTGTGCAGCATTGGGTTAGACGTGCGGTAATATACTTGCAAAACAATCATCTGTTTTCAGAGTCATACTAGTGGATGTTAAAAGGTTAAAATCTGATCTATTTTAAGATGAGAAAGCTGGCTTTTTGCAAATTCAATTTAAATGAAAGTTGAATAAAAAAGATATTTGCATAGTCTTAATGTTTATGACAATTTGCGCTCCATATGATTTTTTAAGACCCCGTGCTTATTTGGAACACTTGTTATTTGTGTCACTGATGTCATCAGCATTGGAAATCAATCGTCTTTATTGACAGATTTCTGTTTCTGCACAAATGCATGCATATGTGTGTGTCCCCTATGTGTCCTACATCATGTGACCTATTTTGGATTCATGCATAGAGCTGAAATCTGTGTCAGTGGTCTCCACCTGGCAATCTGTCTGTTTAGTCCTCAGGCCTTGTCAAGCGGTACCTTTTGTTTTGCTCTGAATATGTCCAAAACATCGCCTTGCTTTTTTTTTTTTTTCAGACATCCTCTCTAGTCTTCTTCATGCTTTATTTAGTTTTTCACTCTTGCAAATTCTCTTTTGTCCTTCTACCTGTATATCTCCAAACCCTCTAGCTCAGTTGTGTTGGGTGGGATTTGTTTTGTCAGTGTAATTTGATTAATTGGAGGCTGGAAGCAGAGCTAAGCACTCTGAAAACTGCCTGAAGGAAGTCTGGGCCACCGTAAGTCCAGGATCACATGGGGTTAGATCTGTGCCTCTTTAAATTGCCTTCCACAACACTGGCTTTCTACCTGGGGACTGTAATACATGTGATGCCTTTCTCATGTAAAATTTGCTTTCTATCCAGCCCATATTTTCCACTCTTGATTTCTCCATTTGAGCTGGTTTTTGTTGGCATTATTGCAATAAAGAGTGTATAGATTTGATATTACAACTGAATTTGATTTGTTTGATCATATGTTATCATGTTCTGGCTAATGTTTATAATAATATTGATCATTCTTGCTGGAACAGCTAGCCCATGCTGTTCTGAAAGTGTAGTGTCTAACAATGCTCTTAAATGTGTGTGTGTGTGTGTGTGCACGCGCACACATACACACACACAGCTTTTTGCTCCTTTGCACTTTCTCACTGATGCGTTTTCTAAGAAAATAAAAGGCTTGAGTTTTTGGCATATCACTTCAAAAAACACTGCTGAGGGCCAGAGAATGCTGAGAAGGAATGTGAACCTTCACAGCACTCAGCTGACCTCTCTCTCTCTTTCTGCTCTCAAAGAAAGCTGTTTTCCTTTTCTTTTTAAGCGGCAATAACCTCAGACAACTTGTAGGTATTGTTTACTTCAGCCTGAAGTATCAAAAACACTTTCATAATGTTCTTATTGTGCTTTCTCTCCTATGACCAAGCCCAGATGGAATTTTTTTTTTTTTCTCTCACAATTTCTGTTTCTAATTTTGTGGAGGAAGGAGAATCTGTGAAATGGATTTAAAAAAGAGAAAATGTGTTAAACTGAGCTGATAATACTAGACTATTATTATTAGCTGAAATTACAAAATTAACCATAATATTAAATAAACGTGCAAAAGATGAGGGATGGATTCATGATTGGCAGGCATTTCAGTTTTGCCACTTCAGATTATGCATGGGGTTGCAAAAATAAAAATAGTTTTTAAGCAAATTTTTAAATATTGCATTAAATGTCCCATAAAAAACATATATGCTAACTTCAGGTCGACAAGATTTTTATTCTGTGTATTTTTTAATATTAATAAATTGTAAATGATTTTTGTCTTGAATGGAAATAGCTACTGACATCTTTAATGTGTCTCATAAAGAAACTGAGCATATCAAAACTAATTATGGCAGATCCATGTAAAATTGTATCATGAGGCAATTGTACTATATTGTGTGGAACGTGCACACCATCCTGAAATATGTCACGTCCCCACACTGTCTTCATAAACAGACAGGTCTGATAAGCGGTCTTTGTTTTGATGAACTCCTAGATGTAAAGGGTTTAAATTACAACACAAAGTTATTGGAAACCTGATATGTACATTAACAGAAACAAAACAGTTATTTTAACAGATAATAAATTATATAAAGCGAGTAAAGAACACTGAAGCAGTCCAAGACTTCAGTCTAGTGTGAATTACGGCATTCTTGTTCCAAGACTGCCATATAACATGCATTAGAATCCACATTACCACATTTTACCGCAGCAGATTGCTGTTCACTTCTAAATTTAAAAGAGTCATTGGTGAGTGGGATCATTCAGTGGAATGCATTGCTGTACTGCATTACAGATAATGAGCTCCATTTTCATGAGACTGTAAAAGTAGGAGAAGCATGTTGAAATCCTGATATGACCCATCTTCATCATGCTGTCATGCTTTAGTTCCCACTCCCACACTGTTTGAATTGTGTAGGCTGTAGCATTTCCTTCTCTGGTCCCATGTTCCACTGTGGACCTCACACAGGGACACAAAAATGGGATTGCAATATTACATTTCCAAAATCATGCCATTGTTTGAACTGAAATGTGGATGCTGTATTTGTGGATGTTTTTACATTGTGACTATACACTCATTCTTCTTGACACCCTGTAAGTGTATGTCTGTGCATCTAGGATTGCAGTGGCAATAGATAAAGACATCCCAAGGCAAAAATCTTCATATAATATTTTCTCAGTTTCTTTGCCTTAGAGTAGGAGTGAAAAGAGAGAGGAGACAGACAATGGGAATTACAAGCCAGTGTGAACATCACACACTGATGCCCCTCAGCTGCTGTTTATCTACACTGAGTCTCACCAGCCCAGGACCACAGGAAGCACATCCTCTTCCCAGTGTCTCTACCTCACGTTCTGAGCAGGATATTTATAAGTGACATGATCTCCTTTCGCTTTCTATAGAAAGTCCCACTGAAACTCTCAGTATCTGTGGAGTTTGTTCTATCGAATATCTTCATCAGTGGAGGCACTGTCTTGAACTTTCTCATGCTTCATTAAAAAGCTGAACAGAAATGCCGGACCTTTTAGTCAGTTGTTCATTATTGGATGTTTTCTGTATAAGCACATTGGCCAGCGGGAGGTTTGGGTTGCTGAGCTAGCTGTTAGGACTTGGATCAAATGTGACTGTTCTCAGCGTGTGTGCACACTGCCTGCACAGGGCATAATAGCCTGCAAATTCAGCCCAGATTATAAGATTCCCTCTGAGGATAAAACAAAAACCAGCGTCCAAATCAAGCGTGTATTCAAGGTTGCCTGGTTTGCTCAACTAGCCCAATGGCCCATCAAAAATAGCTCAAAACTAGAGTAATGACTCTATCCCAAATATTAAATATCAAAATATGCACTCTCATATCTGAAATAAGTGTTTTACATATGTATTACTTTATAGTCACTATAAAATAGAGAACTTTAAGTCTCCCTACCAGTGTCTCATCATCATCCCTCAATTTTTATCACTGATAGAATATTAAATATTTTAAATTAGCAGCATCAGTTTAAAAGAATCAGTTTAAACTATGCTTGCCACTATTCTGTTACTTCTGTTCTATAAAATATTATATAGTGCATTTTTTAGCAAATATAAAATCGGATTTTATGAATTATTTTAATGATTATTTTATATTATTAAGTACATACATTGGAACAAACCTACATAACCAAACAACACCACGTTGTGATGTGCAGGATTGTGTGAGGAATTTGTGAGGATTTCATTAGAGATATCCTATAGACTGTTATCTTTTTTATATAATATATGTATAATGGACGGGCACCAACATAACTGTGAGTTTTTTGAGTGTATGTAACATATAGCCTGCATATACACTTATATTCACATCTCTGCTATAAAATAAAAAACACCCACCCACCACTATCTCTGTATGAGGTCAGTGGTGGATATGGAGTGTAGTTATAATAATGTGTTTTACACCTGTGAGCTTACAGTCCTCCTTCCCACGCAGGGTCTTCTCAGTCGCTCAAACACTCCTGACAAGTGTGTTTCTGTGCATTTTATATATGAAATTGTCTCTTAGCTTAATAAACACACCTGTACGCTTCCTATCTGCCTCTCGCCCTACTGACATGCAGACATGTGCAAACCCACCCGCACACACCATAGAGAACCCTTCTCACAGTCACCCAGTAAATACACTCCTGGCACACTCAGTGATCTTGAACACATGACGTCTGCCTGGCTCGATCTGTTGATATGGGAGTACATTTCACCGATGGGTCTATTCTGCAAATTCATTGGAGAATCTGATGCCTGTTGGCATTTCTGTCAGATGAATTTCTGTCTCAGGGTGAAAGATATGCTAAGCTTTGAACAAAGGCAAGAGGTCACCTGTGTTGACCTTCTACTCTATGAAGACAAAATGATCTCTAACCCCTCCTCCAGCTCTCCATCCATTCCTCCTGCTTTCTTTGTCTCTTCATATGAAATGAATTACAATGTTTCTGTGGATTTCATACATTAAAGACAGTGTAGGAATAAGCGAGTCATTTGAAGCGGCTGACAATCTTGATGTAAATTTTAAAGGAATTTTTTTTGGGAATTTTCAAGATCTTATTATTTATAAAATTATTTTTTAGGGAAGTTGTGGCATAGTGGTTGGAGAGTTTGACTCCTAACCTTAGGGTTGTGGGTTCGAATCTCGGGCCGGCAATACCATGACTGAGGTCCCCTTGAGCAAGGCATTGAACCCCCAACTGTGCCCCGGGCGACACAGCATCAATGGCTGCCCACTGCTCCGGGGGTGTGTTCACAGTGTGTGTGTTCACTGCTGTGTATATGCACTTTGGATGGGTTAAGTTATATCACAAATTCTGAGTATGGGTCACCATTCTTGGCTGAATGTCACTTTCACATTTTTAAGGGCCAATCTGGCAAGGTTAATACAGCCACTAGCTTTTTATTTTGTTGTATTTTTTATAATGTTAAATATTTCAATAAAATAAGAATCAATAATTATTCAATCTGTGTGCTAATAACTAGATCTGTATTTGTGCTATAAATTATTATTATTATTTTCAAGCCCACAAGGGTAAACCAGCTCTAACATAAGGACCTTTTTTAGATTGTGTGAGACTTTTTTTATTTTAAATACTGAATAAAATATGTAATTTTGCTTTGCTTTTTATGAGGCTTTTTGGGTTTAGTTCCTACATTGTATGAAATTACCATGCAGAGTGATTTATTAAGTAATGTGTGACAGAAAGTGATGTGCAGCCAGCTGTTTTATAGCCCTGCAGTGAGAGGTGCATCCTTTCCTGATCATGACAGTCTGGGTGTGTGACGGTTTCAGTCCCAAGAGTCTGTGAGGATATCTTGCCACACAGCTGTGGGGTTAAACACTAGTCTATATGTGCACTCACTCTCACATAAGCAGACACTCTGGAGTGGAATTGCTCTCCGTCTCTCACTGTCTGACAGAGTACTGTTCTGCTCGGTCAGCACACACACACAAACACTCCAAGGTCATTTAGCTCTGTATAGTGCCCATCACTCGAACCGCACTCAACATCTCAACCTTCTCCTTCAGAACAGAACACACACACACTCACTCTCACATCAGTTCTTACACAGTCAGCACCTGCGTCTGGGAATAACTGCAACACACATCACTGCATGAACACTGACACTGACTGAGATTTAAGTAATATATGCAACTCTAAATAATATAATATAATATAATATAATATAATATAATATAATATAATATAATATAATCAATCTACTTTGCTAACTGATTTACCAATTTAAATTGCAGGGATGCTGGAGCTTAGAACACATAACGTAACGTAACATAACAACATAATGTTTATCCATTTTCAAAATCACTTGTCCTGTTATATAACACATATATAAGACTTATAAACAGCATCTTTTCGTGTTCATCTCTACAATAAGAGGCTTAGACCAGGTATGTTTCCAGTTTTACAGACTTGTTTGTGTACTGCATTTACAACAATTCCATAGTCATTTTTCTCTAACTTTAATTAATAAAGTTAAATTAGCCTCACAGCTCATGACACAACTCATGACAGCTGTGAGAGTCCAATAACATAAATCCAAATTAAACTTAATTCAACTAAATTGGGCTACTTTTTGACCGTCATCCTAATCCCAATGTCAAAATATAGCCCAGTTGACCTGAATTCTTCCTGTATCCATTGGCCTGCCTTTTCTCTTCTTGTTCCTTTCCTCTTTTCTCCCTTTTATGACTGTCACACATACTGTAGTATGTGACATGCTCAGTGTCTCCTCAGTAAAAAAGCACAGCTCAGGCTTTATGCAGGACAGCACTGGATTAAGAGCTCCACTTTGTCTGCTAAAGCCTAACACACACACACATAAACATGCCTCACCCAGCCAAGACCCACTGCCCTACTGCGGGACAGGCACTTGCATATTAAACACACACAGGGAGCCAGCTGGACAAATGCACATAGAAGTTTGTACTGCACAGCAAATCCAGCAGACATAAGATTCACCTGCATAAACACACACGCACACACACACACACACTCCACCTGTCCGGCACTGCAGTACACTACAGCCACAGAATCAGCAGAACATCCCACTGCAGTGAAGCCCAAACCCAGCAGCCCCTCCCAGCCTCACACTCCAGCACACACTTACCTTTGTGACAGTCATGCAGAGAACAGTGCAGAAGAGTCAGCTTCCGTTCCTGAAACGCTGAGTGAGATAGGAGGACAGAGAAGCACACACTGAGCGCGTGCAGCCTGCAGTCTCTACGACAGCAGAGTGAGACACGAGAGATTGTAAAAGAGGAGGAGAAGAGAGAGAGAGAGAGAGGGAGGGTCTGGTCGCTGTCTCTTGCTAAGTATCCAAGCCTATCAGTGCCACGGTAGCCATGGTCCTGTAGTCAGGAGCATACTGCAGTGAAGTCAGCATAGTATGTTAGTACTATTACTCCTTGATCTCTCTCTCTCTCTCTCTCTCTTTCCATGCTGTCAATCTGATTACTGCATGTACTAAGGAAGATTATTGATGTCCAAAACACCATCACTCTGTTTACAATGTCATACTCTCTCTCTCTTTAGCTCTCTGTAAACAACATATATGTGACCATTGACCACAAAACCAGTCATAAGGGTCAGTTTTCTAAAATTTAAATGTGTATAGCCTCATCTGAAATCTTAATAAAGGAGCTTTCCATTTATATGGTTGGGTAGGATAAGACAATATTAGATCAAGATCCATCTATCTGAAAATCTGGAATCTGAAAAAAATAAAAATCTCCTTTAAAGTTGTCCAAATTAAGTTCTTAGCAATACATATTACTATGTTATGAAATTTACAAATTATGTTCATAGAAGACGATCTTTACTTAATATCCTAATTATAACATCTATATTTTGACCCATACAATGCATTGTTGGCTATTGCTCCAAACATACCCTTGCTAGTTGCTACTTAAGACTGGTTTGTGGTCCAGGGTCACATAAGCTCTCTCTCCTTGCTGTATCTGCTATCATCATACTCCGGTAACTTGACTGCTATAATCAATATTCATAAAGCAAGACCTTGAAAGCTTAGAAACAGTTGAAGAAGACTCAATATTAATTTTATGGGATCATGAATTATACAACCTCTACTATTTGGGGTGGAAACTGTGGTTACCCTGTTTTTTTGGATGTATGATGTTAAAGCAAAAATGTATATTAATTGCTTAATAAAATGTATATACTTGAACAAGAATCGCATATTAAAGATTCTTCTTAAAATAAGAAGTGTGAAGAACAAGAAAAACAAAAACAAACATCTAAACATGATGTAGGTTTAACTGTAACTTTATTATGTTCTGCTGCCCTCTTGTGTGCCTCAGCAACATTACATCATTAATTACATTTACTGAACAACACATTTAAAGGGATAGTTCACCCTGAAAATGTCATTATTCGTTCATAGCCGTGTGTACTTTGTTCTGTGGAACACAAAAGAAGATGCCCAATGGAAAAAGATGCAATGAAAATGAATAGTGACTGAGGCTGTTATTTTGGTTAACATCTTGTGTTGTATGGTTGAAGTTCATACTAAGGTTAACTTTATAACAAAATGACAATTACAAGTAGATAAAATAATTTTAAAGCGTGTCTCCACTTCCTTGAAATTGAAGCCAAAATGAACCAGAAATTTCATATTTTGCTGACATTTAGAGTGTGTGCAGTAGTGATTGTGGCATTTGGACCAATCAGACACACAACTATTTGTTCTATTTAACAAATAATATCTAGCCTTCCCTCATCTAACCAAAGGGTCTATGGACCCTTCTCCCAAAATGCAACTATCACCTCAAAAAAGGTAGAACAGGCTTCTGGTTCCATAGCAACCAAAGGCACTTTCAGAAACAGACTTTCAGAAATAAAAGTCTTTTAGAAACAGACACATAATGGCTATAAAAGGCACTCTTCTCTAATAAGTCCACCAGAAAACTTCTCTTTGATTGAACACACATATCCTTTAGGTCATTGTGCATATTATTGCTATTCTTGTATATTGTCTGTTGAATTTGACTGTTTTATGCTTATGATAGAACCAGATCTATCAAATCTTTCCTATGTGTAATCTTACCATGTTTAGTATCTATGAATTCGCCTTCTGATGATCTAAACGAGAGTGTATATTGTATGTTGATACCTATGCAACATATATTAGTGTTCTAAGAATCCTTACTAGTTTGTATATCAACTTTTGATCCAGTTACATATGCAAATTACCAGGCTTTCACACAAAGGGTTATAAAACTCCCCAATATTTCCAAACTCCTTTCTCCTTGGACAAGCCCATCCTGAGAGGCGTGAACCTTCTCAGACCTTAAACACTTCACATCAGGGGATGAGGAGGATGAGCTAGAACTCTCTTGGCCCCCTAAGTCTGCGCCAGGCCTCGTGCCTTGACTTTCCATTCACCAAAGATCTTAGGATCTCAGCTGATGTCTCTCTTAGCTCTTTTCACTTTCCGCTGGGAAGAAACTCCCAATCACCATCGAGTCACAACAGCTTTGGAATTCCATCACTCTTCAAAACCCGAAGAAGGTGATCATGACTCCTACGCCATTGAACCTCCAAACCATAAAGACTATGCATCCAGACGCTCGTTCGTTATGCCAAGGAGATGCAAGTATCATATATACTTGATATGCTAAACTATGCTATGCTAAACTCAAGGTGGCTCAAGTTGGCACAAACAGCCAGAGAGTCACCACTGTCTCCCAGCCATGAGTGGCAGGTGCGTGTCCGATTGTTCTGGACCTTTGACATCACTCGCGGTTGTCTATTGGATGGACAACAACGTTCGAAATAGGGGGATTATGTTTAAGCTGAGCTGGAACTGTGCTATCAAGGTCCTGCCCATTTTTTAACAGCAGCAAATAACTGATCAAAACCAAGTTTTAAAAACAAACACTTGCAATCACATTAGTGTCACTTTTTAGGATGTGTGTGACATGTTTAGCTTTTTAGTAGCCCCTTAGATAGCATATCTACATAATTGTTTAGGAGAAAATTGTGAAGATTGTACACTGAAGATGGGTACACTGTAGTCATAAAGGGATGGACATGGTCAGCAACAATACTCAGGTAGGCTGTGGCATTTAAACAAAGTTTTTACTAAGGGGGCCCAAGGTGTGCCAAGAAAATATCCCCCAAAACATTACACCCCCACCACCAGCCTGAACCATTGAGACAAGACAGGATGGATCCATGCTTTCAATTCTGACTACCACCTGAATGTCGCAGCAGAAATTGACACTCATCAGACCAGTCAACGTATTTCCAATTTTCTGTTGTCCAAAATTTTGTGAGTCTGTGTGAATTGTCTTCTGTTTCTATAGCCAACCTGCTTCAGGGTTCGACGTGTTGTATGTTGAGAGATGGAATTCTGCATACCTTGGTTGTAACGAGTGGTTATTTGAGCTACTGTTGTCTTTCTAGCATCTCTAACCAGTCTGCCCATTCTCCTCTGACATCAACAAGGCATTTTCGTCCACACAACTGCCGCTCGCAGGATATTTTCTCTTTTTCTGACCATTCTCTGTAAACCCTAGAGATTGTGTATGAAAATCTCAGTAGATCAGCAGTTTTTGAAATACTCAGACCAGCCCGTCTGGCTCCAACAAACATTCCTTATTCAAAGTCACTTAAATCCCCTTCCTTCCCCATTCTGATGCTCGGTTTGAACTACAGCAAGTCGTCTTAACCACCTCTAGATGCCTAAATGCATTGAGTTGCTGCAATGTGATTGGCTGATTAGCAGTTTGTGTTACCAAGCAACTGAACAGTAGCCTACATAATAAAGTGAGCGATGAGTGTATCTGTGCGTGTGCGCGCATGTGTGTGTGTGTGTGCGCGTGTGTGTGTGTGTGTGTGTGTGTGTGCATGTGTGTGCGTGTGTGTGTGTGTGTGTGTGTGTGTGTGTGTGTTTGCATGCATGTGCGTGTGTGTGTCTGCGTCTATGCATATACCAGAAACAACCCTTTTCAAAATATCTCCTTTTATGTTCAACAGGACATATAAAGTCATTCAATTTTGGAAAAGACATGGGTGTGGTATTCGTTTTATACATTCGTTATATTTACTTTAAGACTCCTAATTTGGCTAAAACAGGTCTTAAAGCTCAGTTATGGTGATTATATCTGATGTTTGGAGTATTGCTAGGGAATAGTGTTCAAATACCACATTGTCCTTAAAGTTACATTATAGCATGCATTGTCCAAGTATGCAGAGTAAATATTGCCTCATTAAAACAATATGGAGAAATGCCTGAGATAAGCCATGCTTTGAAATTCAGAAACCTAGTTACTGGAATTACTGTCTACCTACAGAAGCAGAGATAAGGCATGTAGTAAATATATTTTCTGCTCAGTCATGCCTGAAATACTTATTTATGATTTTGACTGGATCTGGAGAGCTCTACAGGAACTTAAAGTTGGAAATGTAGTTTTACAATTGACAGTGATGAGTGCGGTCATGTGTTACTTATAATCTTTTCTTTGGGTGTTAAGATGTGTGTGTGATCGTGCAGCAGGGGGCAGCATATTTCCCAGTGTTCTGTTCACTTGCAGAATGCTTACACTAGGGGGCAGTATTATACACTTTGCTTAAGTTGGACATTCAAGGCAGACCCCCAATTCTGGCTCGACTGTCCACCAGATCTGTCTGCACAGAAAGTGTTACTCTAGTGGAACTTTTAATGTGCACTTCTTTGGTTAAAGTTTCCCATGTACATGACACAATGTTCCAGCTACACGCTGTCTGCACAGAAACCACTTCCTCTGAGGTCAGGGGCGAAGGGAAAAAGTAAGGGCCTCCATGAAGGAGACAGGAGAGGACCTGATGAACTGATGGCCTTATGGAATACGGACAAAAAGAATAAGATGTAACAGAGGATATGGAAAATTATAGTTAAACATTAAATTTACTTAAAAATGTATGGATACTAACACTTTATATTCAATATTTTTTTTCCCAAAATGTCTTACTTTCTTCTGTAAGAACACAAATAAAGACATACAGGTTTGGAATGACATGAGAGTGAGTGAATGATGACAGAATTTTTGGATGAACTAGTTAATGAACTGGATAGTGAAAAAGAAGTAAACTATAAGTATACTTGTAAAAAGATCTACTTTTCACAGAAATAATATATTTGAAGCAAATTAAAAAGAGCTGTAAAATGAGTGCTTTGTTTTCAGACTCTTAAATGCATGTTAATTACATGAACATTTTATGATATTTAAAATTTACATTTAATGCAGTAAGCTGAACTGAGTGCTTTTTGACTTTTATACTTGGTACACATAAGTACATCATAAATACTGTAGAATACTGACAAGCATTTTTGCTAAACTAAAATATTCGTAATGTTATTTCTATTGAAACTTGCATATCATGTATTTAAATATATTTATATTTTGTAAAAATATATCCATAAAGTGAAGTTTCAATTTAGTAATTAATAATTTATGTTTGCAATTTAGAACAAGGCATTTACTTTGAATTGCCTTGCTATGTTAGTCAACACATTCAAAGAAATGTACTTCTTTAAAGCTCAACAACAGACTATTATTTATTTAAATTTTTTTTACACTATTACAATCTGCACTTTTTAAAAGTGTACTTAAATGTGTTAAGAAACAGTCATAAAGTTATACACTCTTTTAAAGTACTTAACGAGACATTGATTTCATTAGCATTATTTTATATGCAAGCACAGGTTTTCTATACTGGTAAGGTTTGAAGTGTACACTTCAGGTGCACATTCAATACAATTAAAACACTTTCTTTGACCAGGGATGCTGTGCCCTTTTTTAGAAATCTTCTATATAATGTTGCTGCAGTAGTCTTGTTTTTTTCTATATAATTTTGTATTGATTGTTCACCCATATAGATCTGCACCTTTAAAACATTACAAGTGGAAGGAAACCATGTGACTCCACTTCCACCATAACTCTCCCTGTATTTTTCTTTAGAGTGATACATTAAGGTTTGCATTGTTCACTTGGCATTTTTCCCCTTATAAAGACATTAACCTGTTAACCCCGTCACATCATTACAGGCTTGTTCTGGTGAGTTATTACCACTGCTCCAGAGGGTTAACTGGTTGTCTGGAAATTAAGCCTTCTCAATAGGTGATAACTTTTAAACAAGCTTTATATAATGTTCTCATAAAGAATTACATTCTTTTGCATGTCATATTTGACTGATTCACTGCACATATGCAAAAGACAGCTTAGATGCAGTGTTTAGATGTTAGGTATAAATAAATGTAAGTGTCCCTCAGGGTATCATTAATAAGAAACACCATAATTTATTCTATAGCAAAATATTTAGAATTATCGTAAAAATAACTGCATAAGAGAAATTACACAAGAACTAAATTACCTCACACTGGTTTTAGTATGGTGTGGCAGTTAAAATATAATGGATTTTTTTTTGTTTAATGGATATGCTGTTCGTATTTCTAAGTGTAAATGGTTTTAAATGCTTAAATGTGATTGTAAATTGTAAATTGTAATAGTTTAAGGCTGTCCTGAACTCAGTGATCACAAATGCTTTGATGTGGTCAGAGATCCATTTATCTATTCATTTAATGTTTGGTTAAGCTCTTTGTATGCTGGGCTGATCCAGTGCCAGGTACTGTGTGCATAGGTCAACACAACACAAGGTCAACACTTTCATGTGTGTGTGGCTTTTGTGAGACTGACAATCCAAAGAACAATATGGTGTGTGTGTGGTCTGTCAGCTACCTCACCTCTGAAGCACAATGGCGCTTTGACCATTAGTCCAGTTGTCTTGCTTCAATTATAGTAGCTTTGTGAGCCTGCTTACATCTCTCACAGAGTTGCATGCATAGAGCTTCGACTGCAAAGCTTTATTAACAAACCAGAGATAAGAATGAAAGGAAATTCTTCTGAAGTCATGCTGTCAAAGCATGGCAGTGTTTCCTTCATCATTTATGTGTGTTTGTTGTGAAAAACATTTATAAAGATCAGAGAAAAATGGAAAAGCTCATCATTCATTCATATGAGGTTGTAAAATTTGGACACTAATGTAACTGGTACAATGAATATTTTGTGTGTATATATATATATATATATATATATATATATATATATATATATATATATATATTGGCCAAGAACCACTAGATGCAAAGTGCATTTAAAATACTGTATTACACGGCTCTGTGGAATACTTGATTCTGATTGGTCAGTCTGCAACATTCCGAGGTATGTTATCCCTTCATAACAACTGGTAAAAGCTGATAACACGGACTCTTCCGGTTAACTGAAGTCTGCGCCAACATCAGGGAAACAAAGAAAACCATTACTGTTGTAAACCGTATAGCAGTCATCATAACTAACCCCAGCTAATGACATCAATAACACTATCAGAGAAAGAGATGCTTCACCAAGCACACTGTTTTTTATCACATCTGTCCTCCATCACATCTGTGGGCCAATTATACACCTATGTAGGGAAAAAAATGCCCATATGTGGACCTTATGAGACATCTCGTGAATGTTTTAGACTATGTCAACATACTTCCTGGTGACTTTCCAAACAGATCCTGTATTCTTGGAATGTCTGAAAGGAAATTTCTACAGAACTGCTAAGTTTGTGATGATTCCCTCACAAGGATAATGCTATTTGCCCATTATATGCTCAGATAATGTGTTTCTACTTTAGCATATAGGTCACCTGTATTCATTACAGGCATTGTGGGATTTTCCATTCTTTCCGTGGAGTGGTGGTGCTTCTACGCCTCTGGAATAATCTTTACCTCTAATTCACCAAGCAGTATGTTAAATCAACCGGCTGAAAATCTGAGCTGGTATTTCCAGCTGAACACTCGCTCCAGGTCCCCAGCTGTTTGGCCAGATCCAAACCCTGCCGTCCAGATATATTTCAGTACTCTTTGTAAAGATGCCCATGCGATATTTCCAGACCTTTTCAAAAGACTTAGGAAGTGAGTCATACCCATTTGTAGAGCAATTATGTGTTTATTTTCACTTCTGTCCATAGCATATTTGCAATTTCTGTGGTGTCTGTGCCTTAGGTCCAGGAAACTGATATTGTTGAGTGCTTAATCCCTGGCTTGTTCATTCCTGACAAATGACATGTAATGAAACTGTAACTTTCTGGGTGTGATTATCATACAAGCTGATGAAGCAGAAAGTACAAATCTATTTTAAGGGATTAAGTCACATTAGGAAAAAATCTGAAATTGTGATTTTTTTCTTCTTCCATTTTATAGTTTCCTTAAAGGGCAATTATATTCACAGTTATGACCATATTATACAGATGATGTCTTGTTACCGTAAATGGTCAGTGTAGGATCAAGAGGCGGCTTTTTCTCTGAAGTCTGTCCAGCAACCCTTGACCTGGCCAAACATCAGAGAAGCAAACGGTAAACAGGGAAGTACAATACTCACTGTTTACTTCCCGTCTTCTCAAATAGCTCCATTTTTTCCTGAGATTCTCATGAGAAAATTTCCTTTGTTTTAGTTTTTATAGTATATTGGATTATTTCCCTTACAGTATTCGTGGGAATAAGAAGATGAGTTGTATATGTTCTTAATCCAGGATTATCTTAATATTTAGGTTTTCCATTTTATTTTCAGATTATCTTAGTTTATAATTCTATTTTAGTTAATTTTTATGGCAGCTAATGTTTAATGATGTTTAATGTAAAGACTTGAAGTTTTATAATTTACCATGTATCCAAAACAAGAATTCATTTATGGCGTTTTGGAGTCATGGAAATGTTTTTATTGTTAAATTTTTTTCAGTTGACAAAAATGCTCTCATTTAGTTTTAATTTCATAGTTTCCTTTAATGTTAAAGAAAAAAACAACAACTTTATTCAACAATTTTCTTCTCTTCGGTGTCAGAATTCCTTGCATGTTACTGACAGTACCACGATGTATGCATGTGCATTCCTCTCTTTGGAAACAAGCTGCAGTGTCTCCACACGCATTTGTCATGGTACTCTCGTGAATGTGCACGAGGAAATGTTGGATAAAATTATTTTAATTTTCTTTGTGCACAAAGTATTCTCATACCACTGATCTCACATGGACTATTTTAATGATGTCCTTACTACCTTTCTGTGTCTTGAACATGTCAGTTGTGTTGCTGTCTATGCAGGGTCGGAAAGCTCTCAGGTTTCATCGGTTTTCAAATTTGTGTTCGTAAGATGAACTAAGGTGTTATGGGTTTGGAACAACATAAGGGTGAGTACTTAATGACAGAATTTTCATATTTTGGGTGAACTATACCTTTAATAGCAGTGGCTAGAGCACCGGGGATGAGAAGGGTCTCAATGTTTCCACTTGCTGAAATGTCCGTTAAAGGTACAGGTTGTAGGACCTGCCATGAGAGGGCGCACTACCAAAACAATAACAATCGTGTGGTTTGATGACGCTAAGAAGGAGCCTGGAATGATGGGATTTGTTGTTTTCTACTAAACCACTGACGGCCATCAATCAGACAGGAAGATAAATCATGGATTTAACGGATGCAAAGACGTGATCAGACTATAGATCAGACGCATCCTCACGTGGTTCTAGAGACGAGATCCCCTGCGTTTGGCTTGTATGCCCCATAATACTAATCTTGTTGATCGTTATAATAGCATACGTTTTCTGTAAAGATATGAATCAAAAAACTCACGTGTCGAGTAAAACACAAGCGAGATCAGCATCTCTTTCTAGTTGAAGTTTGTCGTGAAGCTCTCTCCATCTAGAAAATGCAACACCAATACAGGTCCTTCTCAACAAATTAGCATATTGTGATAAAAGTTCATTATTTTCCATAATGTAATGATAAAAATTCAACTTTCATATATTTTAGATTCATTGCACACCAACTGAAATATTTCAGGTCTTTTATTGTTTTAATACTGATGATTTTGGCATACAGCTCATGAAAACCTAAAATTCCTATCTCAAAAAATTAGCATATCATGAAAAGGTTCTCTAAACGAGCTATTAACCTAATCATCTGAATCAACTAATTAACTCTAAAAGATTCCTGAGGCTTTTAAAAACTCCCAGCCTGGTTCATTACTCAAAACCGCAATCATGGGTAAGACTGCCGACCTGACTGTTGTCCAGAAGGCCATCATTGACACCCTCAAGCGAGAGGGTAAGACACAGAAAGAAATTTCTGAACGAATAGGCTGTTCCCAGAGTGCTGTATCAAGGCACCTCATTGGGAAGTCTGTAGGAAGGAAAAAGTGTGGCAAAAAAACGCTGCACAACGAGAAGAGGTGACTGGACCCTGAGGAAGATTGTGGAGAAGGACCGATTCCAGACCTTGGGGGACCTGTGGAAGCAGTGGACTGAGTCTGGAGTAGAAACATCCAGAGCCACCGTGCACAGGCGTGTGCAGGAAATGGGCTACAGAGAAGCAGCACTGGACTGTTGCTCAGTGGTCCAAAGTACTTTTTTCGGATGAAAGCAAATTTTGCATGTCATTCGGAAATCAAGGTGCCAGAGTCTGAAGGAAGACTGGGGAGAAGGAAATGCCAAAATGCCTGATGTCCAGTGTCAAGTACCCACAGTCAGTGATGGTCTGGGGTGCCATGTCAGCTGCTGGTGTTGGTCCACTGTGTTTTATCAAGGGCAGGGTCAATGCAGCTAGCTATCAGGAGATTTTGGAGCACTTCATGCTTCCATCTGCTGAAAAGCTTTATGGAGATGAAGATTTCGTTTTTCAGCACGACCTGGCACCTGCTCACAGTGCCAAAACCACTGGTAAATGGTTTACTGACCATGGTATTACTGTGCTCAATTGGCCTGCCAAGTCTCCTGACCTGAACCCCATAGAGAATCTGTGGGATATTGTGAAGAGAAAGTTGAGAGACGCAAGACCCAACACTCTGGATGAGCTTAAGGCCGCTATCGAAGCATCCTGGGCCTCCATAACACCTCAGCAGTGCCACAGGCTGATTGCCTCCATGCCACGCCGCATTGAAGCAGTCATTTCAGCAAAAGGATTCCCGACCAAGTATTGAGTTCATAACTGAACATAATTATTTGAAGGTTGACTTTTTTTGTATTAAAAACATTTTTCCTTTATTGGTCGGATGAAATATGCTATTTTTTTGAGATAGGAATTTAGGGTTTTCATGAGCTGTATGCCAAAATCATCAGTATTAAAACAATAAAAGACCTGAAATATTTCAGTTGGTGTGCAATGAATCTAAAATATGTGAAAGTTTAATTTTTATCATTACATTATGGGAAAAAAAATGAACTTTTATCACAATATGCTAATTTTTTGAGAAGGACCTGTATTATCCTCACATCATTGTTTAGAATGGGGATTTTCTAGTAGTTTAAAACATTAGAGATATTGTTAGTAATCAGCTGGACAAAATATATAACACTAGCCTTATGGTTTTTTGATATTTTACTGCAAATATCTTACAAATTGTACCTTTAAATGACTTTATTGCTAGGAAATAAGAGGACAACAAAAACATTTAAGTGAAAAAGAAATGACTCTGCAAATTACTATTACTGCAAAAATCTTCCCACCACAAGCAGTATTATGCTTTCTTTTGCTAATATGTCATCATATGGGATGCATTTACAGGGCTTGCTCACAGGGGCTCAGTTCGGCGTTTAAGCGGTCAACCCTGAAATAAATAATTACGTATAAGGCTCCTCAAACCTAATAATTACACGCTGGAAATGACGGAGCTTTGGGTTTTCCATGGTGATGCAGGAGAAAAGAAAGATATGATTTTCCCCCACTTGCGTTTTTCCATTTCATATGAAGTGATGCGGAAGCTCTATGAAACAGGAGCATTTCCCTTTAGCAGGCACGCACAAGACATTGGGTGATTTAAGACCACATTATGAGCTAATTGGTCGATGGTGAAACAACTGCCTGTGTTCAAGCGGCTGCTAAAGGGCTGACTCAAGCGAGAACGAACCAACGCTAAAGCCTAGCCTCAGAAGTCATTACTATTGCAGCTTAAAGGTTACAAAGGACAGCTTCTGTCCACAAATTCCTTGTTTGGCTGTAGATGACAGGGAGGAATTGTGAATTTATGATTTCGTTAGTCCAGTGGTTTAATGTGTACCCTGAGTTTACCTGTGTATATAATTTGTTTGGTGGAGCAGTTATAAATTGCAAGGTTAAACGGAGCTGTATTGCCCCTGGTTGGTTCCTGGTTGTGTGTCTCCATGTCTGTGCATTTGTTTGCAAGTTTGAGCATTTTGTGCGTGTGCATGTGTATTTTACGTGGTGCAAATCATGTGGCTATTTCTGCTGTGGTGTGCGGTTTCAGTTTCCACATCTCCTGATGTTGCTACTGGCTCTGAGCGCCTGTCAGCTCAAATGCCAGATATCTGGAAAAGTAAGAATGACTCACTGCTCAGACTAGACCATTTGCTTGCTTGCTTTCAGTATTTATATTAAAGGCCTCTGCCATTTTTCACATCATATGAACATTTCTATTGGTACACTGTTGCCCTGCTTACAATTAAACCGCTCTCCATTCTCTCAGCAGTATTCTTATGTGAATAACCACATCATGTGCAATAATAAAACCAATGAGGACTGAGAGAGTTAAAGGGCCTTGGCACACGGTACTACAAATATGGAGACTTTCCTTCAGAAATATCAAGATTTTATGACACTTTTGATAATTTGGAGCTCCAAGAGTAGAACAGACCTCCATGGTGGCAAGAATGTAGCTAATTATAGTAAGTTCTTTTAAACATTGTAAGTGATATACTTTTGAAAAGGCAACATAAGGCACAAATAAAAAGCGTGTAAACTGTGGGAATATCAAGTAGTGCAGATCAAAGCAGTTTGCAAGGCTTAGAGAGTGAACATAATGACGTTATTTAGTCATGTGGCATGCCATTTACTGATTTATTTTCTACACATGAGTTTTAATTATTAGCTCATATGAAAAATGTCTAATGTGATTCTTGATAATCTTGCCAATTTATTTAAGGACCGTATGTGAACTTATTATTTTTTTTTAAAATTTATATATATATATATATATATATATATATATATATATATATATATATATATATATATATATATATTTTTTTTTTTTTTTTTTTTTTTTTTTTTTGACTTGGGAGTAGCTTTCCTAGCTTTTAGTGTATGTTTGTATTTTTGCAGTTTGTAGCTAAATTTTGGTGAACTGTTGTATACTTATTATGAAATTATACAGCCTCATTTGTATGTTTTACCCCCGATTTAGGTTAGGAGTTTACCTACAGTATTAGTGACCCCCCCCCCCCCCCCCCCCAAAAAAAAAAAAAGAAAAACATTTTGTTTTCCTACAAATCAATTGATCTGTTTGACCTCATCAATGGAAGTTATTTTTAAAGGTTCAGGAATAAATGTCTCCTTAAAATTACAATCTTCATTTTTTTCCCCCGAAGTGTGTATTAATCTTCAGAATCCAAAATAATTAGTCAGAGCATCTCTGTGAAGTGAGTTCATGTAAACCTCCACTCTAAAAATTAATTGCTGCACCCTGCTTAGATGGAAAAACATGTGGACCCCCCAAAAAACATAGAAAACACTCAAGAAAAAGAGAGAAAAAAATCTCTCGCACATCATAAAATGTCTAAGCTACTATTTTTGACTTCACTGTGGATGAGGTCCAGTTCAGCACTACTGTTAATGGAACGGTAGCACAGAACTGAGATGATTGTCTATGGACGTCATTTTTGTGCCTATGGTTTAACGTTCCAGAACAACAAATCAAAGTTCAGCGAATGTGTTTCTGCTCAGTGTAAACTCATTCAAGAACAAAGTCGCAAATCAACCATCAAGCCTGACCTTGACTGCTGCGTCCTTGAAAGGAACTCTGAGACCATTAGAAAACCATGAAAATCTCACATCATTTTTCATCAGTAATATTTGCCTGTTTATTTGTGTAGTTTTGTCATAGTTTGTCTTTGAACTGAACAGCATAACCAGCAAAAATAGCCCTTTCATGCCAGATCTCATGGAGAGAGAAGAGCAGCTGGAATGCAAATGGCTATGAGATCACCATTTACTGTCCAAACCGCTGGATTTCAACACAGCAAGAGTGTTGATTCGGGTTTTTAGCATACCAAGATTACACAAGTTGAGCTCTTGATAAAATATTGTATACTGGGAAAGCAAAGCTTTCATCACAGCTTGCGAGTGAGTGCGAGGACACTTGTGTCTTTGCCCAAACCACTGAATTCCTCCAGCTGAATGTTGCCTGTCAGTCAAATGGCCAAACACATCACACTCTGCATGTTTGATTGGTTGACTCATGCTTCCATGGCCTAACCACAAAATCTCTGATTCCTAGGATGATTTCATATGATTCATGAGCACATTTATGCTGGGGATTAGAGAGTCATATAGATTAATGTGATGTGTACTCATTTAATGAAAGAGTATTCATATTATATAAAAGAAAAAAGAACAACCTCCATCATATGCTATTTTTTCAAGGAAGATTCTTAAAATCTTTTTATGGCAACTGACTAATGTGTGGATTCCCTACTAGCAATTTCACAATGTTATTTGACAGAATTGTGAAAAGTTTACATTTTCTACTTGGGGTCATATAGGTCAACCATCATCTGCTTTCTGACGGTTTCTATTTTAAATTCTGGAAATGGAAAGAAACGGCAACAAAACAAAGCAGGAGACTGGCATTCAGATATTACCACAGTTCAGCATTATTGACTGTGGTTGCCATGTTTTGATCAACATCAGACAGAAATAGCCGAAGAGTCCAGATTTGGTTTGATCTGACTGGCTCTTGACGCTGTGGTGACTTCTAGGGTTTGACCACAGCAGGGTTGTCACTGAGTTTGCTGTATGTTCTTGCCAACACAACCAGGCTAAAAGCAAAGGAATATGTGATTACCAAAATATATTTGTTTTTATTGATGGAAAAATAATCAATCTATATGTTTGTCTGTTATGTACAGTATTTACGAGTACAGAGTTCAAAATAAGGACTTCTGGAATTGACCAAAAATGTATTTAATCATGTTGAATTTCCTTGTGATTAGAGCAGTTTCTGAAAAGCATTACTGTTATTATTTTTATTACTATTCAGATTGCAAAATCCATTTGCACAAGAGTGCAAGTTATTATTTCTCCATTAGTTGCAGCCATGATGATGATGTGGAAGGCCTGATGCTGTTGACTAATGACATTTGCATTGTAACCCTTAACTGTGATCCATTGAGTGCAACAAAGATTGTTACTGGCTTTATTTTGTTGGCATTGTGTTACTCTAATTGGTCAGTCATACATCATGCAGCAGGTAATGTGGAGGTTATTGGGATAATTGTTTGCAGTTGCTACTGCTGGTGGAAGGTTTGTGGTCATGAGGTAAGTGTTGCTCCTGCAGAGGATATGTATTGATTTCCAACCTCTTCTCAACAAGGTGCTCAGGACCCCCACATGTAGAAATAAATGTATGGTTTCCAGGAAAAACAACATCTCAAACATTTGTTTCTGCAGTCCATTCTATATGTCAGCCACTCTTTTTCTCTCTTTACTGAATGTTTCTCTGACTTTAAGTATTGGCATGGCAATTTTGGTCAGTAGCTCAACATCATGAACGAAAGCATTTTCCATCCATGTGGAAACAGTGAGTGAACCAACCCGTCTCCCTCTCAGGCCCCTATCCTATTTTGAAAGAAAGAATTTGACTTTCATTTAATTGCAGGTTCCTCTTTAATTTATCATTTATTTGGACTGTTGACATTTTGCAAACTAGCAGTGGGGATTCTTGAGCTATGAGTTACAACCTCACAATACTGGTAAAAGCTGCCTCATGTTGTGTAACCAAATAGCCCCTTCCGTCTATTAATTTGCCCACTTTTTCATTCCTCAATGTGCTTGTCTTAGCAGAGGACAGAAGTTTGCAAGAGGAGTCAAAAGAAACTGAGATGTTCCTTTTCTGTTTTGATGAGAAGTCTTAATTAGCTATGTTCATTGATATGGCGCTTGATGTATTCACACTCAGAAAAGAGTTCAGGTGTTTCACTATATTGTTCTTGTCTGTGTATGAATAGCCTAAATTTCTCTCTGTCTCACTCTTTCTCTTCCGCATCTGTCTGTTGGAGTAACTAAACAGCTTTCTGGTTTGACTGCGCATTCCTCTGCAGAATCTGAAAGAACATAACTCCCAGCTGCCTCATTTGCAAAGAGGGTGAATTATACTGCAAATTATAATGCTTGGCTTTGATAGAAACATCTGATGAAAGGAAAGCAAGATGACGTTTTAAGTACTCTTAATGAAAGCAGCACCCTTTCCTTTGGTCACTTATGTTTAAAGTAAAATCAGCTCAATGTTCATCAGATGTTTTATAATCACTTTGGTTTCAGATAAGAGGCTGAATTCCTTTAATTCTTATGAAAAATATATTATATATATATAAAAATAAATGTTCCAATGAATGTACTTGCAAAAGGCCTGACAATAGTAGTTATTATTTTTGTGGATAGTACAGTTATATGGTAGATATCTTCTCACAGGAAACTTGCCACTGTCTTATGAATTTTATAAACAGGATATTATGTGTTTGGTAGTTTGCTAGTGTACAAGATTGCATTTACACTGCATGTTCATTTTGACCAAAACTTAGTAAATGTGGTTTTGTGATTTTCAAGGTTAAGTTGAAATGGAGGTGGGCCATATTTCACTATTAGAGCAGCCAGAACGTCAGTATTAGTTAGTATATAATCTGTAATTATAGGCTTGGGTCGTGTGGTTTGGATGGTGTCTGAGGTTCTGCTGAGAGTTTGTCAGTGGGCTTTATATGGTAACATGCAGCTATGTTGACCACAAATCTCTGCATCAATCAAGACGGAGGGCATCTATCTGAACCGTATGCAGTTTAAACTGCATGTTAAGCAAATTAGAAGATTATAGAAGATCAGTTTGTGCCGTAGAGGTGATGTACAATGATCCCCAAAACCTGGATTTCCAGATTCATCACAAAAAGCATTTTCAGGAGCAATGCATGAGCTCATAACATGGTGACCCAAATCAAGCATAGATGGATAGACAGATGAAGAGACCGAAGTAGGGAGGGAGGAAGTGAGAGAGAAAGAAAAAGAGAGAAGATCTGTCTGTTGGCTGAATGAGCACCTCCTTTTAGTTTGGCCACAGTCCCCTCCTCCTTGCCTCAGATATAGAGTGTTTTTAGGAGCAGCAGAGTCCATCAGAGCCGGGTGTACAGGAGAGCGCACTGTCAGGATATTCCATCCTTACGCACGCGCACACACACGCATACACACTCTCTCACGTCTCCCTCACGCACACGCACATGGAGTACTATTGGACCCACCTACTCTGGATTCTCTGGAGCGTGATGCCAGGTGAGTTTGTATGTGTGTGTTGCCTGTTTTCAATCAAAATAATTTAAAAGAGGCAAAGTAGAAATGCTCCATTGATACTACAAAATACTTTGCAGCTGGAGATGAGACTTTAGTAAATACCATGGATGTGATTTGTGTGTAAGGGATTGTATCCCAGTGCTATGCATCTCCCACGTCTGCTTTCCAATGTCAGGCACTTTTAAATTGACCTCCCTTGATAGATGGGGATGCTGGATTGGCTGTGGAACGGCTGGAGTTTACCCTTGCTCCAATTTTCATCATAGCACTTGCATACTTTGAAATTAAAGGCGATGTTATCAGGAATATATTGGGAGTTCATAGTTTACTGTTTCTGGGAAAGATCTGGTGAGCAACCAGATGAAAGTTTACTTGTGAAAGGACACTCTTGACAGAATATTCAAGTACTTTTGCAGTTCATTGCTTTCGTGGGTCAAGAGTTCCTGGGAAAATTAAAATCAAACTTGCATTTCTGTCCATCTGCCAAATGAACAAGATGATAATATATATATATATATATATATATATATATATATATATGACTTATGTGTAAGTGATATAAATAACATTTGTGTTGCTATGTGCAAACATTTTTTTTTTATGGTTAGTGTGTTGCTCATTTTGACCAGCTGCCAGTAAGCCAGCTGTGAACCAGGCTTTAATCAAGTCCAGCAATCTAAACATTATACTAGTACAATACTGTCTGTTGTACTCGTTTTTTTAGCCTTTCTCTGCACACATTAAATGTGGCCCACATCTAGAACCTCTTTATAATTAAAATTTTTTTTTTTTTTTATTATTTATATATATATTTTTTGTGGCTTATGACCTAATAAATGTGGCCTGTATCAGATACTCATCTGAATAGTTGACACTCTTAAACTGACCTGAATTCACAAACACTATGGCTCATCGCAAGTGCACACTCATGACAAAATGTTTCAATTGATTGATGTCAAAACTGCCGTAAATCCAACCTGTTTATAGAGAACAGAAAGGCTTAGCAGTGGCTCTCTTCCTCACAACCAGTAGGTAATGACACTGATTTATATATCACAAACCTTCAGTACAAACAATTGCTGCTCATTTTCAGTAAGTGCTCTGATGGATTCAATGGCTCCTGAGTTTTGGAGTCTTTTTAGGGATTCACTAAAAGAACTGACTAACATGATTCTGTTCATGAATCAGACTACACAGCTTGTGCTGTCAGTTTGTTTTAGTGTGAAGCTTGCAAGAAAAGGACAACTCAATAGAAACATTTGACAATACATTCAGGCTGAAAACTCACATTCACAATTCAGGTTAAATATCTCTTTTGCTTTGATAATGGAGATAACTGCAATATAAACAATAGGTGAAAATGTTGTTTGAGTATTGGTCCACTTTCTTCTGGCAATTGCTAGTTTTCAGGCAGATTAATGGAGTAACAAACAACACTGCAAACAAAAAAAAAAGGTTTAGAAACATTTTACACTCAGAAATCTTTAGGAATTTTCACAATTTGAATGAAATCTTAAAGTGTGATTTTGAAATACCTTTTTTTTTTTTTTTTTTTTTTTACAGTGCATCTACAGTATTTATCTGTCATGTAGTTGGCAGATAAAGTTTTGCTCTGCCACAAACAGTTATTTAATCTGGCCCTAGATCTTAGTAGCAGCTGATTTACATTGCAATAAAACATATTGTGATCTCAGATGCTTCTACCTGGAATACTACTTTGGAAATAATAATTATAGAATAAGGTTATTTTTTGCGGATGAGGAACTCCAGAGCTAGTGAGTAATGCCTGACTGTGGTGTATATCAGTATGCTGATGCCACGTGCCTCACGGGTAGTTTACTTTGGCCACAAACCCAGTCGCAGGCCACCAGGCTCATCCCCTGCTAGCCATCTCTCAGCAGCCCTTCAATGAGCTTTCCAGACAACAGAGCTCACAGCTGGAAAGTCAGCATGAAATGAGCAATGTCTGGTCATTTTACTCTTGATCTGTGAGTCTAACAATGTATATCTTTCCCTGAGGTGCAGCACATACAGTAAAAGCATAAAGCCCATGAGATCTTAAGCAGAAGAGCATTTCAAAGCAATGCATTTCTGGCATGTGGAGTTAATTAAAAGCTGATCTGCTGGCCCATAATCCTCGCCAGTGGGCATCAGTGAGGCTCATTAGCATCAGGGCAGTTCCTCACGTAAATATTTGAGAAGGAGGGGATAGACGACTGAGGGGTAAGCAGATGTTTAGAGGGGGATGTCTGTCACATGTTGGCTTGTACACAGCTGCATGTTCAACTGAGGCCTTGGTAATGAATTAGTATTGGTAGTTTTCTTTGGTGGCAGTGATGTGGGTTTTGATTATGAATTAGATTTTGATGGATGGTTTGTGGTGGATGTGCCCTACATATGGTCTAGCACTAGCTCAAATGTTTCTTTTCTAAATGTTTTGATTTTAATCATGACCTGGGTTAACCTGATCATGATTTCTGAGTCCTAACATGAGGCACTGATTGTTTTTAAGAGGTTAGACAGAATATATTGCAGCTGCAGGCTGTAGCTGGAATTTTGTTTTGAATTTTGTGCCACTGTTAAGTTATGCATCCTTTTTGACAAAAATAAATTATGTATGTAACATGTATCAGGCATGCTTAACCAAGCATGTAGCTTTACTAAAATAATTTCCTCAGAAAATCAACAGGATGTAGCACTATTTTGCAGCTATCTCTTAAAACATCAACATTTTCATTACAAGATATTGATAAGATTTTTCTTCAGTTAGTGTTTTGGGTATTTAGTGAAGATGTAGATTATATGTAAAAGATGCTGCCTTTAATGACAATGCAATGGAGAGATAAAGGGGAATGAGACCAGAAAATGACGTAGGCCATCTTCAAACCTGCATCCCTGTGAACAGCTGCTCATATAGCCAGAAAACATGCATCCTTCCTGACTACTATGCCATGGTTCTGTCAAGCAAATTGTTTTGGTGATGCATGGACATTCTCATAGACTGGTGCTTCTCTGTCAGTATGACTGTGGTGTGGCTCCTGTAGCTTGATTGTGGTCCAAAAGCAGCTCAGGCCTTTCCCTGGACACAGAGCACAACCCTTGCAGCCACTGTACTGAGGTTTATTTATCTGGGCAAAAGAATCCACACACAGGAAACCCACTCTATAGGATCTGCTGATATTACAGAGAATATTAAAGTGCCTGCCACGTTTGGGCTTTTAAATGGAAACTAGAACTTTTCTACTCCCCCTTTTTACTCATTCTTTTTTCCCTTAGGTTTTTTTTCTCTTTTTTAAGGGTAAAGCTGTTCTCAGCTGGTGTCTGGGACAGTTTGGTTTCAGTAACAGACTGGATGCCTTAGATGTGCATTTAAGCTCTAGAAAAAGTGATCAATGACTGTGGGAGAGAATTTAGGTTTAAAAAAACTTAGAAAAAGGTATCATTATCAAGAATGATAACAGGTATTATTCAGCTTTTCTTCTTTGCTGGTCATCTGACTGATCTATTTTTAGATTCATGCAAGGCTGTCATTTTGTTGACTATTTATAAATGAGGACTTCTGAGGGAACGTTTCGAAAGATCAAAAGGTTCTGGATGTCTGCACTGTGTTGCAATTAGTGCAACATCATGTTGCCTTGATACAAGTGAATTATATGTTTTCATATAAGTAACTATTTGAGTTCATATGTAATTAAATGAGTTCAAGCAGTTAATTTAATGCTTGATCTCTGCCAATGCTTCTTTTTTCAGGAAAGAGGTTTTCGTCTGATAGTCAACAAAGCAGGAGGCAGGTGACAAACAGCTTTGCTTAAATAATATTTAAACTACTGTTCAACAGTTTGAATAAGTCTGATGATAATAAGTCTGTTTTTGTGAACCAGGATCAAACTGAACCTCTTTATATGAGCTTTCATTGCTGTTCACAGTGTGATATACAGTTCTCCTGCTACAATAATACTGTACGTCAGTCACTGGCAGTGTCACTCACAACTCTTCATCACTTTCTGTGAAAAGCTGTTGTCTACACAGTGAATGTGGGAAAGAGAAAAAGTGTATGTGTGTGTGTGTGTGTGTGTGTGTGTGTGAGAGAGAGAGAGAGAGAGAGAGAGAAAAGAACTAATAGCACTTCACTTCTCTTCCTCTCCCCTCTACTAAGAGGAAGATCTCTTCATCTCATTCATCAATCATCTGCAAGATATAATACGATGAATGGAAACTGTAGTAACAGACATTATACTTATCAGCACTGTCATCAATAAACTATTTCATTTTCGCTGGTAACAGCTGGAAAAAAAATTATATATGTGATTTTTTTTTTTTTGAAAGACTTTTTTCTTTTAATTGAATCCAGAGTAGATGGATGTTTTCCCTCTGGTTTTTCCATTGGTATAGAGGCCAGACTGGAGGCAAGGTGACCTGGGGCCACCAGAGAGAATCAGATCTTTCATAAGATCCCATTGTATGTTTTTTTTTTTTTTGAATCCTTGTCTTTTTATTTTTATTTTTTCAGTTTAGGTGTGCAGGGATATGATATCCATATGCTGTTGTTCAGGGTTCAAAGCATAGATTAACAGAGTAATTCAATGTAATTCTCAGATAAATTAACAGTTGTGTTTACACTTAGATCAAAGCTTTTTATATTTATAAGTTCAAAACTTGCTTTAGATTAATTTTAAGAGCCATGCTTCTGAATACTGATCTTTAGGTTATGGGGTTGCCATCATGTGATGTTCTAACTTGAGAATACCATCTCTGTACTGTGCATCTTATGTAAAAATATTTGCCAAATCACTAAAAACCTGTATGACATTAGTTCTTTCTTCAGTAGAAATCAAAAGAAGATATTTTGAAGAATGTTTTAGCTGTTTTTGTCCATGCAAATGACAGTCAGTGGGGTCCAAAACAGAACTGGACCTTTAAAAAAACCGAAACAAAAATAAAACATTGGAACATTTTTCAGCGTATCTTCTCTTGTTATCCACAAAAGAAAGTAAGTTTGGATCAACTTGAAGGTGAATAGTGAACCAACCTGAAGGTGAAAGTCAGTTTTTGGTGAAAGTCAGTTTTTGGTGAACTATCACTTTAATAAAAAAATATATAAATATCTGGAGCTTAAACAGTCATCTTTCTCAGCCTTTGCTTCGGGTTAAGCCATAATTATGGTGCTGAAAAGACAAAATAGTCTTTGATAGACTTGACTGAAATTGAACCTGCCTGTAAAAGCTCTGTGAGTCAGATGTAGCTTCCTTAACTGCTGTCTTTCTGTGACTGACAGACTGACTGTCAGATTTTGTTCCGATGACTGACAACTTCATGTTTAGTCTCATCCATAATGAGGTCCAATAGACCTGTGTCTCCCGCACCAGAGTCTGCTGACAGAGTTGAAGAGTGTCAGGTCGAGCTTTGGAAATCGTGCAGGCTTTCTCCACGACTGTGAGCATGAAGGCTTTTCAGCAGGAGACCTCCATCAATGTGTTTTTTAATCCAGTGACCAAGATCTTGTGTTCTTTGGGAGTCTGTCAGAACTAGTGCTGTCAAAATTAGCGCGTTAACGCATTCGATTAATTTGAAATATTTAACGCGTTAAAAAAAAATAACGCAATTAACGCGGTTGCAGTTTTTTTTATTTCCAGTTGTGGCCTATGTGTGTTCAACGTGCAAAGAAATATGGATAAGACCAAGGAAGGACTTTTAGACGGAAAGTTTCAGTATAAAACTCTGCCGGATTACTCTTCAGTCTGCCACAAGAAACATTACTCTTCATTTAGTCTGCCACAAGAAACAGCAACATTAAAATCATGAACTCAAATGTCATTGTTTAAATAAAATTTAAAAAAACAATGACTGTAACAGTGTGTAAATCAGACCTTTCTGTAACGCTAACGTTAAAAAGCTTAAACAAAAATAACGAAATAATTGTGTAGCGGAGTATTTTTTGAACACATTGCCGCGAACTGTCAATCACTCCTGTGCGCGTGCATCACTGTCCTCCTCGCAGCTGCAGCAACTTGCGCTCTCTCTCTTCATCAAGCTTTAAAACAAAAAGGGGACAAAAATATCATATTGTCTTTGTGCATAGGCTATAGATTAATTAGATAAATGAATATCTAAATTTGTGCCTTGCCGTCTACGGTATTTTTTTAGAACTTAGAAAAAAGATGCTGCAGCCAATGAACAGCCAGCGGGGGCTGCAGGACGACTCAACCTCCGCAGACAGTTTTTAATGTTTATCAGACAATAAATACTCAAGATTTTGCTTTAGTATAACTCACAACGAGTTTCACACACCTTCTCCGGCCACGTTGAGTTGTTGACACTTAACAGTGGGAAAAGCGACACATGCGCTATTCACTTGTATAACTTAAGGGTGAATGGGTAATGTAGTTTCTGCTATGGGTGGGATGAATTAGGAAGCTTGCATTGTGAAGGGCGCTCTGAAAATCGGCAGTGCAGGTAAAAGATTAAAACCTCTATTAAAACAGATGTCCAAATGAGCGTACCGGTACGCTACAAGCACGTTCTGGGCACACGGAGAGGTGGCGGTAAGCTCAAGAGCTATATTTGGAAGTGGCGGTACTGAGTACCTGTGCGTACTGGCCCACTTAAAGCACTGGCAATGACTATACTTTGGAATTTTTTTGCAGTCCACTTAGAATTCAACATGGAAATCATTTTTGTTTTTTTATTGGCATTGATTGTTTTGAAATTCAAATGGTACTTGCATGCCTGTGTTTTTATTTCTGTAATAAATATGGCTTTCAAGCCAACAGGATATTGGAGGATATTGATGGTTTATTGCAGGTATGTTGTTTACATGAGAAAATCTGTGTTACAAGTTAAACAAAAATTCCAATAAACAATCATATTTTGAATTTAAATAGTTTCTTTGTCTTGAGTTTACATCAATTATTTACATTTTACATTTAAATATCCAAAAAGTTTCAGTCTTTTAATTGCGATTAATCGCGATTAATCGCGATTAATTTTAAAAAATTGTGCGATTAATTAGTTAATTTTTTTTAATCGATTGACAGCACTAGTCAGAACATAAACAGAAGCCATAAAGGCATGTGTAAATAGAGGCACCTCTGAACTTTGATGGAGACAAAACAATTAAAGTTGATAGATTAATTTCCATTTAAGACCTGAAAAAAGCCAAATTAACACTGCAGCTCAGTCATCTTATGCTGGGTACACACCAAAAAAGAATCAGATTTTGGGCCGATTCCCCCCTTCCGACAATCCTAGCTCTGTCCAGATTATCTTGATGGTTCTACAGATTATTTTATCAGATTTTCCCTTGGTGTGAGGTGTGCTAAGGGTGTCCGAACCTGATCGGAAGAACGCCGGAGACCAGATTCATTGAAGGTTGTAACTCAGTTTTGACAAAATAATTATTGCGTTTGGCTTGCAAGCAACTCTACTCTTTAAAGTGCAAAACATTGCGAAAATAAAAAAAAATCTATCTGTTGTTTGCTCTCTGTTTGTCTGTGAGTTGTTTAGAAACGATACAAATTACATATAGTGTTCATGAAAGGAAACAACTGTTTAGGACTCTGGCAGAGACTCAGTTTAGCCACAATTAAATTTTGCTTAGTTTTGGGTCATTGCTGGAGCTCCTTGGCTCGTATAATCTTTTGCCAGTAAATGCAGTCTTGTGTCTAAGCATGCTGTGGATGGTTCATATTAAAATTGTCTGTCTCTTTACAGGGTTCCATGTCTGTTTCAACATTGACACCAGAAATCACAGGATCATAAAGGGCCCCAGGCAGACACAGTTTGGCTACACTGTTCAACAGCACGTAGCTGGAGGACAGAAGTGGTAAGAAGCATTTATAAGGGCTTTTTCTGTACCCCTTCATCCCATAATGTACTCCCGCTAAAGAGAGCTGATTTCTTCAAAATATCATAAAAGATTAATTTTTGGTAACACTTTACTTAAAACCTTTATGTAGGCATATAATGCATTATGAAAGTAGTTTTAATGTATTAATTATGCTTTGTTATTTACCACAGAATGCATTGTACAATCTCATGAATAATAGTAACCACAGTTAATGCATTATAACACTTATCAAGTTCAGTTACAGTTACAGTTATCACAGTTACTCTACAGACTTTAAAGTCAGCTATAATTATTTACAACAAGATGTAATGTATTACAATGTACATTATGAATAGAGTGTTATAATGCATTATGAAGGCTTTAAGTGTTACCAATTTTAATTCAAAAATATTCTGTTATGTGCTATATAAAGAAAGAGTTAGTATGACATTGGCGAGTAAATGATTTTAATTTTTTCAGTGAACTATCCCTTTAAGACTTTAAGACTCAAGGTTAAGCAGAGAATCTTGCTCCCTGCATTTTCTAACCTTTGTAGGATATCAAACGCACTTTAATTGTGCGATAAATCATAGTCTTTTTGACATTCATCTGGCAAAACAAAAAGTGTTTCTGTGTGTCCAGGTCTTGAAGGAAGTGTCATTCAGAGAGATGTCCCAAAAAAAATATTGAATTTGTTTTTCATTGCATCTCCCAAATCAACATTAGATCTAATTGCCTCAGTTTTCATAACAAGCAAATTTACTGTAGATCTCTTCTGAAAGGAAAATCCACCAATGATGCTTTTACGGGCTTATGAGAATTGAAAGGAGTTTAACATTTGTCGTTTATCACTGTGATGTCATCATCTCTCTTTGCCTTGGCAATTTGATTCCAGTCTGGCATCTCAATTTGTCTTCTTGGCCACAGCTCACCTGAAAACCAGACCAGAGGTATATATCACTGCGTGTGTGAAAATAATAAGTATGCCTGCAAAGAAAAATGTTTTTTTTTTTTTTTTTTTTTTTTTTATCCATGTAATTCACCTGAAGTAAGTGTTAATATACCACTCATGTTGGTTTGATGTAAGCATGCAAGAGAATCCAGCCTATTTGCTTCTATTCATAATGAGGAGAGTTTTTCACCTTTTGTGCCTGAGTTCATGAAAATAATATATTCTATCTCACATTCCCTAGATAACGGTTAAATGGCTCGGTCTGTAGATTTAGCTGTGAGTGTGTTGTCAGGTTTAGCTGGACTGATGTGGGGTGATATCAACAAAGACTTTCTCAAGTGAGCGGCTGCCAAACAGACCCCCTTTCTGTCTCTGCCCCATTCACACAGCATCTGCAAACCATTAACAGGCCAGAGGAAATTTTCAGTGTGGCATGTGTGTCTGGCTTGGCTCTTGTGTATGTGTGTGTCACTTTTATTTTATCATATGCAAGTTTTTGGGGGGAGATGTGAATTGTGTGTTGTGAATATTCACTTAAACAACATTCACAAAACCAGACTTAGAGACATGCACATCAACAAATACTAACAGACCAACTACACACAAAACCAAGAGATCTGTTTAAAGGCCCAATTACATGAACTGAGTCAGATTTCACAATACAGATCTATTTTAAACAGCAGTAAACAGTTGAATGTAAAATCTTTTTATGTGTGTGCGATAGAAGGACAGATCATTAGGGAAAGTGTGTTGTGTTTATGCTGACATGACTTTAGGCAGTAGGAGAGGAAAAGCTTTTTGAAGGAATTGGCAATACACAGTAGCTAATCACCATTATGTGGTAAGGCCACCTCAGAGCGTTTGAACAGGGAAAACATTTTGGACACTGCTGGCTATTTATTTATGTATCTGTGTACTGGTGCTCTTGCACAGTTTGACTCAGGAAATGTCTTGATTAGCACAGTCAGATCCTCAGAGGAGACTGTTTTGTCCAAAAAAGTAAAGAAGTCTAGCTGTGTTTCACCTCTCTCACAACCCCGAATCCTGTTACAGTGGATAACATATATTACATTCACTCTGACAGTTCAAACTCTCTCTCATGCAAGTTTCAGTGCAGAGTATTTACACTATTATATTCAGTGAAGTGACTGTTTTGACTGGGGTCCATAGAGACTTGTTTCTGAGGCTTGAGCCATAGTCACTTGCCCTCAAATGTTTTGACATTATACTGGACTGAGCGTCCATTAGGGATGCATTAAGTTCCTCTGTATAACTTACTGTTTGGGCCACAAAACCAGTCTTAAGTGTCATTTTTTCAAAATTGAGATTTATATATCATCTGAAAGCTGAATAAATAAGCTTTTCATTGATGTATGGTTTATTAGGAGATACAACTATTTGAAAATCTGGAATCTGAGGGTGCAAAAAAAAAGAAAAACTGAAAAAATCGCCTTTAAAGTTGTCCAAATTAAGTTCTTAGCAATGCATATTACAAATCAAAAATGAATATATAATTTTGATGCATTTACAGTAGGAAATGTACAAAATATCTTCATGGAACATAATCTTTACTTAATATTCTAAAGATTTTTGGCATTAAAGAAAAAGTGTTAATTTTCACCCATACAAGGTTTTTTTGGCCACTTTTATTTCCTCTTTTGTTTTATTTTTTGTTAATAAAAGCCTCTCCGAGGCCTAATGCCACGCCCACTGTGTGTAGTTTGCTCCTCCCGCCACAATACACACACACACACACACACACACACACACACACACACACACACACACACACACACACTCACACACACACAGGACACACAGCAAGACAATGATCCCAAACACAGCCAAGGAAACTCTCACTTGGTTTCAGAAAAAGAAAATAAAGCTGCTAGAATGGCCCAGCCAATCACCTCACCTAAATCCAATAGAAAATCTATGGAAAGAACTAAAGATCAGAGTTCATAGAAGAGGCCCACGAAACCTTCAGTATTTGAAGACTGTTTATGTGGAAGAATGGGCCAAAATCACACCCATTTATTTTATTTTTTTTCATTTAACCAAAAACTGGATAATTGAACTCAAACACAACATCAGAGAAGCACTAATTAACCCTCATGTAGTTTTCCGATCTTTTGACCGAAGATGATTTTTTTTTTCCCAAAAATGCTAGTTAATATTATCACTTTACACCAAAACTTGACTTTGCTCAAACAGGGTATAACAACTGATTATAGCATCATTAATCTTAGCTTATTCACCTTGGTTTTGAGTGAACATTGCCAAAATTATCCACGCATAATGCTTTTTTAACTCAAAAAATGAGGTAATCATATAACATGTTTTCATATCTCAATATCATCCAGAGAATGTCTAATGATGACAACAAAAGACTATAATCCAATTAGTCATTTTTGTCTCTTTCTATTTGAATCTGGCTATTTTCAAAATAGAACAACAATGTACTTATTAAGGCATACAGCAAAGTATATACTCCATACTACTGTTTAAACTAGAATACTTTATTTCTCTTTCTCTTTCACTTTGTCTTTGTCTTTCTCTTACTCTTTTCCTTTCTCTGTCTTTCTCTCGGGTGCAGACAGGGTCCTATCACAGCAGCATGCAGTGGCAAGAGGTCTTATCCAGTTTCAGAGGCACAGAGGGGGTTTAGTGGTGTAGGAAAATGGGGGAAAGGGGTTGGCAATACACATCAGCTGTGGTTACTGCTGTTGATGGCTGTGGAAGGGAGTATGTAGTCGTTGTTCTCTTATATTTTTCTCTTTGACTCCTAACATTATGTTAACATATGCATTTTATTTCAGGTCAGCACACCATTCACAATGCATGTTCCAAGGAACAGGCATTACCCTGCATGCTGTGTATTGGAACATTCTCAAAAGTTGCTACCATGTAGCAGATACATAATTACAGGCTAGAAACTTTGAAATGTTTGAAGTACCACAAACCGCTAAACAAGCATGTTGAATTTTATTTTAAATCAGAAATATATACATTTTTTTTCACAGAGAGTGAGCTGAACCCACTAACTTTCATCACATAGAGAAATTTTAACTCTTTAACTCTTTACTTTAACTCTGATGATGATAAAAGCAGATCCAGCCCCATACAGCATTCATTGCACAAATCATATGGAACATGTGGGAGTTTGGGGGCACAGGAAGTTTTCATGGGTGATGAATATTTGAACTATTTCAGGAATCTGTTGTTTTTGTGTACAGGACTGCTGTGTTTGGCTTCTTTGAAGTATGAATAATGTGTTTGTGAATGTTTCATTTTGAAAATTGCATGTTTTACACTTATTTGTATTTTTCTTGTTTTAAATTTACATCCTCTATGCACTACCAATCAAAAGGTTTTTTTTTATTTTTTTTTAAATGTCTTGTTTCTGTGATGGCAAAATTAAAGCCATTTGTCAACTCTTTAGCATCACACGATCCTTCAGAAATTCTAACGCGCTGATTTAGATTTTAAGTAACATTTCTTATTGTTATCAATGTTGAAAACAGTTGGACTTCTTCGTGTCTTTTTGGAACACAAGATAAGGTGTTTTCGCAATGGAGGAACCTTTTCATAGTTCCTAGAACTATTGGTGAAACTTCCTGCTATTTGGTGTTCACACCACCAGAACTAGGAACGTATTTTGTTCTGGTAAATCTGTTTGGGGGAACTAATTTAGCTCCTACTTCTAAAACAGGTCTATAGGAACCAACAGTAACATAAGCGTACATTGTTTGAAAAAACGCATTTACATTCCATCTCCATTATCACAAAACCCACGTCACACAACAAAAACAGCTCCGATCATGGTGTCTTCCAATCAGCGATTGATAATGATTGTAAATGCATTCCTAGAACTACACTGTGTGAAAGCACCTATACATTTCCAAGGGTCTTTGATCCTTTGACCCCAAACCTCTGAAGTGAATGTAATATTTGTAAATTTCAGTGGTCAAATATCAGAAGTCTTAAGAGCTACATAAAATAATCTGTTGCCATCATTACCTTCAACTCATAGTAATATCAAAGTGAGGAATTTTACAATTATTTTTATTCTGTCTCTCACTTTTTGTTGTAACAGTTTGGATAGAAAGAGATCACAGCTCACAGATGGAGAGAAAATGGCAAGGCAATACACAAGTAGCTGAGTCTGGTTATGACTTGCATGATTATTATGACTTGGTTGTCCATGATGGTGTTCATGGATTAAAAGGCATGCATTCTTTTCTTGGTGTCTTTCTGGCTGGCAATGGGATTTTTTTTCCTGGGTGGCCACTGACACATGCACATCCACAGAATTGGCCTGATAGATCCCTTGGGATGGACATACAGACCAATGTGGACACATATGAACAGCTTGTTTATTTTTTTGCAGTTTGAATTCCTTGCTGAGTTTTGACTTGTCTGGCCTGTGACCTCTAAATTCTACAAGCAGCAGGAGGGATGAAGCGTTCTTCATCTCTACTCTCAAACTTACCTGATATTCTGCTCACAAGTCTTTTATACTGGTCTAAGAAAATTAATCTGTACATGAATGTCTTGGTTGTCAAAGCAGTAATGATTAGATTAAATCAACACGTGCAGCAATAGTTTTATGGGTTTAAGGATGTGAGGTGAGTTGCAATAATTACTTAACTAGTTTTGCTGCCTTCACTTGGAAGAAATGACAGCACAGAAGTGTTGCGTGTCATGGTAACATCAGTCTGATGAGGTTTATGTGATGCTTGACGTGCCCATTTAAATCAATAACAGGCCATGAAAAGGATAAAGCATTAGTGGTTCATCTTTCCTTTTCTGTCCCATCATATATGAAACTAATGAAACGCCATATAGTATCAGTGTCTGTCTCACTGGCACTTCATAGACCTTAGCACCATGGTACCATGGCAAAGTGTTTTCTCACTCTCCAAATGTGAAAAACATTTGGCTATTAATGGCAAACCCTTTCCTCTTAGATTTTTCCAAAGGATCTGGGCTGCTAGTACAGCGTTTTGTGGCAGATTGAATATGTAAAGGTTGTATATTAGCGAGGCTGTTTCATTCAGTGCTATTAGCCTTTTGTAGCCCTGCCACAGAGAAAAAACTTGAGAGCTTAATGAGTCTGAGGCTGATTGTTTTAACAGCTTACTGTGTCATTACCCTGGAAGTTTGACTAGACCATTAAATCACTGTAACAAAGGTCCTCTTTCTCATGCTCATCTCTCTATTTTTTCATACTTTCTTCTCTCCTTTTTTTTAAGTGTGTCCTGAGCTGAACTCAAGGGTAAAGTATAGTGCCAAAGGCAGCTATAACAACAGTGATATTCACAATATTAATAGCAGCGAAAAAATATGCGCGCAGTCTGAGCTCCTTCTGTGAAAAATCGTTTCCAGAGACATTTCAAAATGTTTAGATGAACTTTTAACTGGAGACTTCTGTTTTTTCGTGTAAGCTTATTTCCTTGCTTATTTCATGCTAATTTTAAACCAGGGTCAAATTTAGATTGTTTATTTATCCCATTGTATATCGCAGAAATGTCATATTTACAAATGAAACCGTGATAGAGTGTCGCTGTCGGTTAATTTTGTTTATATGATCGTATTGACTGAATCAGGCTGAGCAGTAGGACGTGTGCAGAGCTTCTTGTTCTACTTCATTTCTTAATTCCACTGTAAATAGCCTGTGGGTGTCTTATAATTATATTTGAACTGTAATGGGTAAAATCCATTTGTTTGGGAAGCTGGATCCAGATTTAGTTGGAATGCTTCACTGCTGAAGCTTGCCAAACAGAGAAATATTACCTCGAGAGGCCCATGATGCTGACCCCTGGCCTATGGCAGAACAGTCATGGAGGTCTGGATCTGCAGTAAACTAGTGTCAGATATCGCTCTCTGAATCACTCTGTCCCTGAGTGGGTATTGCTCCTGTATAGAGCTTTAACCTTAACATTAACCAGTCAGAATCAGCTTTAGATGTGCTGATTATTGGTGTGTGTGTGTGTGATGCAGGGTTTCAAACGTGTGGCAGGATGTGATAGTGCCTTTGTGATTTGAATCTTTCATGTGTAATACAGAATAAAGAGGCGTTTTGAAACTATGCCATGAATCATCAGATGTGATGATCTCCTTCCTAAAATATAAAAGCAGCTCAATATTTTTCCATAGAGCCATTTATACTGCATCAAGTCAAGTGAGCTTTAGTGTCATTCTGCTATATGTGGAACAAAATTTTGTGCTTCATAGACCATGGGGCTACTGTACATATTAAAATATAATATAAATAAACACATACGGTATCTAACCTATTGAAGGTTTAACTGACTTTATTTTTATTTTTTATTTTTTTATTTGTTGCATCAGACATGTATCACTTTGCTCATATCTGATTGGTCCAATTTCAGTTTGAGATCTCTTACCTAGAACATAACCTGCCCCGGAGCAGGTTAGCTGTACAGTGTAAGTTACTATGGCAATGAACGCAGCTAAAAACCAAACCACTTTCATGATACCTAAAACCCAGGATTGGTGCAAACTAAACTGAAATTGACCTGGCTAGCCAGCTGATCCGGCTTCATGGTACAGGCCCCTGGTCTTTTGTTTTGTTAAAAGTGAGTGACAGTGAAAGTGACGTGACATTCAGCCAAGTATGGTGACCCATACTCAGAATTTGTGCTCTGCGCACGTGCGCACACACACACACACACACACACACACACACACAGAGGGCAGCCATTTATGAGCCATTGGGGGTCCTTGCTCAAGGGCACCTAAGTCATGGTATTGAAGGTGGAGAGAGAACTGTACATACACCCCCCCCCCCCCACCTACAGTTCCTGCCAGCCCGGGACTCAAACTCACAACCTTTTGATTGGGAGTCTGACTCTCTAACCATTAGGTCACAACTTCCCCCACTATTGTTTTGTTTTGAAAGGTCCTCTACCATTCCTTTGCAGCCCCGATTAACTAGATATCACAAGATTAAGGTTTCAAATAAATATTAATAATGTAAACTAATATTAAAATTAGTAAGCACTACTCTGAGCAGTGAACAGAACTTTGAGTAACAATCAGTAAAAACTGATATGCTGCTCTTAAGAAAATGTAACGTTCTACATGAGCACTGCTTTTAAAAAGGCAGACAAATAATCAGAGGATCATAAAATATCTCTTTTGTAATGGAAAACTGTCATTCTCAGACGCAAAGATACTGCCTTTACGTCTGACAGATGGTACCACCTCACCATAAACTAATTATTAAGTTCAGAATGATATTTAAGAGTCCATCCTGACCTGGCACAGGCACAGGCACATAAATGCGAAGTCAATCTAGTTTTCTATATCCCTCGAGACCACTATCAGCAAGAAAGAATTCTGCATCTCTTGCATAAACAGTTGAAGGTACACATCTTGCTGTGTTTAAGGATGCCTAGTCTTGCAGTGATCTGTGACTAGTTAAATGAGTCCTCTACGGCTACTTAGTGAAAGTGACTGGCTTTGCTTATAAAAGCTGCATGCTTCCTAGAGCCGTGAGAAGTACATACTGCTCCCTGCAGTGCTGCTGCTACTGCGTCTGAGTGATGTGTGTGTCCCTGATTGCTCTCTGCTGGAGCAGTATTACGTGTAAAGCATGCCAGCGTTAATGGAGCGATGTGTTTAGTCAGTCTGGGATGTAGGATACATATTTCAACACTCACGCAAATATCTCCCATACCTAACCGCCCTGCATGCTTCCATCAATACATTACCTCAGATGTCAACATTCAATTTAAACCTGTTTAAACATTCCTTTGCCGGCAGATTCCACTCACCTGCCATCTCTCCTTGATTCACTTCCTCTAACCTCCTTTAAATGCGCCTGTTTTCAGAGGGAGCTTAAATCAATAGGCTTCTGGCTGTTTTATTTACAGGGAAGTGGATCACACACCTGCTTGTGTGTTTCTTCTGCCGTTTTTGTTAGATGAATATTGTACTGTGTCAAAGGTAATATTTATATGTTTTGATTCTGGATGCTTCTAGGTTACTGGTAGGAGCCCCACTGGAAACGAATGGACAGCATCAGACAGGAGATGTGTACAAATGTCCCTTAAGCAGAAAATCTGGAGGACCCAGCTGCACCAAACTCAATCTTGGTATGAAGACTGCAGAGTTCATTTTCAAACTTTTTTGTCTTTGTTATTTCTCTTTTGTATTTAGAATTCTTTTTTTAAAATTTAGCCAGTATTTTATTATGTTAGTATGATTAAAATGACATTGTTAAAAAAAACATTGTTAGAGAATTGTTAATACTGCATATTATTATCACATTTTCTTCAATATTTCAATTAAAATTATATAATTTCTTAAACATTATTATCAATGCACATTCACTTTCCTTCATTATTGTTGGCAAGAAACTCTCTGTTAAAAATTTTCATCAGTAATTTTGTTGACTGGATTACCACTTTATGACTGAGTATAACAATTAATATATACTGAACAAAATTATAAGTGCAAAACTTTTGTGTTTGCCCCCATTTTTCATGAGCTGGACTCTAAGATCTAAGACTTTCTCTATGTACACAAAAGGCCTATTTCTCTCAAATATTGTTCACAAATCTGTTAGTGAGAACTTCTCCTTTGCCGAAATAATCCATCCACCTCCCAAGTGTGTCATATCAAGATGCTGAATAGACAGCATTATTACTGCACAGGTGTGCCTTAGGCTGGCCACAATAAAAGCCCACTCTAAAATAGGCAGTTTTATTGTATTATGGGGGGGGGGGGGGGGTCCGAAAACCAGTCAGTGTCTGGTGTGACCATCATTTGCCTCATGCATAGAGTTGATCAGGTTGTTGATTGTGGCCTGTGGAATGTTGGTCCACTCCTCTTCAATGGCTGTGCGCAGTTGCAGGATATTGGCAGGAACTGGAACACGCTGTCGTACAAGCCAATCCAGAAGATCCCAAACATGCTCAATGGGTGACATGTCCAGTGAGTATGCTGGCCATGCAAGAACTGGGGTGTTTTCAGCTTCCAGGAATTGTGTACAGATCGTTGCAACATGGGGCTGCATTATCATGCTGTAACATGAGGTGATGGTCGTAGATGAATGGCACAACAATGGGCCTCAGGATCTCGTCACGGTATGTCTGTGCATTCAAAATGCCATTAATAAAATGCACGTGTTCGTTGTCCATAACATATGCCTGTCCATACCATAACGCCACCATGGACCACTCAATCCACAATGTTGACAGCAGCAAACCGCTCACCCACACAACGTCATACTCGCTGTCTGCCATCTGCCTGTACAGTGAAAACCGGGATTCGTCGGTGAAGAGAACACCTCTCCAAAGTGCCAGACGACATTGAATGTGAGCATTTGCCCACTCAAGTTGGTTACGACGACGAACTGCAGTCAGGTCGAGACCCCGATGAGAACGACAAGCATGCAAATGAGCTTCCCTGAGATGGTTTCTGACAGTTTTGCAGAAATTCTTTGGTTCTGCAAACCGATTGTTGCAGCAGCTGTCTCAGTGGCTGGTCTCAGATGATAATGGAGGTGAAGATGCTGGATGCGGAGGTCCTGAGCAGAGCTGGTGTGGTTACACGTGATCTGCGTTTGTGAGGCCAGTTGGATGTACTGCCAAGTTCTTTGAAACACCTTTGAGATGGCTTATGGTAGAGAAATGAACATTCAATTCATGAACAACAGCTCTGGTGGACATTCCTGCAGTCAGCATGCCAATTGCACACTCCCTTAAAACTTGCAACATCCGTGGCTTTACGCTGTGTGATAAAACTGCACATTTTAGAGTGCCCTTTTATTGTGGCCAGCCTAAGGCACACCTGTGCAGTAATCATGCTGTATATTAAGCATCTTGATATGACACACCTGTGAGGTGGATGGTTTATCTCGGCAAAGGAGAAGTGCTCACTAACACAGATTTAGACAGATTTGTGAACAATATTTGAGAGAAATAGGCCTTTTATGCACATAGAAAAAGTCTTAGATCTTTGAGTTCAGCTCATGAACAATGGGGGCAAAAACAAAAGTGATGCATTTATAATTTTGGTCAGCCTATATAATTAGAATAAATACTTTTGTAATTACACATTAAAAGAAATTGTTATTATTTACTAGCAGTAAATAATTACTATGCGAAGTTGCCACAATAAGGGTTAGATTTGCGGTTTGGGTAAAGCGTTACCAGGCATGCCTTGTGAAAAGCAAAGGGGGTAAACACATTGATTCATTCAAATGCACTCCTGATCTATAATGACGTAAACATGTGGGTTCTTCACTACAGAACACATCATCTATGTCAAACATATGTGTTCTATATAATGTTAAGTGTGTCGATACAGCCTTTCTGCCAGTTTTAATATGTGCATGTGTATAGATGCACACGCATAACAGATGCACGCTGCAGATCAAATCAGGAATGTCTAGACAGGATTAACAAATATGTTTACAGTTAAAGGAAATCTTTCTGCAAAGAACATATGCCACATATGGACTGTGGTTGAATTTTATAGCTCAGCCTTTTATTTTCCTCCATCATTTGTTTTTTTTTTTCTTAAGGAAGGATATCGTTGACAAATGTCTCTGAGCGAAAGGATAAGATGAGACTTGGAATGACCCTTTCGTCAAATCCTAAAGACAACAGCTTTGTGGTGAGTTTGGATGGCTGGTTAGATAGTTAATAATGCATATTCTTTGTAATATTAAAGTCGCCTGGCATTTAAATGGTCTAAAACACTAATATTGTTAAGTGTTCAAACACCATCCATTACATTTGGAACACTATGGAATTATAATTTATGTTGAATGAGCCAATGATCTTTATGTAAATCATAAATGCATTTATTAATGGTGCAATTAATAACGTTTGTGATAATTCACAGGCTTGTGGTCCCCTTTGGTCATACGAATGTGGCAGCTCTTACTACAGCACTGGAATTTGCTCCAGAGTCAATGCCAGCTTTAAATTTTCCCGCACTATCGCTCCTGCTTTCCAAAGTAAGCACACGCACCTGCACCTTCGATTTAACAAGGACAGTTTCTGCAGTGAAATTTTTGGTAATATGTTTCCACTTTCTGTCTTAACCTTGGACTTTATTTTTATGCTGAATTTGGCCATGACAGTTTCTGGATCTGCCATAGGCAATATATTGTGAAATTAATCTTCGTTTTAAAAAGAAAATGATCTTGACTGCTCATAAAGAGCTGAGTTGTTAAATCTTTTTTCTTTTTGACGAAAGAGTCACAGACCTTGTTTTTAAATAATCACTAAAATTTGATTTTGAAAAGAACTACTACTGTTTAATGTCTTTTGTGTGCCAAAGACATCAATAACGTCTAATTTCTTCTTTCAGGGTGCGAGACATACATGGACATAGTGATAGTCCTAGATGGTTCAAATTCAATCTACCCCTGGAACGAAGTTCAAGACTTCCTTATCAACATTCTGCGGAAATTCTATGTTGGACCAGGACAGATTCAGGTGTTTTAGACTTTCTGACCAATGACAATGTGAAATATCAAATGTGCCTTTATCTCAAATGTGTGAATCGTGTGCTTGTCAGGTTGGAGTACTGCAGTATGGAGAAAAGGTGGTGTCCGAGTTTCAACTGAATGACTTCCGCTCTGTGGAGGATGTGGTCAAAGCAGCCCGTAAGATAGACCAGCGAGGAGGAGAAGAGACCAACACAGCGCTGGGAATCAGTGTTGCACGGTACTGCTAAAATAATTGTTTACTGGTATGATGACTTATAGTTATTGTCTGTTTTAATACTCTTTAAAATGCTGTTTATTCATGTCACGGCAGAGCAGGATTATCAGCAGTCTTTACTCCATTCTTCAGGGTCACGTGATCCTTTAGAAATAATTCTGATATGCTAATCTGGTCCTCAAGAAACATTACAAATGTCTTTACTGTCACTTTTACACAATGTAATGAGTCCAGGCTGAATAATAATACTAATTTCTTTAAAAAAAAAAAATACCTTTACATTTTACATATTGACATCAACAGAGCCCTCGAATGACATTTACAGAGCATAATTTAATATCTATGGATGTTCACAGCTCAGAGGCTTTTAAACAGGGAGGCAGAAGAGGAGCAAAGAAGGTCATGATCGTCATCACAGATGGAGAATCACATGACAGCGCTGACCTGCAGCAGGTCATTGAGGACAGCGAGAAGGACGGCATCACCCGATATGCCATTGCTGTAAGTATTCAGTATTCAAGTATTCTGGATCAGGTTTTTTTTTTTGGCATTGATCAAATGCACATTCTCATGCTGAAATGATGAGGTGACTTTGGACCAACCATTGAGGTCACATTCATCTGCCTCCGCCTGTGAAAAAAGGCCCAATGCTTTCATCCCTATTTATGGGGACTTATGGATTAGAATGTGGGTTTGGGCAATCGAGACAAATGCGTCATGCTCCGGCTGATTGATTCTTGGGGTCGTTCCTCACAACAGGTACTGGGCTACTACAACCGCAGAGGCATCAACCCTGAAGCTTTCCTCAATGAGATCAAATACATCGCTAGCGACCCTGATGATAAGCATTTCTTTAACGTGACAGACGAAGCAGCTTTGAAGGACATTGTGGACGCTCTCGGAGAGAGGATCTTCAGTTTAGAGGGTTGGCGACTTTACCACTCTAGCACCGCACACAGCACTGCATCATATTCATAACACAGCCCAAAACCTCAGCCTGTAAAACATTTACATCTCTGCACAGCACTACACTGTAAATCTCATTGGACCAAATCTTAAATTTTATACCACATCTCTTTGATATATGCCCTCTGCCAACTCGCTCTTTAAGACCGCTGAAATCTGCCCTGCTCTGTTGTAGGAAATGGCGGATTCTTTTGCTCTCCCATGTGTTCATTCTGTCTCTGTTTGCAGGGACTAGCAAGAATGGGACAGCATTTGGTCTCCAGATGTCTCAAGCTGGCTTCTCCACACACGTAGTGGAGGTGAGTCTGGGTGTCCGTCAGACTGTAGGTTCTCAATCGAATCTATTCCTCAAGTTCACAGCTCTTCATTTCATCTCATTTGAAAGAAAAAACCCAGACAGGTTGACCGAGATCAGATTAAGACCTACTCTGTGTGAACCAAAAGTCAGATGTTCAGTGAATGATTAGGGTTACTTTCTTTGAACCTAAACCTTATCTTTCCTCCTTCTTAAACATTCTTCATTTCTTTTCTTCTCTTTCTGTAGGTCATCTATATATGTCATTGTCAGTAATATGATACACCAAAAATATTACACCTTTACATTGGTGAGCAGATAAGAATTCCTCCCTGATAATTCAAACGAGCTTCTTTCTGATTCTCATTCCAAAGAAATGTAAATGTATATAAGTCTTGCAGGTTTTCCCAGGGAAAGGATTATTTTGAGAAGTATGGAGGAGAAGGAAAATGTCTTTTTTTCTTTTCTGTCTGAACCCAGAGCTGATATCAGAGCTGGCTTGTCATCCAGCACAGACTCAGCACCTGACGTTTTCATACTGTACCTGCTGTTCTGGCAGGCCGTCTGCCATGCTCCATCCAAAAATAAATCTGCCTAAGCTGTGCCTGGTGGGTCTATATCCATCCAAGACCTGCTCCCAACTGTAGCACTAATAATCTCTGTCCAGGTTGCACAGTTTCCTGATGCAACCCCTGATTTTTCCACTCCGTCCCCTGAAAGCAAGCACAAACTGTTGTGAGAGTTATTAATATCTTTTTTTTTTTTTGGTGAAGAAGCAGATAGGAAAACTCCAGATGGCCATTGTGATGACTGGAAATCTAATCCATCAGGCCTCTGGATGCCTGAAACAGCATCTGCAACAAAAGTAACTTAAGTGTTGAGGGGGATGAGTTGTTGGAAAGAATGTTTGCACTCTAAGAGAAAATCATACCCCTAAATCCAGATGGTACTCTCTAAAAGTGGGATGTGTGTAGGTTTAAATATTGCTTTTAGTTTACACATATTTTAATTTTACACTTTATATCATGCCCCAGCTTTGTTGTATTAGCTTTATTTTAAATGATCTCTAGAGGACATTATTTATTGAGATATGCTGCAGCAATATAAAGTGATTGCCTAAACATGATTGACAGTGAATTCAGCATTATGATTGATTGGCAACACAAAATACATTTGTTGGTGTAACTTAATTTTTATTTAATTTAACTTAACTTCTTTAGTTAATTTAGTAGAGATCACACACACTTACAACCACAATTTCCCAGTTTGTGTGATTAATCTGTGAACAGGCTGATCAAGGCAATCAAGGACGATTATCAATTTAATTTGACCTTTAGTAGGTTCCCTTTCACAAAATGCCAATTCAGTTCACACTGTCAAAAGACTCTAAGAGTGAACGCATCCACTGTGGTGGAGAGTCTAACAAGCTTAAGAGGTTTAACTGGGTAAAAATTAGACTAACAAAAGAGGGAAATTTAAAATGTGTGTCCAGTAAAAGTTTTGTGAAATCTGGGGTTGATAAAATGGGTGATGGGGAAAAAGTAAAGCAATGCAGTTCCGGTGGCATCGGGTTTAGAGGCAGTCCTGCTTTGTGACTCCATGCTGGCCTTTTAGCATGTCTTCTGCATGCGATTGTGGAGTTGGTTCTGTAGAAAAGGAAAGCTGACAGTGGATTTATGGCAATGGTGATGAGCTGCAATGGGCACCAGGTGCTCAACATCACATGTAGCCCCCAGCACTGTTCCATTTAATTGTGACTTCACAATAGAGTTGTTTAATGGATGAGGTCTCACCATAAAGACACACAATACAGGAGACTTTTCTGGAAAACTCTGGTGGTTTAATCCATGGTGCATTTTGTTCTCTGATTAAAAACCAAAAGGTCATGATTATCAGCTTTGTGTGTTTATGTTTAAGTCCTGAAGTATCGACTGAGCCAGAGCAGTGTGTTCTCAGTGGCCTGCAAGTTCGTTAAGAATGTTCCGTCTGGACTGGAATGGCTCGGAACGTTGTTGTTTGTTTATATGTAGGAAACCACCGGGAATTTCAGTTCTCTCTAAACATGAAACCATTCGACTTGCTCTCAGTCCGACTGCTGTCTTCACAATTAACAGTGCGGGAAGCCAAGGATTTTGTCCATAAATTATGACAGAATAAACTCATCACTAAGGAAATAAATTGTTTATGAGGTTTCCATGGCAATTGACTGCATAGAAGTTATGAAGGAGCTGTATGAACACTGAGAAGATTAAATGTATGAATCACTGTTTTATGTGTTCCTGAGAGCTGTACAAACAACTGAAAAATGTGAAATGTTTTAGATATATATATTTTTTTAATCATGCTTTTAATCTACAATAAGCCTAATGATATTTTGTTAATAATAACAAATAATTTTACCGCCTTCATATATTATGCTATGAAGGCATAATTGGCTTTTAAGATTTTAAGTTTTGATATTAAGTGATTGATTTCATTATTCTTCAGCAATTGTTTGAGAATTCATTCTGTTCAATTCTCAACACTATTTTTTATTATATTTGACTAAAAATTGGTAGCAAAACGCACCTAAAAGCAAAATTGCCTACTGCAGATAAAGAATTAGTTGAAAGACAGAGAACTGGCAACATAAAACACAACAAATGCCTCTATTAATTATTTTAAAGACCAAATGTCTGTAGTTTGATGGCAGACAGAAATAGAGAATATCATTAGTTTCCTGAATTTAATGTAATTGTGGATATATTCATATGCTCTGTCTGCAGGATGGAATTTTAGTGGGAGCAGTGGGAGCTTATGATTGGAATGGGGCTGTGCTGAAGGAGACTCGTCAGGGTAAAGTGGTCCCACTAAAGTCTTCTTATGAACAAGAGTTCCCAGAAGAACTGAAGAACCATGGAGCGTATTTGGGTAAAGAATTCAAACCTATACTTAACAAAAGTAGCTGTCAATGCTCATAATGGAAATGCCTCAGTATGATCTGGCTACATCTAAATGATGTCTGCTGTTTTTTTTTGTTTTTTGTTTTTGGTCTAATTCTTTCTCCACTCCTCTCTGTTCCCAAGCAAAGTGATTAATCTAGTATACTGTTTTACAAGTGACAGACATTTGTTATCATCTTTCTCATTTTGGTTTGTAGGTTACACAGTGACATCAGTGGTATCAGCTCGCAGTGGCCAGTTATATGTTGCAGGAGCTCCTCGGTTTAACCACACGGGCAAGGTCATCATCTTCACTCTGAAAAATACTGGAGAGCTCACTATATTACACTCACTCAAGGGACAGCAGGTAATGAACCTAAAAATATGCTCACAAACACTTGCAACGCACAGTGTTTGTATACAGTGCTGTTCTGACTCATTCTTCATGGCTTTTGTGTGCTTACAGCAGTCCTGTTTAACTGTATCTACGTGCTCATACTGTACAAACAGCAGTGATCAATTGGTCATTCTGTTTTCAGTTTGTTACATTTCTCTCCTGGCTTTCATTTGCCATGAGTGGACTGTCTAGATTACAAATTTATCCCAAACAGCCCATGTGCTTCTCATCACCGTCCTAAACCATGCAAATAAATTCGCTCTTACAAATGAAACACAGAGAAAATTGAATATTTTTTAAAGGAGATTAACATTTAACAGGTGATTAGCGCCACAGTAAACAGCCTTAAATATAACCCTATTAACTGTGCATCATTTTTCATGTGACTTGGCATTTACAAAGCATATACAGATGTTTGTGATTCAAAGATGCACAGGAGAAACGTGATAGTAGTGCATTTGAGTTAGGCTAAAATCTCTTTTTTTTTTTTTTTTTTTTTTTGACCAACTGCTTTTAACTACTGACTTTAGAATGATATTTATTCTGGAACTTAAATTGCCATATTATGGCATGTTTATTTTACCCTGTGTTTGCCATATTTCTGTGTCCTTATGTTATCCACTTTAAGTTGGTAGACATTTTCAAATATAATGATAAGGATATTTGTTTTACATAGAGGACAATACAAGTAAAAAGTGGCTCAGTTTAACTCCCTATGTGTTTTCATGCATTTTATGCTTACCTCAGTACATATCCAAGTGGGGTGTTTCACAGTTGTTAAATTTGTGTCCCTGTGCACCACTAGTAGTCATTTTGGTCTTGATGGATGTGTCTGTGCAGATTGGGTCATACTATGGCAGTGAGATTGCTCCAGTAGATCTGGATGATGATGGAGTGACTGATAACCTGCTGGTGGCTGCTCCCATGTTCTTCAGTGGAGGCTGGGAAAAGGGCAAAGTCTACATCTACAGAGTCACAGAGCAGGTAAAGTATCTTCGGCATTTTCTTGTGAAAAACAAGTTAATTAGCTATTGAGTAGCTATTATATTACCTCCTGTTTACTTCTTACCCAGAATACAACACTACAGATGTTGCATCTTGTCTTAAAGCCAAGGGATCCATGCTCCAATTCTGTGCCTGTGCATTAATGCACTTTCTCTTTAATGATCTCACGTAAATACTGACAGGCTTTTGCCACCTGCCATACTTCGCATCAGAGAGTAGTGGAGGGTGAACTCAGCAGGAAAATATTTCCCCCTTGAAATGTAATTATATGAAGCTCACAGAGAGAGAGAGCTGCTATAATAAATGGAAAAGGCTGGAGTGCATGCAAGAGCAATGCTGTGAATAGAGCAGAACTCCATCTTTATCCATTTAGCTCGTATAAGCCATTTCCTTACGGCCTTAGCCAGGAGACCACAATACCTCAGGTTGCAGCCAGACACTGGGTACATCAACAGAGCTGGTCATCTGCACTGTTTTACTGAAATAATTGATCATGGTTAAAGTCACTGCTCCTCAGAAAAATGATCAGTATATACTGTCCGTTTATTATGCACACCACCCTTCTTTTCTCTTCTCTTCTCTTCTCTAATGCTAATCTAATAGTTTTATAGGAAGGCTGAGAAAACAACTGATTTCACATGTCTGTCGTTGTCTAGCTGTATATTTTCAGAGAGAGAGAGAAAGATTTAGGAATTTAGGAGGAGGGTGATGTGCATGGCTAATTACTCTCCCAAATACTTGGCTGACGTGAACAGTCTTTGCTTTGAGAAACTGCACCTTTCTCTCAAACTTTTCAGCCATTTGAAACAAATTGTTTTCAGAAGCACAAATAACTACTAAATTACCGGATAATATAGGAGTTCACTTGACCTTGGGAGTCTGGTTTGGACTGTAATAGTAAATGTTTGTGCTTAAAACTATTTAAAACTATTTATTTCAGTCTTGTGGAATATTTTAGCATTTCTTCAAATATACTGTATGTGAAACTGCATTTAAGGCTGTCTCTGTGAAGCAGACTTTGTTCAATTTGTTGTATTTAGTCAACAATGTCGCCCAAATTTCTTACATAAACACATTGTAGGTTGTCGTCGTGGTCTCTGCATCTGGATAACAAATTCCTCAAAAGATTGTCTCTGGTTACAGAAATGTTTACCTCTTATCCATGACCTAAGTGGATATTTCCCTCATAAACAGACTCTTCTCAGAGTTTCTACATTTGTTTATGATAGGAATGTGATATAAATATAAAAAAAAATGCTCTTCTTTCTCATTAAAAGTTTGCATTGAACATTTTTGCCCAATAGCAGTATAAACTTTCATGTAAATAGGTTTCTTTTATATCTCTTTTAAACCATAATATTTATATATACTGTATTCCCAAAGTATTTTTTCAATTAAGACTTCAAGATTTCAGTTTTAAGCAAAAGCAGCATTGAATTATGGGTTAGATGAATATCCAATGTAGAAATAGGAGTTTATATCTAGAGTTCAATCCAGTGCATTGTGGGGCCAGCTGACTTCATTAAAGAGCAGAATATCTGAACATTGTTGGATTGTGAACCTATTAGTTTACCCCCTACCGTTGCCAATTTTGGTGTACAAGCTATCAACTTTTATGGAGCACCAAGGCTGATTTTGTTCTCATCATGCTGTATCTAAATTATGTTCTCCCTGATGGCAGCCTTTTTTGCTTTTTTTCCTATCAGCCTCGTTTTATACTGGAGGGCTCGCTGGAGATTTTAGATCAAGGTCAGAATGCCCGTTTCGGCTCTGCACTGGCCCCTGTGCCTGATCTTAACGGGGATTCATTTAATGATGTGGTAATAGGAGCTCCGTTAGAGGATGACCACAAAGGAGCCATTTACATTTACCACAGCCAACGCAACAGAATACTGAGGAAATATAAACAGGTACTGCATAAATGTCCAGCTACTCTCTTGTGTGTTAATTAATCTGCATGTATTTGCTTTGAGTAGATAATTATGGCAAGACTTTGCATCCATCTCTTCTTTCTGTCAGAGGATTGGTGCTATTCAGCTGGCCCCAGGTCTGCAGTACTTTGGTCGCAGTATCCATGGGAAGATGGATATGAATGGAGATGACCTGGTGGATATAGCTGTGGGATCTCTCGGTGCTGCAGTACTTCTGTGGTGGGTTTCTAACACAAGGTTATTTATACTCTCCTTAAAGGAATAGTTCACTCAAAAATGAACATTTTGTCATAATTTACTCACCCTCATGTCATTCCAAAGCTGTTTAAGTTTCTGTCAAATTTTGAACACAAAAGAAGATATTTTGAAGAATTTTGAAGAACCAAACAGTTGTTGGTCCACATTGACTTCCATTGTAAGGAAATAAATACTATAGAAGTCAATGGGGGCCATCAACTATTTGACTACCAGCATTCTTCAAAATATATTTTTTGTTCTTAACATAAGAAAGAAACTACAGGTTTGGAATGACATGAGGGTGAGTAAATCGTGACAACATTTTCATTTTTTGGTGAACTATCCCCTTAAATACCACAATAATGTAAAATGTTTGCTTTGCTGCAGGTCTCGAAGTGTTGTCCGAATCCATGCTATTGTTCGATTTGAGCCCAGCAAGATCAACATATTCAATAAAGACTGTCGGAGAGGGGGGAAAGATGTGACCTGCATGTCAGCTATTGTATGTCTGAATATCACAGCTAGGACTCCTATCAGAGACTCACAGGAAATAGGTCAGTATTTATATATTTTTTAGTGCTGTCAAATGATTAACTGCGATAATAATAATAAAAGTTTTATGTATGTGTACTGTTTATTTATTATGTATATATTAATATACACACATACATTATATATTTTGAATGTGCATGTGTATACATTTATATATTTACATTATTATATTTTATATTATATAGAAATATATTATATATGTTCACATAACATATTTTTCTTAAATATATTCATGCATGTGTTTGTAAATACATTATATATATATTAGTATACACTCTAATATTATGCAAACAAAGATTTTTATTTTGGTTGCGATTAATCACGATTAGTCGTTTGACAGCCCTAATATTTGTTATTTATTTATTTATTTGAAATACCACTGTAAATAAATAAAAATACTGAACTAAAAAAAAATACTGAGTCTTTCTGAATACATATAAATTGGTATATAAAAAGTTGAATCTCTATAAATTGTTGCTCATTCATTAAATCGTATTCATTTATGAACTTATTATGTAAATAAAATGATTTTTGTGAAATGACTACATCAGTTGTACTGCTGGATTGCAACAGTTCTTTGGTCAAAGGCTGAAAAGCTTAGGTTTCACTGAAAAACACTCGAAAAATGTTTTGGAGAATAGGAAGATATAGAAGTGCTTAGAGTTGACAGCTGGTGAGGTTTACACACCACTGACCAGCTGCACATCCAGTGTAGTTCACGTATTAAAGTATGCCACGTATTAGCATGAAAAAGATATCATCAGTAGTGATGAATTGTTCAACATACACTAATCTTTTGATCTTTCATTTGTTGCTTTTGTTGATTTAAGATTTACCTTGGGAATGGAAAAGAAAAGCTGATTAGCCAGCTCTGGAAATTATAAAGTAGACACATTGGGTAAAGACTCTGGCTGAAATAATAAAATAAATTAGTATAAAAACTATTTAGCTTGTGTAATATTGTGTCCAGAAGCTAAAGTCTTTAAAACAGCAGAAAAGATCAGTGGTATATTATAGATAGTTGTGTTTTATGCCCTACACATTAAGTAGAAGCACAAATCGAGGCAGACTGGACTGCCTTGCTGCATTAAAGTGCCTCAGTCCCTCAGGACAGGGCTAGTTAGTGTTTGACACATGCAGTTTGACTTAAGGCCTTGATGACCACAGGTTTGTTTTAAAGAGCCACACAGATGGGAAATCAAAAATTACCTGTATTGCAGTGTATGATGTAGCTGTCCATCAGTGTAAACAATGTGCAAAGTAATTAAACCAAAAAGTACACGATTTATAAAGTTATTGGCTTCTAAAGTAAGAAGTCGACTCTGAATCGCTGAAACGAGTCGTTATAGATTTCAAATCTTTTGTATGTCACTAGGAACACTTTGCATAATAATCTCCGCCTACCATCTCGGGAGAAACGAAACTCTGACCTGCCCCCCCCCCCCACACACACACACAGATGCTCTGGTTGGTGTGATAGCATCATGTCGAGGAGACAGTGTGTTTTTAATTGCAAAGGCAAGTTTGTTTTATTTTCACTGCCAAAGAATGAAGATCAGAAGAACCAATGGCAAAAATTCATTTTTACCACAATACCAGAGCAGTACAACAAATCCCTTTTGTTGTGTTCACATTTCACTGATGACTGCTTTTCTAATCTCGGTGAGTACAACGGGATTTTCAAAGCGTTTGGCCATAAAAGAGGGTTCATTACCAACTTTATTTAGAACAACGAGCATCTCCGAATCACAACGCGAAGTATGATTATGAAGTTATGTGTTTGTTTTCTCCTGAGTGTCTTATCAGTATGTGTGCTGTCTGCGCTGATCTTCATTTACAAACACGTCATTAAAATGAAGTGTAACTCCGTGAATACTCAACGAAGAGACATGAGAGCGATATCTATAGAAAGCTTGACATGTCTACTTTAAAACTAAACAAGTGCTGCCGATTCTTTATTCTGTGATAAAGTAATCCATATGAAAACAACGGGATGTCTGTTTTTCATGTCTCCCTTCGTTATATCTAATGTGACCACACCCCCGCGCTGAACGCACTATTCAGATTCAAACTGAAGCGCGCGGCTTGAATACACCCACACAGAAGAAAAAGCAGCGAGACTGTTCAAGTTTTTTTATTTTACTGTTTGCTTCGCGGTGAGAAGAATAAGACATAATTCACCCCAAACAGATGCTAACGCATAGTTTACCGTGAAGTTGTGTGCGGAACAACCAATCAAACCTGACTATGTTAGTTGACCAATCAGAACACAGTATGCTACCGAAAGGTGGGGTTTAAGGAAACTGAATCTTTTGAACAGCTTTGCACGAACCGTTCGGGGATCTCTGAGAATTGAGGTAATTTTAAAATGATATTTTGACAAAATGACAATGTTTTTTAACCTTGGATGGATTTAAACCTTATAAACAGTGATAGGAAGCTTAGAATTTTCATCTTACTGGCTCTTTAAAATACATGTGCGTGGAAGGTCAGGTTCCTGTGTAACGTGTAGGACCAGAGAGCAGCACAACTGTTTTTAGTTAACCTTCATTACCCCAGAGCATCTCCATCATTCCATGGGTGTGAAGCCAATATAATGGTCTCAGAGAGATGACATGTCTTAGTCTTTAGGGCCATTCAGGGGGATCGGACTTCTGGGGCAATACAGATGAAGGCACATATTTTATTTTGATCTAATTCTCCTCACATGGGGAGGGTTTTGAATATGTTAAGCTTTTAAGTGTGTTGTTTATTGGTAGGCCTACGCATTTTTCAAATTTATGAGATTTTAAAAAGTAGGATAACTAAGTTTATAGGCTTTTCTCAGCCCATGAACAAGGTTCAAATTGTCTTTCAGCATACTCATTTTTGAACCTTGATGGACATCCTCACAACATTCAGGTCTCTTAAAGGGGTTTGCCTTAAAATTTTATGGATGTTTTTTAAGGCCTCAAAACTCCCAAATTGTTTCACCTCTAGAGTTTCCTAAATCTGTCTGTAGTCCATACTTGGTAGAGCACTATTGTGTCCATAAATAAATGCCCCTAAAGTTGATAACACTTTCATTTAGTGTTATAGCTAATGCCTTCAATGTAATAATGATGCAAAGTAACTAAATATTTGAGAAATATTTCACTGTATGTTCACTCTTTTCCTTTCACTTCTCCTAGCTATCAGCTACAATGCTTTCTTTGAGGAGAAGCGCTTCAACCCTCGAGCTGTGTTTGATGACCCAGATCACCAGCAGCCACAGAATCTCACACTGCTTCCTGGAGAGGAGAAGTGTGACCACATCTTCTTCCACGTCATGGTTAGCTCTCACCTCTTAGGTCACCAAAGTGTCACAAGAGGGCATTTGCGTTGCATTTAAAATAATTGGTAATAAAACATAATCCACAATGACAACATAGCAGCATTCCTACTTTATTAAGTTCACTTTCTAGTATTACAACAGCAGATTATATTCTTCCAGTTCACTCTTTAATAGCCATTTATTTAGATTGAGAGATTTATGGTTTTGTAATGTTGATACAGGAGACTACAGACTATGCCAGACCCATTATATTCACAGTAGAAACTGAGCTATTGGAACTGGATCAAGGCCCAGTTCTGGATGATAGCTGGCCGACTACAGTGAAAACACAAGTGAGTGTCTTTAGGTCAAGAGAAACCTTACTGTTACACTCTATATCTTTTGTTAACAACATTAACACACACTATGAATTATGAAGCATGCTGAAACCTATGCGTGTAATAGCAATAATTACATCTAAAAATTTCTCTCCAGCTTCCCTTCTGGAACGGTTGTGACGAAGATGACCACTGTGTTCCAGACTTGGTGTTACAGTCTAAGACTGATCTAATGAATCGCAAGTAAGACAAAGCCCACACACATATGCAGAAACACTCACATGTACACATGCTCTCATTCCCCTCTCTTCTTCCACAGGCAGTTCTGTGCCCAGGCGTTTCGAGCAGGCAGTCTATTATGTCAGAGTCAGACGCCAGCAGAACCTTCTGAGCGCATTATAGAGGGATCCAGGAAGAGGATGGTTGTAGATGTTCGTCTGGAAAACAGAGGGGAAAATGCATATGGAGCTCAGCTTAACATCACTAACTCTCCAAACCTACACTTCTCCAGCCTTATAGTGAAGGTACAACATCACTTTGATGGCTTAGTTTTTTGATACCTGATGAGAACTGGTTGGTTGATTTGTTTCAATGTCCATTCATTCAAAACTTGATTGATACTAATGACCTTGGTGAAATGCATCTGCAATAGTATTTGTGAATATAAAGTTAATTCTGTTCTCTCTTTCTCTATTCATAGGATAACTCTGAAATACATATAGACTGCCGCAGTGACAACAGGCGAAAATATGAGAAATCTTGCAATATTAGTGCACCCTTTATGAGAGCAAAATCACAGGTGAGTTGCCATTGCCACAGTTTTTAAAACTCACAAAGGCTCCATTTATTTGATCAAAAGAATGAATGCAGAGAACACACAGTAAAAACAGCAGCATTGTGAAATATTATTACAATTGAAAATAACTGTTTTCTATTATGTGATTTAAAACTCTCTTAAGATTCCCATGATGCAAAACTTAATTTTCAGCAGCCATTGCTCTAGTCTTCAGTGTCACATGATGAATGCCACATGTTTAAAACAGTTGTGCTTCTTAAAACATAGGATTCTTTAATGAATCAAATGTTTAGAAGAATGTATTTTATTAGAAATAGAAATATTTTGTAGCAATTGAAATGTCATCACTTGTGATACATTTAATGCATCCTTGCAGAATGTAAAGAACTAGCATGTAGTTTCACTAAACCCTTGTCATATTTCCCTAATGTGTCTAATATAAATGGTTGGTGAGATGTTTTTCAGGAGCCTGAGCCAGGCCAAATGTATTTTGTTAACTTAGGCATTTAGCATATTGGACTCCATATGCAGAATTATGTATTGTATATTCCGGGCAGATGTTTTATTGCCATGCTCAGCAACTCAGGTTATTCTAGGGACAGCACTAGCTATGAATGAATGAATCAGTGAGTGAGGGATTTATATAGCCGACTGTGCTCTAGAAAGCCTTGCTTACACAAACATATTGGACCACACAGTCAAAAACTATATAGACTTATCCATATTACCCATCTGCAGAACCATCAGGAGCTATCACAGAAATACCTAAGTCTTTACGTCTGGAATGTTCACGGGGCATAAACATACTCACAAAGTCACCAGCACCCTGAAGTTTCAGAATGATTCACTTAGTGTCCTTTTTTCTGCTGACATTTAAGCTTGTGTTCAGGCATCTCCAGAAAAAGAAAACATGAGGCAAGAATGCAATGCAAGAATACTGTTACCATACGGTTACTACGTCCATACAGAGCAAGGCCCATCAATCACACGGCCTGGACCACAGAAGTCTGTCCTGCGCTAGGGCACTGCTTTGATAGGAAACTGGTCAGCAGCTTCTCACAGAGTCCTGATTCATTTTCTTGAAGTTTGGGGGTCATTGGAGCAACACTTGTGGCTACAGGGAGAGATTTTATTGGCCCACTTGGGAGCCTGGTTCTGCTCAGAACAGTATGCGATGGGGTTAAAGTGGAATAAAAGGAGGAGAACTCAGGAGGAGAGAACGTAAAAAGGATTTTCCATGCTGTTTTGTGGCTCTACTTACCAAGGGGGAATAAAGAGTTGCCCACGTAGTTATAGCTGTGTCCAAATGCTTCCATTTCTCTGAGCAAGAATAAAACTTAAAGCCAGCTCTTGTGCTTTAAAGGGATAGTTCACCCACAAATGGACATTCTGTTATTGTTTACATGTCATTCCAAACCTGTATGACTTTTTAATTTATTTTATTTTTGCTAAATGCAAAAGACAGCATTTATTGTTTTGGGTACCATGTTGTTTAAGACCTCACTGAGCTGATCTTCATTGTATTGAGGAACAGTTGGAACATTCTTTGAAATTAGCTTCTTTTAGATATAAAAGAAAAAATACAATTCTGGAATGACAGAAAGATGAATGCTTTCAATTAGTCAGACTTACAGTACATGATCAAATATCAAATAAGAAGTAGAAGATTCATTTTGTAAACTGCATGGAGGCTTGGATTACCACTGAAGTGGTGGCTAGAGCCGCAGCTTCATGAACTGCAGCAGATGTTCACTGGGAGAGTCTGTGTATCATCTGTATCTGTGTTTTGTCACTGTGAAGAGATGTTTATACAGGATATGGAAGTTAATACCTCATGTGGTGGTTAGACTGCTCAGTGAATAGCCAGAAGCAGTGGATGAAGCCCTTTCTTCCACACAAATGATGTTATTTGTCTGTAGAAAAAGGCTAAAGGCAGACTAGCGTAAAGGGTCTTGGCCTGTTTGTATCATTCTTGTATATCCAGACAGGCTGTTTGCCTTGGAAAATATTGGTTCATCTTTAAAAATGTAAGTTTTGGATATGATCAGGGTATAAATTTGAATTCTGGAAGCGAGGAATCCAGAAACTAGGGATGAGCTCATATTTGAACGTGTGTGAAGTTGGAATGGATGAGAGAAAAACTAAACAGTAGCATGCATGAAATTGTAAGGAGTGACAAAAACACTTTGATCAAGCATTACTCTATTGCTCTTTCTCCAGGTGACATTTCGTTTGGAATTTGAATTCAGTCACTCTGTGCTGCTGGATCACATACGGATCATGTTGGAGGTTACCAGGTAGGCTTTGTCTGAGATGTTGTAAAGATTTGGATATGAAAAAAATTTGGGAACAATGCAATTAAGAATATGAAACTGAAAAACTCTGAATTGTATTTATTATTGTAAGTCTCGTGATTAAAAAACATAAGATTAAGAAAAAAATCCACAAGAAAATTCAATGATTTGCTTAAAAAAAAAATCTGTTTATTTTTTGGAGCACATTTTATCCTGTGCAGGACAAAACAACAACAACAAAAATACACATTGATCACTGGATGACTAAACGGCCAAATTAAAATCTGCTAGATGTGGTCTCAGTTAAAGTGTCTAACATTGCTGATGGTTTGGAATGTTATGAAACTCTGAGGGAAAGGATCTTGGACACGGAGATGCATGAGCTGGAATGTTAAACTCCTGATACATGCAGCCAAGTGTCACTTCGGAGTGAATCCTGCCTGGGAGGTTTCTCATGCCTATTCTTATGTCTCTGCAGTGAGGGTGAGGAAGTTGTCCTACACGATAACATTAATAACATTTTCTACACTCTGAAATACGAAGCTGATCTGCTCTTCACAAGGTGAGATAGATGTGTGTTTGCTTGAGTGCTCTAATCAATATGTGTGATTGTGGAAGTTGGAATAGTTACAATACACTTTGATTCTGTCAGGGACTTTTACCCTACCCGATTTGAGCTTAAACCAGACCTCTCTCTAGAGGAACCTAGTGATTTCAACCCTCCGTTCAACTTTACCTTTCAGGTGAGGTCCACTTCATTGCTATCTATAACTAAAAAGAGGAGGGCCCTCATGTTTCCAACAAACCAAACATGTTTTCTCTATGCATCACAGATCCAGAACCTTGGTTATTTTCCGATCCAAGATTTGCAACTGTACATTGCAATCCCCGAGGTCACAAAAAATGGTAATCAACTCCTGCAGATCAAAGATTTCCATATTGATCAGGTGAGGAGGACACAACTAGACTAGTTTTACACTACTTGTTATCACAATTTGCCTTAGATTTCCAAAAATATTTATAAATGCTGGAAAATGCTATTTCCCAAACGTTTGCCTGATATACAGTCTAGATGAATCCGTGCTAGTTGCCAAAAGTCAGAGCCACTTTGCAGATTTGAGTTGAGAGATTTTTTTAACTTCAGACTATGATTACATCCATCTGGATGATATCAAACTTGTTTTATCAGGCCCAGATTGGCTAATCGGAAGGACGGGGAGAATTCCGGGCTGGCAGTGTTGTTTTTGTACGAAAGTAAAATTATTTTTAGAATAATTGTACATAAAACAAATGCGATTATTTCTGAGAACTTAATTTTTTTTTACATTTTTTTAAAATGTTGTGACATTTGGCAAGTATAGTAACCCATACTCAGAATTGGTGCTCTGCTTTTAACCCATCCAAGTGAACAAACACAGCAGTTAGAAGTGAACACACACCTGGAGCAGTGGGCAGCTATATCCAATGCCCAAGGAGCTACTGGGGGTTCAGTGCCTTGCTCAAGGGCACTTTAGCCGTGGGTATTGAGGGTGGAAGAGAGCTCTGTTCATTCTACCTACAACTCTTGCCAGCACCGAGACTCGAACCTGCGACCTTCGGGTTACAAGTCCAACTCTAACCATTAGGCCACAGCTACCCATTATAGGCCAGAGTCTGACTAAATGTTTTTATGCAGACATTATGGTACAGCACAAATATTTTGAGCTTTTTTTTTTTCCTCCATTGTTTCCTTATAAAGAAGCACAATTGTTTGTCACAATTGGGCTGAAAATGAATTTCACTCTGGCCCTGTGTTTTATATTTCAAACCGATTTTAAAACACTTGCTTTTTCATTTTTCATGTGTCGATTGCATCAGTCTAAATATTCTAATTATTCAATTAGTTTTTAGTAATTAGTTCAATTAGTAACTGATTTTTAAAATTACATTTCTGCATTTGGCAGAAGCTTTTAAAGTGAATTACTGCACAATTCTTTCAAGATATACATTTTATCAGTTCATACATTCTCTGGGAGAAGAACCCATTACCTCGACATTGTTAGCGTCATGCTCTACTGTTTTTGAGCTAAAGGGAATGATATTAATAGTGATTTGTGTCTTTTTTGTAATAATAGTGCTTTGTGCCTTTTTCCATCAGGAAGGTGGAAGTCATTGTATCCCCCCTCAGCATGTGGCACACAGTCGGGCGTCTCCGGAGGATCTCTCACGAACATCACGACTGGTAATACCCTCTCTGCACAGGCTTAAAGTGTCACAGACAAAATGTGTGCCACATTCCAGACTTTTGCTTTAGCACTTCATAAAAGCCTGGCTTGTGTTGTTATGGTGCTTTATAGTTTGCCTGATTTAGGGGCTTTCAGATATGAGATGTTGATTTAATGTGCAACAGCAAAGCACTTCTCTGCAAAATAGTTGGTTTTACTCTCTGAATAAAGCCACTTGAGTTTAATAAATTGTGTCATAAATTATTGGCAAATCTTGTTCATCTTCAAATAATTCTAGAAATGTTATTTTGTTTTTGAAGATTCTTGTATGTCTGAGGTAGGGAGTTTTGTAATGCAACTCTAATGCACATCAGATTCCCACCACAAGCATCTGGGTTTCATCAGTAAGATTGTCTCTTTGTCAGAGAAATGTTCCTTGCTCATTTGCACAGAACTACTCCAACACCCTGACGGTGCCAGTGCAGTGTACTGTCAGCCTGCCTTCCTACAGAGACGTCAGTGTGAGAATCGGTGGATCCCTCCGAACTGATGCATTGCATGCGGTGAGTAGCTGTGACTTTGCAATAACAATCTGATGAAGATGAAGAAGTATAATTTGGAAAGAACTTGTAATCAGGGCACAGTGTTCACACAACATGTAGGCTTTGGTCGAGAGGAGGATCTCCCAAAACCAATGCAAACCTATGATCGGACCAGTAATTAGAGGCAAGAAGTCATGCAGTACATGTAGACATACTGTAATCTGGTTTTGTTTACATTTTGTACTTTTTTTATTCCTTTTTTCTCTCGCACAACAACAAACAAGAAAGGCACATGCTTTGAATTTACAGTGACACCAGAAAGTAATTTGGACACTTAATCCACACGCAAAATGTTAAATGTCTGCAGCCAAAAGTCAAAGCAGGTGGCATTTGTTTTTGAAGGGGGAAAAAACACTTAAGTAAAACAAGTGTTGCTTAGACAATAGCTATATTGTTTGAAAGTAAGAAATATTATTTGTATAATTTGTGGCTGTCAAATGTTAATATAAGTTCCATAGTTAATATGCCTCAAAAAGAGAAGGAGTTACACATTTGATAGTCCACTTTAGACATCTATAACAGTAAGTAACTTTGCAGCTACTGTACATGTCAACTAACTCAGAGTATTAGTAGACTGTTAGGTTACAGAGTAAGTTGAATCCATTGATGTATTTAAAAAGTTACTTACAATCACTTATATATAGTTGCTTACAGATTGATGGTGCAAGTAACCATCAAAAAGTCAGTCCACTAATATTCTACATCTACTAATACTTTAATGACTGGTAGTTAGGACATAGTTGCAAAGCCATAAAATGTCTGAAGTACACTGTCAAAATTAAAATGTTACCAAGTTAAGTTACATTTTAGTTAGAGTGAAGCATCATTTTTTGCAGTGTCCACTTGGTTTGATATTGTTTATCTAAGGTCAGACATTTTGCTAGAAGTATGGCTTTCTCCACCACTTCTCTAGTTTCTCACTTTCAGTGCTTGCTCTCTCCAACTTTTGCACATCCACTGAAGTAAGCATCTGTAAGAGAAACTGAAAACTGTTTTTCTTGTCACGGGCAGCTGAAGTTCAAAACCCTCGAGCTGGTGACGACAGCCTCAGTGGAACTGAACCCATCCAGCCCTATGTTTCTGCCTGAAGAGAGGCCAGTCAGACATGTGAGTCACCCTTTATACACACAAGCATTTACAGAAACCCATAATACAGAAACACTGCAGGACAACATGTTTAGACTAGGTGAAAATAAATCCATGACTGAATTTGTGAAGATGTGGTTAGTATGAGGAGTTGCTGTTGTCTTTTTCATCCTTGGCAATTTTGACTAAAACATTGATAAATGATGTGTTTCATTCATCTGTCAGAAACAGTTAAGAACAATTGTACACAAGCATGTGATATAAACATCCTTATGCTAACATTACTGAATGTTTGACTTCATACACTCATGTGCACTGGTTTTCTCATGCCAGAACCTTATCTTTACACACCAGTGTCTTCTGGTGAGCTACTGTGTGTGTTGTTTCACCACAGTAAAAGAACCTGGAGCCAAAGGGACCGAAAGGACCAGCAGCACACTTCAGTTCTGTTCTCTTCTGTATTGCTGTGAGGTGCTGCCATCTGTAGGCAGGCCAGAAAATAGACATAAATACTAACATGAGGAAATCTGAACTCAGCTGCAGCAGATGAAACATGAAATGTGATAACTTGTTTAGAACAGAAAAGTAGTACCAAGATATACAGAGAAAAGACTTCTGAGGAACCCAACATTCATACCACAAGCAGCTATAATAAGATCTCTGGTAAAGCAGAATAGCTTGTTATATTTTTTCTTTTGTATGTGTATGTTTTTTTTTTTAGATAGTCCTGGAGATCAGGAAAGAGGAGGATTACCGTGTTCCCATCTGGATTATCATAGGCAGCACACTTGGAGGCTTGTTACTCCTCTCACTTCTCATTTTGGCACTTTGGAAGGTAATGTTTACTTATTTTTTAAGCATGCACAGATGCATGCATGTAAGCATGGATGGATTTAAGAATAGACAGAATAAATCTTGATTATTACTATTATTATTATTATTATTCCACTCCAATAGTTGGGGTTTTTCCAAAGGCAGAAAAGGCGTGAGGAGATTGAGAATGAGGCTAATGGCAAGATGATGGAAGAGCGATAACGCAGGCTGCTCATGAGGGTTCTGACAGGCCTACATCTCAGGGACCAACCAACAGCAACATTAGACGTCTCTGAAACAGACAGAAAGGGAGAAAGAGAGAAAAACAGGACTTGAGGCAATGAAGAAAGGAGAGGGATTTGCTCTGTGCACTGGACGACCTGTTGTTCAACCATGAAAAACACTGCAATGACGCTCACCATGCCTGCACTGCTTACTGAGCCGACCCTGCAGACGGGTCTCCATCTAACTTCTCACTCCAAATCAAAACCCTCAGATGGCAGGTTGAGGACATGTCTTCTGGCAGACACTTAGAAGATGCATTCAAAAAGAAAAGCCTTTTTCACGGGGTCTTTGGAAATGCAATCATTTGCATTTGATCCTTGGTCAAATCCAGTGTCTGACTCTGCAGATATACAAGAGAAACCTCAAAGGGCTGTAACTCTATAATACAGCTATGTTTTCTGGTGCTTCTTCTTGGACATCTGGAAAAAAGGGACATTTTGGAGGTAAAAAGTGCAAAAGTTAGCTCAATTTATTGTAATGCCTGTCATTATTATATGTTATGTAATATTAGGCACTGGAGTATGTAGCTCTGTGTTTTTTGCAGTGGCCATAATTTATTGAATAGGAAATGGACTGTTGTGGACTTAGTACAATTTTGTAAAGAATTATTCTCCTCTAATACTCTAAATAATTATACATCAGCATTTTATGTTTTTCTGTATGCTCATTCTTCAGTCTCAAATAACAATAGAGGTGGACATTTACTATTTGACTTTTTTTAAATATTGATGCACTTTTTATATTGTAGTGATACAAACTTGAATTTTGTAAATATACAGGTTATCTTTGTTACACAGATTTCAGTTGTTTGCTTTCATGAGGATGGTGGCATTGTAAAGCATCTCTAGTGAGATGTCAGTCCCAGTTAAACTTCCACGATTGAGCAGCACATCCTCTAATACGCTTCACACCTCAACAAGTAGCCTTTGAGAAAGGGTATGCTTACTGTACAGTACGTCATCCAGACATTTGATGGTTAACTCAATTTAGTTATTTAGAATATTGTTCAAATGTTCCCTAATATCAAATGATGTTGAGTGTTTACAATGCTATGAAACATCCTTATCATTTGTGGTATTGTAGTCAGGGATCCCTATTCTCCAATGCTTTATCATATATATGTGTGTGTGTGAATATACCTGTCCAAGAATATAAAATAAATATCTAAATAAAGAATTTGGAAAAAGAATGAGTGTTTATAAATGACGAAGAATACTAGCTCTTAAATGCTTAAATTATATGAGTAAATCTTCCCAAATGTATTCATATAATATTGTCAAAGTAACTTGTAGACTACAACTTGCTGATAAGTATTGGCAGCCCACTGTTTTATTGAAACATTATACATTTGTTCCACTTTTGAACAATTGTAAAAAGAAATGCATGAACATTGCAAGTATGTTTAAAGTATGTTAGATATAAATGGATCAATAAATGGCTAATCTGACAGGTTATTTTTATTTTTTTCAAAAGTCACAAAGAATGCAAATGTATTCTTAGAGTACAGACTGAATGATAAAAGATAAAGGATATATAATGAAATACATTTTGTGCATATAACATTCAGGTGTTATTCACTGTAATATATCTCAATGAGAAGATTTAGACTCATAAGAGTGTCAGCGATAAAACAGAAGTACAGCTGCTTCAGTTATCTCTTTGGAAGCACTCCATCCTGTATTAGTACCATATCCATCCCAGTCGAAGCTCGTAAAGTCCCCACACTGTCTAGGGACGCCCTCAGGAAAGTGTCCACCTCCACCAATACAGAACTGCAACAATAAGAGTACATTACTAGCAACACAAGGTGTATTTCTTCAAATAACATTAATGCTGTAGTTTTATTTTTGTTATAAGTGTATTACTGTAAATGCATCCATGTAATATTGTCTGATCTGAATTATTATAACACAAATTCTGTTCATTAATGTTGTTAAAAAATAATCCATATTATTTTTAACTCACATGTTCGGTGTGACAACCGGTTGGTTTAACACCTGAACAAATAGCCATAGCTGCCTTTTCGTAATTGAAGACCCTGAATGTGATGAATCCAGGCTCAAATATTCCTAACAACAAATTCACAAAATATATCATTGATGAAGATCTGTCATTGTAGATCCACATACAACAGTAATCAGATTACAAAAGGGATGATGGCTTAAATAATAGCATCACTGAACGATACAAAGATTTTATGACTGTCCTTCAATTTAGCTCCTTTTTTTTAAAAATATTTGAAAAATATTGGCTTAAGATGTATTGCTGTACCTCTTGAATTAGGACCATACAGATATTTTGTTGATATAGCATTTCCAGTATCATACACTATTGGAATAACAGGTCCATCATCAACGTTGCATGTCCCGATTCCAAACCTCACAGGGAATTTCTGGGAAAATGAAGATAAATGTCCGCTTTAGCTTTGCCTTTATGTGTGTCAATGTTTCAAACTTAAAAATTGTGTCGAAGTTTGTTTGACCTTGAACAAACTCAAAAGGTTTCCTCCATGTAGGGTTAAGAAGTGATTTTCAGTGTGGTATCTCAGGATGGAGGCAGTGGTCCAGTGTTCCAGTTCACTATTATTAGGAACATGCCACACAGACACATCCTGTGCCACAATGTCAAAATATCCAGGATTCTGTCAAGTCAAGTCACATTTATTTATATGCTTTATATAATGCAGTTTTGTTCTGTTTCAGATTCTAGATAAATCATTTGATGTCAGTCCAGTGTCTTAATATCCTTTATGTTGTAATAAACATACCTTATAATCATCACTTGTGGCCGCTTCGGCAGTTCCAAATGTGACTGTGTTTGCCCATGTCCCGTCACCATCAGGACGGTTTGGGTCGCTGCCCTGCTGACTAGACCAGCGATCACCAACAGTACACTTTCCATGCATGTTGTTTTCATGAACACTGGCCACCAGCGTCCAGCCGCCGCCAGCAGTGGTCATATCACAGAACGTCTGGTAAAGGACCCCTCTTGATGAGATCAGATAGTACAGGCCGTCTGAATGAACAGAGGTATTCCTGGGTCAAATAAATGCAGTTTGGTGCTTAAGATAGCAAAAAAAAAAAAAAAAGATTGTACCATCATAAACATGATACTTCTCACGAATTTCTTTGCAGCTTCGAGCAACATATTTAATTCGGCCCAGAAGTTTTGTAACCTCAGGGTTGATATTGGTTTCATCCATAGTAATACATGGTGCTTCTTGTTGAGTTGCTAAAATATGAAACATAAAGACAGTGTATATATATTTTGATACGAAATGAGATATATTAATTAAATGAAGAAAAAAATACACCCACTTAATGCTACGTCACAGAACCATAGATTCAGTGAGAGTGCGAGGCTGAGAAGGAACCCTGGAAACATTTTTGGGCTTTGAAAACAAAAGGAGAAAAGTTATTCACAATAACACATTAAGCACATTTTTCTTTCACCAGCCTCATCGCTATTCTCTGCGTACAGTTTTTCTCAGTCATGCTGTAATTTGTCAAGCAAAACAAGCTGATTCATACTGATGAATAGTTCTCAAGTGAATCTTGACTTTCACTATGAGAACATGAGGAACGATAACCAGGAAGTCCAGGAACGCCAGAAATATTTCTGCATGTACCGTTTTGTCTAAGGGGCGTTTCCTGTTTTACCTTTCTAATAAAATAGTCCTGTCTTTTTTTTCCTGTGTCGACAAACAGTAAAAAAGCGTGAATCCTGTCCAATCTCTTGCAATCAATATCCAACATACATCAATGTGGAAGTTTATACTATAGGAATTAATTTATGCCATTGGATGCTACAGAACATATTGTGCATTTTTATAGTTTACATCATGAAATAATAACACTGCAGTGTTATAATGATAACAAGGCCAAGTATTTTTACTATCTTGTTTGTGAACAATGGCTAGCCTACTGTTGGTTAGTGCACAAGTTTTTTTCCCCGTGCTGCGGTTATTCTGCCCGTGAACTCAACGCGCAGCTTGAAGCTCTGCTTTCACTTTTAAGGTTCTTTCGTAAAAAAGTAGATTAAATACAAAATTAACATCTACTTAGTTCACTTTCTTTCTTTTATTTATTTCATTGTATAGTTCAAAAAATCTTACGTTTTTGTCCTGTGTTTCCCTCTTCTGATTTATCGAGCACTGTCGAGACTTCTAGTTTGTGCAAGTCAGAGAATGCGCGTGGCCGCTTAAATGTAACCCCTCCTCCCCCCTGTTAATTCTAAACATTTTTGAAGTTTGATAATTCATTACATTTGATGAAATATCAAATCATAATGTATAAACTAATACTTATCCTTCATGCTTATTGCAGGCAGCAATTAAAGAGTGATTTATTCTCAGATTTTGGTGGGGGGTGGGGGTTCAAATCAATACCAAGCTCTGGGAATCACTTCTTACAGTCTTCTCCTTCTTTACTGTAGTTCAAGGTATCAAATTTTATACATTTTTAATTTCAATTTATATGGACACTTCAGGTGCATAGGTCTTTTGTTAAACTTAAGCAATACACATGACATTTTATATTTTTCTCTTTACATGTTTGTAGTTTATAGTTTTCTCTGTGAACAAAAAGTTTCCCTTTTTTGGTTTCAATATGTCTTCTCATATTAAATTGTCATTTTGGGCCCAATTGTTTTGTACTCAAAATTTTTTCATGCTTCAGTATTTATATGTGTGACCCTGGACCACAAAACTAGTCTTTAGTAGCTGGGGAATATTTATAGCAATATCCAAAAATACAGTTTACTGGTCAAAACTATTGATTTTTCTTTTATGTTGACCCCCTTTTCTTTTTTTTCTTTTTTTGCACCCTCAGTTCCTCTTCAGGAACTCGAGCTGCGTCAGATGCGCTTTGGGGAACACGCCCAGCGTGAGCGACTCTGAATATCGTGTGTAATCAGTCCAATGGAAGAGCGTGACGTCACAGGCGGGGTGACATAAGCGACCAGGAAGCTATAAAAGCACATGCCGCACAGCTAGGCGTCAGCTTCGCGTCTTTCAGCAAGCGCTCTGTGTGTGAATGTCACTTGTTTGTTTTGTGAGTCTTATTTACTGTTGTCTGTCCAGTTAAGAGCTCCTAGACATGCCAAAGAGCAAGGCGAAAGTTAAGCACTCTGATGGCGATTCCAAATCACGTTATAGGTTGTGTGTTCCTCCCTGCCCGCGATATATAATGGGTGGGGATACACACAGCCTGTGTGTGGTTTGCCTGGCTTCGAAGCACGCTGAGTCGCCTCTCGAGGGGGCCACTCTGTGAGTGTATGTCGGTGCGGCTGCTTCGTTCCCGGAGGGCCCTCTTCGAGGAGGGGGCCTTCGCCAGCGTTCCCCGCAGTGATGGTCCCGCTTCTGCCGAGGCAGACGGCGGCTGCACTCGTGGGGTTCGCAAGTGGATTTGGTGGAGGGAATGGAGACAGGCCAGTCCCTATCTCCTTCCACTTCCGCCAGATCTGGCACCCAATCGGAAGCACGCTCGGCGGTTCATTCCACTCAGGGAGAGGGGTCGACGCTCCGCCTCTCTTCCTCTGAGGAGGTTGATGTGGAGTCGGTCGACAGGGATTCCCCACCCGACTCGCCGCAATACGAGGAGCTCTTGGATGTGGTTACTCGCGTGGTGGCCAAGTTAAGCATTGATTGGTCTGCTGAAAAAACAACTGAACCGCAGAGAAGCAAGCTTGACGAACGCTTCCTGCGTGCGAGTCAGCTACCTCCCAGCCGGGGCCTTCCATTCTTTCCCGACCTGCATGAAGAGATTGCCAGGTCGTGGAAATGTCCATACTCGGCCCGCCTCTACATCCCCTCATCTGACTATTATGGAAATGTGGTGGGGATGGGAGAGCACGGTCATAGAGCGATGCCCCGGGTGGAACAGATGCTCGCGAGCTATCTTTCCCCCGGCGCGGCATCGTCTCTGAAGGCCCCAGCATTGCCCTCAAAGCCACTCAGAACAACATAGGCTTTAGTGGGCAAAGGGTATGCGGCTGCAGGACAGGCTGGTGCATGTCTGCACACCATGGCGGTGTTACAGGCGTACCAAGATGACCTGCTTAAGGAGCTAGACGAGCAAGAGGAGATCAAGTCCCATGATATTTCAGAGCTAAGAAGGACCGCTGATCTCTCCCTCCGCGCCACCAAGGAGACCACCCGAGTGGTTGGGCGGTCCATGGCAGCTATGGTGGCTGCGGAGAGGCACTTATGGTTGAACCTGTCCGATATGAAAGAGCGGGACAGGGTCTGCCTCATGGACACCCCGATTCAGCCGACTGGCCTGTTCGGCGACGCAGTCAATTCTGTTGTCGACAGGTTTCAGGAGGCCAGCAAACAAGCAGCGACGTTCCATAAGTTCCTCCCTCGTCGCTCTCTTGGGGCATCTGGGGGGGAGATGGGCTCGTATCGCGAGGCCCAAAAGCAGCTCTTGGCTGAGGTCTTCTAAGCCCAAGCAAGATCTCAGGGCAGTTATTGAAGCTAAGAAGTCCTCGGCCAAGAAACCCTGATGCCAAAAGGACGCCAAATGCCAAGGGTTTCAGAGGGCAGCCTCTGCTGGGGTAGAGCGGTACACACCGCAGTACACGGTGCCCGTCTTGCCTCAGCGCCCTCTGGGGGCCGGTCTGCCAACCCTGCCAGTGTTCCAGGGTGCAGCGGTCCCCAGCGAGCATCGGTCTCAGTATCTTCCGCCCGTGTGCGTAGCGGGGCTGAGACGCTCGCTGCCCCTGCGGGGGCCTCCTACACCAGAAGTCAGTCTCAAGAGACTGATTTCCTTAGTCAAATGCCAAATGTATCTCGATGGGTCCTGCATACAGTAGAAAAAGGCTTCTGTATTCAGTTCGGCTCCGCGCCGCCAATATTCAACGGGGTCATTTAGACGATAGTCGGCCCCAGGCAGGGTCTGGTTATGGAACAGGAAGTGAAAACCCTATTAGAGAAGGAGGCCATCGAGGTGGTCCCTCCTCAGGACAGGGAATCAGGATTTTACAGCCGGTATTTCATAATTCCAAAGAAGGATGGGGGGCTGCGTTCGATAATAGACTTGAGGGTCTTAAATCGTTCAGTTATGAGATTGAAGTTCAGAATGCTCACAATCAAGCATGTTGTAGCTCAGATCAGGTCCGAGGACTGGTTTGTCACAATAGATCTCAAAGACGCATACTTTCACATATCCATCCTTCCACAACACAGGAAGTTTCTGAGGTTCGCTTTCGGGGGTGAAGCTTACCAATATCGAGTACTTCCCTTCGGCCTTGCACTCTCAGCCCGCACATTCACAAAATGTGTAGACGCGGCTCTGGTCCACCTGCGCATGCAGGGCATCCGCATTTTCAACTATATCGACGATTGGTTGATTTTAGCTCAGTCAGAGCAGGTTGCGGCTCGGCATCGAGATGTCGTTCTCGCACATATGAGGGAGCTGGGTTTGAGACTGAATGCCAAGAAGAGTGTGCTTTCTCCGGTTCAGAGAACCACCTATCTAGATGTAGTATGGGATTTGACTGCAATGCAGGCACAATTGTCCCCTGCTCGTATCGAGTCGATCCGCATCTCAGGCGAGAGAGTCAGAGAAGGCCAGTCACTTACTGTCAAACAATTTCAGAGATTGTTGGTTCTGATGGCAGCTGCGTCCAATGTGATACCTCTTGGCCTGCTGTACATGAGACCCCTACAGTGGTGGCTCAAGACCAAGGGATTTTCCCCGAGGGGCAATCTACTTCGCACTATCAAGGTCACGCAGCACTGCCTCCGTGCCTTAGACATGTGGAATAAACTTGAATCAGGGCCCGGTGCTGGGAGCTCCTTGTCGCCGTGTAATACTGGTGACGGACGCATCTCTCACTGGCTGGGGTGCAGTCATGTGTGGCCACCCTGCCCGTGGTCTGTGGAGCGGTCGCCATCTAACATGGCATATCAATTGTCTAGAAATTGTGCACTGAACCACTTCTTCCCAGACCTAAGGGGTCACCATGTGTTGGTGCGCACCGACAACACATCGGTGGTCTCTTATATCAACCACCAGGGAGGTCTGTGTTCGCGCCCTTTGTACAAGCTGGCGCACCAGATCCTGGTGTGGTCCCAGAGCAAACTCCTCTCATTAAGAGCAGCATATATTCCTGGGAAACAAAATATGGGAGCAGACATACTGACGAGGCAGGGGCCGAGGCCCGGGGAATGGAGACTTCACCGAGAGGTAGTGAAGCAGATATGGAGAGTATTTGGCAGGGCTCAAGTAGACCTATTTGCAACTCAAGAGACATCACAATGTCCCCTTTGGTTCTCTCTAGTTCATCCAGCTCCTCTGGGACTGGACGCTATGGTACAGACCTGGCCGAGGCTTCTTCTGTACGCCTTTCCCCCTATTGCTCTGCTCCCGGGAGTTCTGGCAAGAGTACGCCGGGACGGGGTCCGTCTGTTATTAGTAGCCTCGTTCTGGCTGGGCCGAGTATGGTTCTCAGATCTAGTCTCGCTCCTTGACGGCTCTCCGTGGGAGATACCGATCAGGACAGACCTACTCGCACAGGCACAGGGTACGATAATTCACCCTCGCCCGGAGTTTTGGAAGCTGTGGGTGTGGCCCGAGGGGTCACAACTGTTAGCAGCTGATCTCTCAACTGAGGTTGTTGAGACCCTCCTCCAATCCAGAGCTCCCTCAACGAGGAAACTGTATGCCCTGAGGTGGAAACTCTTCACCTCATGGTGCAGAGACCGCCAGTTAGACCCAGCAAACTGCCCAGTTGGTACAGTTCTGGAGTTTCTACAGGCTAGCCTCTCTGCAGGGTTGACCCACTCCACGCTGAAGGTTTACGTGGTGGCCATTGTGGCCTACAACACCCTTCTCGATGGCCAGTCTCTGGGAAGACACCCCCTAGTTACACGTTTCCTCCGCGGTGCGCTGAGGCTGAGATCTCCAGTATGGTCCCGTATTCCCCTGTAGGACTTGGTTGTGGTGTTAGAGGCAATGTGCAAACCCCCGTTTGAACCTATTCAAGATATCTCAGACAGACATCTCACACTTAAAACCTCCTTTCTGTTGGCTATCACCTCTCTGTGGAGAGTAGGAGATCTTCAGGCCCTCTCTGTGGCCCCCACTTATCTTGAGTTTGCACCGGGCATGACCAAAACATTCATATACCCTCGAGCGGGATATGTTCCCAAGGTTCCCTCTGTTACACCACGACCTGTAGTGCTGCAGGCCTTCTGTCCTCCTCCCTTTCGGAAGGCTAACCAAGCGAAGCTAAATTGTATGTGTCCAGTTCGAGCACTGGACGCATACGTCCACAGAGTTGCCCTGTGGAGAAAAACTGATCAATTGCTTGTACGCTATGGTCCCCCCAAGAGGGGTTTTCCTGCTTCTAAGCAGACCATTAGTCGTTGGATAGTCGAGGCTATCAACGCCAACTATGAGTCCTCTGGTCGTCCCCCGCTGTCGGGAGCCAAGGCTCACTCTAATCGGGGTATGGCGGCCTCCAAGGCCTTCCAAGCAGATGTATCCATGCTGGACATCTGCAATGCTGCGGCACGTGCTTTTATAGCTTCCTGGTCACTTACGTCACCCCGCCTGTGACGCCACGCTCTTCCATTGGACTGATTACACACGATATTCAGAGTCGCTCACGCTAGGCGCGTTCCCCAAAGTGCATTTGACGCAGCGTCTCGTTCCCTCGAGGAACTAGGGTTACATACGTAACCTAGAGACGATTACAGATATTCAAATAGTTGTATCTTGGCCAAATATTACCCTATCCTAACAAACCATACATTAATGGACAGACAGAAAATTTATCCAGCTTTCAGATTGTGTATAAATCTCAATTTTGGAAAATTGACACTTACACTTTACAACAAGATATATATAATTTATTAAAACATGCTTACATAAAATAGCCTAATAGGCTTTTCTGTTGATCAGGAACAATAGATAGAAATATGATAGATGTACAAGCGCAATAAAAACACATCGAAATATCGAAATAAAAAAACCCAGCAGCAATAAGATAATCATCAACAGAATACACTGACTGAATGCTGTGACTGTCAGATCAGCAGTAGTAGAATTATTTCATTGTGTCTCAGACAGCAGTGATAAAGGAGCAGTCAGTTACTTCAAATGAACATTAAAAGACTTGTTTAATTTACTTAATTATTTTATCTTCATTTACAAGTGAAAATGTCACAATTCCAGCTTTTCTGAGCAAAGCACCAACCCTTTGCGCCACCTAGTGGTGATTTTGCGTCTCACATCTATGTCATAAACGACTTTTGACTTTTTTTCACAAAATAATTAGTTTGGATGCCATGAGTTAGTTTTGATGACTTTGCAATAATTAATAACGTTTTTAAAACAGTAAAAATGAAAATGAGTGTTTCCAATTTATGTAAACAACAAAAAAAAAGCCCCTAAGTGGAGCGGATAAATATAGTAGAAAGACAGGGAGAAAGAAAATTACCCTTCAGTGTCAGCAACCAAAGAAGCTTTCTCTTCCTGACACAGATTAGAGGTTTATTCCCTTAATTTGAATGTTAACTGCACCAAACAAATGATATCAGGCACAAAACACAGACACAGATGCAGGCTTCAGCAGGAGACCTGATTATTTTTAATAAGTCCAAAAATGAACCCCCTCAAAGAAAACAAAAAAACAGCCGGGGAAGATACCAGACAGATACAGAACACGCCAATCGAAGGACAGAGTGATCAACCCGAGGACATGACAAATGATGTCATGCGCTTAGTGGTCTTTAGGGGCGTTTACATTGACATGACAACTAACCAAAAACAGACTTTAGTCACATAAGTTATTGACAAGGTATAATTTGTTTCAATAGGTGCCAATCAACTGAATTTATTAAAATGTTATATATTTGCTCCCACTTTTCGGCAGTTATATAAAAAATAAACCATACACTTTTAATGTATTGAGTACTGGATATGGAGTAGAAAATAGCAGAAGATGTTTATTAAATAGCTAACACTTATTATAGCCATTATAAATATCAGAGTGTCAGCGATAAAAGAGAAGTACAGCTGCTTCAGTTATCTCTTTGGAAGCACTCCATCCTGTATTAGTACCATATCCATTCCAGTCGAAGCTCGTAAAGTCCCCACACTGTCTAGGGACGGCCTCAGGAAAGTGTCCACCTCCACCAATACAGAACTGCAACAATAAGAGTACATTACTAGCAACACAAGGTGCATTTCTTCAAATAACATTAATGCTGTAGTTTTATTTTTGTTGTAAGTGTATTACTCTAAATGAATCCATGTAATATTGTCTGATCTGAATTATTATATCACAAATTCTGTTCATTAATGTTGATCCATTATTAATCCATATTATTTTTTAACTCACATGTTCGGTGTCACAACCGATTGGTTTAACACCTGAACAAATAGCCATAGCTGCCTTTTCATAATTGAAGACCCTGAATGTGATGAATCCAGGCTCAAATAATCCTAACAACAAATTCACAAAATATATCATTAATGAAGATCTGTCATTGTAGATCCACATACAACAGTAATCAGATTACAAAAGGGATGATGGCTTAAATAATAGCATCACTGAACGATACAAAGATTTTATGACTATCCATCAATTGAGCTACTTTCTTTAAAAATATTTGAAAAATATTGTCTTAAAATGTATGGCTGTACCTCTTGAATTAGGACCATACAGATATTTTGTTGATATAGCATTTCCAGTATCATACACTATTGGAATAGCAGGTCCATCATCAACGTTGCATGTCCCGATTCCAAACCTCACAGGGAATTTCTGGGAAAATGAAGATAAATGTCCGCTTTAGCTTTGCCTTTATGTGTGTCAATGTTTCAAACTTAAAAATTGTGTCGAAGTTTGTTTGACCTTGAACAAACTCAAAAGGTTTCCTCCATGTAGGGTTAAGAAGTGATTTTCAGTGTGGTATCTCAGGATGGAGGCAGTGGTCCAGTGTTCCAGTTCACTATTATTAGGAACATGCCACACAGACACATCCTGTGCCACAATGTCAAAATATCCAGGATTCTGTCAAGTCAAGTCACATTTATTTATATGCTTTATATAATGCAGTTTTGTTCTGTTTCAGATTCTAGATAAATCATTTGATGTCAGTCCAGTGTCTTAATATCCTTTATGTTGTAATAAAAATACCTTATAATCATCACTTGTGGCCGCTTCGGCAGTTCCAAATGTGACTGTGTTTGCCCATGTCCCGTCACCATCAGGACGGTTTGGGTCGCTGCCCTGCTGACTAGACCAGCGATCACCAACAGTACACTTTCCATGCATGTTGTTTTCATGAACACTGGCCACCAGCGTCCAGCCACCGCCGGCAGTGGTCATATCACAGAACGTCTGGTAAAGGACCCCTCTTGATGAGATCAGATAGTACAGGCCGTCTGAATGAACAGAGGTATTCCTGGGTTAAATAAATGCAGTTTGGTGCTTAAGATAGCAAAAAAAAAAAAAAAAAAAAAAAAAAAAAGATTGTACCATCATAAACATGATACTTCTCACGAATTTCTTTGCAGCTTCGAGCAACATATTTAATTCTCCCCAGAAGTTTTGCAACCTCAGGGTTGATATTGGTTTCATCCATAATTATACATGGTGCTTCTTGTTGAGTTGCTAAAATATGAAACATAAAGACAGTGTATACATATTGTGATACGAAATGAGATATATTTATTTAAATGATGCAGATAAAAAAATACACCCACCTAATGCTACCTCACAGAACCACAAATTCAGTGAGAGTGCGAGGCTGAGAAGGAACCCTGGAAACATTTTTGTACTTTGCAAACAAAAGGAGAAAAGTTATTCACAATAACACATTACAGTTTTTTTCAATCGCTAACAAGCGCTTAACCATACTTCAGATACTTTTTCTAAACTCTTAACACAGACTCACACCTGCAAAACACAATTGGCCAAATGGATAATTTTCTTCTCAAAAACACATTTTGTTAAATATATACTAAATCTTCATTTCAAAATAGAACACATCTTTATCTGCACACACCAACTTTACCAAAACACTGGAAATCTGACTCAAAATTAAATTATTCTGTCAAAGAATAACACTTGTTTTCACCTCACAAGGTACATACAGTCAATCAAAGTACACCAGGTTTCAAAATACTAGCTATTGTTGACATTACTAAAACTGCATTGACTTTTATGTTTCAGTTTTACAGGTATTTGCATGCAAAACATGCAATTCACTGTTTTACACTAAATTTATTGGTTTGTAACTGTATGTCCAAATGTACAGTAATGTTCACATTCAAAAGCATTCCAGTAAAAAGCTATTTTTCCCTTTACTGTTTACTGCAGGAGGCAGTACAGTAGAAACACGGTATGATAGAACAGAACAGGCTCGACAGTATTGCTTACAGTGAACAAAATATCAATGAAACACATAAGAGCATTCTGAACATAAAACAACAACATCAAAAAGCCCAGATAAAAGGGGGGGGGGGGGTTTACAGTTTTTTTCAATCGCTAACAAGCGCTTAACCATACTTCAGATACTTTTTCTAAACTCTTAACACAAACTAACACCTACAAAACACAATTGGCCAAATGGATAATTTTCTTCTCAAAAACACATTTTGTTAAATATATACTAAATCTTCATTTCAAAATAGAACACATCTTTTTTCTGCACACACCAACTTTACCAAAACACTGGAAATCTGACTCAAAATTAAATTATTCTGTCAAAGAATAACACTTGTTTTCACCTCAAAAGGTACATGCAGTCAATCAAAGTACACCAGGTTTCAAAATACTGGCTATTGTTGACGTTACGAAAACTGAATAGACTTTTCAGTCTCAGTTTTACAGGTATTTGCATGCAAAACATGCAATTCACTGTTTTACACTAAATTTCTTGGTTAGGAACCGTATGTCCAAATGTAAAGTAATGTTTACATTCAAAAGCATTCCAGTAAAAAGCTATTTTTTTCCTTTACTGTTTACCGCAGGAGGTACAGTAGAAACACGGTATGAAAGAACAGAAAAGGTTTGACAGTATTGCCTACAGTGAACAAAATATCCATGAAACACATAAGAGCATTCTGAACAAAAAAACAACAACAGCAAAAAGCCCAGGTAAAAAGGGGGGTAAAATAAAAACAATCTCTCACTGCACCTGCTCCTCTCACTGCTCCTGCTCCTCTCACTGCATCTCTCACTGCTCCTCTCACTGCTCCTGCTCCTCTCACTGCATCTCTCACTGCATCTCTCACTGCTCCTCTCACTGCATCTCTCACTACTCCTGCTCCTGCTCCTCTCACTGCTCCTGCTCCTCTCACTGCTCCTGCTCCACTCACTGCATCTCTCACTGCTCCTGCTCCTGCTCCTCTCACTGCTCCTGCTCCTCTCACTGCATCTCTCACTGCTCCTGCTCCTGCTCCTCTCACTGCTCCTGCTCCTCTCACTGCTCCTCTCACTGCTCCTGCTCCACTCACTGCATCTCTCACTGCTCCTGCTCCTGCTCCTCTCACTGCTCCTGCTCCTCTCACTGCTCCTCTCACTGCTCCTGCTCCACTCACTGCATCTCTCACTGCTCCTGCTCCTGCTCCTCTCACTGCTCCTGCTCCTCTCACTGCATCTCTCACTGCTCCTGCTCCTGCTCCTCTCACTGCTCCTGCTCCTCTCACTGCATCTCTCACTGCTCCTGCTCCTGCTCCTCTCACTGCTCCTGCTCCTCTCACTGCTCCTGCTCCTCTCACTGCTCCTCTCACTGCTCCTGCTCCACTCACTGCATCTCTCACTGCTCCTGCTCCTGCTCCTCTCACTGCTCCTGCTCCTCTCACTGCATCTCTCACTGCTCCTGCTCCTGCTCCTCTCACTGCTCCTGCTCCTCTCACTGCTCCTGCTCCTCTCACTGCTCCTCTCACTGCTCCTGCTCCACTCACTGCATCTCTCACTGCTCCTGCTCCTGCTCCTCTCACTGCATCTCTCACTGCTCCTGCTCCTGCTCCTCTCACTGCTCCTGCTCCTCTCACTGCTCCTCTCACTGCTCCTGCTCCACTCACTGCATCTCTCACTGCTCCTGCTCCTGCTCCTCTCACTGCTCCTGCTCCTCTCACTGCTCATGCTCCTCTCACTGCATCTCTCACTGCTCCTGCTCCTCTCACTGCATCTCTCACTGCTCCTGCTCCACTCACTGTATCTCTCACTGCTCCTGCTCCTGCTCCTCTCACTGCTCCTGCTCCTCTCACTGCTCCTGCTCCTGCTCCTGCTTCTCTCACTGCTCCTGCTCCACTCACTGCATCTCTCACTGCTCCTGCTCCTGCTCCTCTCACTGCATCTCTCACTGCTCCTGCTCCTGCTCCTCTCACTGCTCCTGCTCCTCTCACTGCTCCTCTCACTGCTCCTGCTCCACTCACTGCATCTCTCACTGCTCCTGCTCCTGCTCCTCTCACTGCTCCTGCTCCTCTCACTGCTCATGCTCCTCTCACTGCATCTCTCACTGCTCCTGCTCCTCTCACTGCATCTCTCACTGCTCCTGCTCCACTCACTGTATCTCTCACTGCTCCTGCTCCTGCTCCTCTCACTGCTCCTGCTCCTCTCACTGCTCCTGCTCCTGCTCCTGCTTCTCTCACTGGGCGTGCTCTTTTCCCTGGAACCCTTTCTCTTACTCTTCCTCGTCCATACATTACAGTGTTTGTCTTTTTCTGTTTCTGTTTCCAAAAATATCACTCTTCAAAGTCCTCCTTTTATTGTACAAGTGTCAATGTAATAGAAAATAAGCCCTGCCATTGAGTCTAAGCCAGATTGGAATCAGTTGTGGTTGGCCCAATTTACACAACATAAATCAGCTAAGATATATTGTTTTTGAACTGATATCATTGCAGAAGCAGAGGTTTTTATACTGTATCTAAGGTTTGGAACATTGTTTTTGCTATTGTGGGATGTTGTGTTAACATTTGTAAATACTACAAAAACGATCCATAATTTTGTTGGGAGGTATAGCTCGTCTGTTCAGAAAATGTAAGCATTGTGGAAATGTGTTCAATGACTACATATTGTGTGAAAACGACATGAAATGTGTGAATGGTATGGCCACAATAGACAGATGCTGTGCTAATTGTGTTTAGAGTTTTGAAAATGTGACAACTGCTTGGACAAATGCTTGTTAGCGACTGAAAAAAACTGTAAGCACATTTTTCTTTCATCAGCCTCATTGCTATTCTCTACGTACAGTTTTTCTCAGTCATGCTGTAATTTGTCAAGCAAAACAAGCTGATTCATACTGATGAATAGTTCTCAAGTGAATCTTGACTTTCACTACTGAAGGGAAACGTGTGAAGCATTGCATTGTAAGGGAAGATATCGTGATGTAGATGAGAATCTGTGGACCGATAACCAGGAAGTCCAGGAACGCCAGAAAGAGTTCTGCATGTACCGTTTTGTCTAAGGGGCGTTTCCTATGTTTTATCTTTCTAATAAATAGTACTGTCTTTTTTTTTCTTTCTTTTTTTTTTTTTTTTGTATCGACAAACAGTAAAAAAGCGTGAATCCTGTCCAATCCCTTGCAATCAATATCCAACATACAGCAATGTGGAAGTTTATACTATAGGAATTGATTTATGCCATAGGATGCTACAGAAAATGCAATCTTGTGCATTTTTATAGTTTACATCAGGAAATAATAACACTGCAGTGTAATAATTATAACAAGGCCAAGTATTTTTACTATCTTGTTTGTGAACAATGGCTAGCCTACTGTTGGTTAGTGCACAGGTTTTTTCCCCGTGAACTCAACGCGCAGCTTGAAGCTCTGCTTTCACTTTTAAGTTTCTTTCGTAAAAAAAGGAGATTAAATACAAAATTAACATCTACGTATTTACACTCTTTCTTTTTATTTATTTCAATGTATAGTGTAAAAAAAAACTTACGTTTTTGCCCTGTGTTTCCCTCTTCTGATTTATCGAGCACTGTCGAGAGACTTAGCTTGTGCAAGTCAGAGAATGCGCGTAACAGCAACCCCCCCCCCCCCCCCACACACACACACACACCTCCTTTGTTCTAAACATTTTTGAAGTTTGATAATTCATTACATTTGATGAAATATCAAATCATAATGTATAAACTAATACTCATCCTTCATGCTTATTGCAGGCAGCACTTCAATCAATACCAAGCTCAGGAACTCACTTTTTACAGTCTTCTCCTTCTTTACTGTAGTTCAATGTATCAAAATTGATCAATCTTTAATTTTAATTTACATGGACACTTCAGGTGCATAGGTCTTTTGTTAAACTTAAGCAATACATATGACATTTTATATTTTTCACTTTACCATTTTGTCGTTTATAGTTTTCTCTGTGAACAAAAAGTTTCCCTAACATGTCTTCGCTTATTAAAATGTCATTTTGGGCCCAATTGTTTTATACTCAAAAAAAATTTCATACTTCAGTATATTTATGTGTGTGACCATGGCCCACAAAACCAGTCTTAAGTTGCTGGGGTATATTTATATCAATATCCAAAAATACAATTTATAGGTCAAAACTATTTTTTTTCCCTTGTATGCTAAGATGGTTTTCAGATGGTGTATAAATCTCAATTTTGGAAAATTGACACTATACAACAAGATATAAATAATTTATTAAAACATACTTACATAAAATAGCCTAATAGGCTTTTCTGTTTAACAGGAACAATACATAGAAATATGATAGATGTACAAGCGCAATAAAAATACATTGAAATGTAGCACAATAAAAATACATTGAAATGTCTAAAAAAAAGATAATCATCAACAGAATACACTGACTGAATGCTGTGACTGTCAGATCAGCAGTAGCAGAATTATTTCATTGTGTCTCAGACAGCAGTGATAAAGGAGCAGTCAGTAACTTCAAATGAACATTAAAAGACTTGTTTAATTTACTTAATTATTTTATCTTCATTTAAAAGTGGAAATGTCACAATTTCAGCCTTTCTGAGCAAAGCACCAACTCTTTGCGCCACCTAGTGGTGATTTTGCGAATAAGTCTCACATCTATGTCATAAACGACTGTTTTGATTTATTTTTGACTTTTTTCACAAAATAATTAGTTTGGATGCCATGAGTTAGTTTTGATGACTTTGCAATAATTAATAAAGTGTTTAAAACAGTAAAAATGAAAAGGAGTGTTTCCAATTTATGAAAAGAACAACAACAACAAAAAAAAAAAACACCTAAGTGGAGCACATAAATATAGAAGAAAAAAAATTACCCTGTCAGCAACCAAAGAAGCTTTCTCTTCCTGACACAGATTAGAGGTTTATTCCCTTCATATTAATGTTGACTGCACCAAACAAATGATATCAGGCACAAAACACAGACACAGATGCAGGCTTCAGCAGGAGACCTGATTATTTTTAATAAGTCTAAAAATTAATACCCTCAAAGAAAACTAAAAAACCAGCCGGGAAAGATACCAGACAGACACAGAACACGTATGACCTTAGAATTAATTTTCAGAAGTTAAAAACATTGGCGCATGTTTATCTGAACCAACCCCCCCCCCCCCCCCCCCAAAACAAAAAAAAAATGAATTATAGCCATTATAAATAATTTATGTTGTAAATAAATTCTTCATTGTGTTTATAATGTTCAGCTGGTAATAAATGCGGTATATCTCTTTAGAATGATCAGAGTGTCAGCGATAAAAGAGAAGTACAGCTGCTTCAGTTATCTCTTTGGAAGCACTCCATCCTGTATTAGTACCATATCCATCCCAGTCGAAGCTCGTAAAGTCCCCACACTGTCTAGGGACGCCCTCAGGAAAGTGTCCACCTCCACCAATACAGAACTGCAACAATAAGAGTACATTACTAGCAACACAATATACCTATGTATTTCTTCAAATAATATTGGTGCAGTAGGAGTATAATTGTGAACTTCCTCTTCATCAGGGGTGGGGGACTCATTTGGGGTTGGGGCCACGTTTGACAGAATATATTACATTAGGCAGTCTGCACAAACAGAGCAGTTAAAACTGAATTTAACACTTTACATATATAAATACACACACACACACACACACACACTGTGCCCTCCCCCCTCCCTCAATAAAAAAAAACAAAAGATTTGTATTTTATAATATAATATAATGTTATATAATATATATAATTTTTGCCATTACATTTCTGTGACTTGGAATTTGGGCTGTATGGAATGATCAGGCCGGTGGGTTACGTTTGTTTTGCACCCCTGCTCTTCGAAGCATTATTGCCTGTGATGATTAACAGCATGCCACAATTTCAGTTTAAAAAAGGAAAGATTATTTTTAACTCACATGTTCGGTGTGACAACCGGTTGGTTTAACACCTGAACAAAGAGCCATAGCTGCCTTTTCAGTATTGAAGACCCTGAATGTGATGAATCCAGGCTCAAATATTTCTGGGGAAAAAATCCACAGAATATACCACTGATGATGATCTGTCATGGTAGGTCCACATACAACATGGCTTTCATTCATTAAAGTGATCTCAACAATGATGATGCCTTGTAAGCAATACACAAGGAACTGAATAATACACAGATTTTATGTCTGTTAATCGATGTAGCTAATTTGAAAAAAATATCGGCTCAAAGTATTGCTACCTCTTGGATAAGGACCATACAGATTTTTGGTTGTTACTGTATTTCCAGTATCATACACTATTGGAATAGCAGGTCCATTATCAATGTTGCATGTCCCGATTCCAAACCTTACAGGAAATTTCTGGGAAAATGAAGATAAATATTCATTGTTTTATTTAATTTCATTTCAAAATTAGTATTCACCTATATTTCTGTGAAAATGGTGCAAAGTTTATCTAACCTTGAATAAATTGAAAAGGTTTCCTCCATGTAGGGTTAAGAAAAGATTTTCAGTGTGGTATCTCAGGATGGAGGCAGTGGTCCAGTGTTCCAGCTGAACATTATTAGGAACATGCCACACAGAAACATCCTGTGCCACAATGTCAAAATATCCAGGATTCTGTGACGGAAAGGAAACAGACTGTCATTTAAGATGTCGTAGACCAACATCTTTTCATTGTCAGTCCAATGTCATAGTGTCCTTTAGGTTGCGTCCCTTGAACCATGGCTGTAAAACCATTAATGCAATAAAAAATACCTTATAATCATCACTTGTGGCCGCTTCGGCAGCTCCAAATGTGACTCTGTTTGCTCATGTCCCATCACCATCAGGACGGTTTGGGTCACTGCCCTGTTGACTAGACCAGCGATCACCAACAGTGCACTTTCCATGCATGTTGTTTTCATGAACACTGGCCACCAGCGTCCAGCCGCCGCCGGCAGTGGTCATATCACAGAACGTCTGGTAAAGGACCCCTCTTGATGAGATCAGATAGTACAGGCCGTCTGAATGAACAGAGGTATTCCTGGGTCAAATAAATGCAGTTTGGTGCTTAAGATAGCAAAAATAAATAGAAAAGATTGTACCATCATAAACATGATACTTGTCACGGATTTCTTTGCAGCTTCGAGCAACATATTTAACTCTGTCCAGAAGTTTTTCAAGCTCATGGTTGCTGTTGGTATCACTGATGTTAATACATGGTGCTTCTGCTTCTTGTATTACATACATAGCTCCCACTGTAGAAAAAAACATTTAAAACAAACTAAATTTTTTTTTGTTTGTTTAAGTAGGTCATAATGTAATATATTGTGAAATCAATATCTTAAGGTTCTTAAGATAAATTGTTTTAGTTAAATCTTAAAATGAAACTTACTTGATTTAGCATCACACAACCATAAACTCAGTGAGAGACTGAGAAATATTTTCATAAGATAGACATTCTGCAAACAAAAGAAGAAAATTTTTCATGATTTAAACACACACTGAAAACTTGCAAACCTTGCATAATAACTTACCATTTCTATACAGCAGGGCTAAATGGTTTTGTGTGTCCTTAATTTTTAAAGTGGCTTAAGGAAATACTGTATTTAAATCCTTTTCTTATCAAGGGCTGATTTATAAGTAACTAAATCTTGCAGCTGTTTACAGTATGCTTATTGTAATCAACAACAAAAACATTTCCATTTTCTTAGGAATCCGATAACCATCAGACCCATTCCTGTCAATGGACAACCTTTTGAGGCTTCAGAACAATAAATTGTACTGTAATCATTAACTGACCTATATGACTTATTTAATGACTATATTATTAGAACCCTATGTGACTTCATCTCTTGTGTGGAACACAAAAGATTATATTTTGTCCATAAAACAGAAATCAGAGGGTGAAATGAGTAGTCGGATTTATATTCACTCTATTCACTAAATTTATTCTCACTACAGTATATTCACAGGTCAAAATGTGGATGTTTCTTTTCTCTCACACTGTATTTCTAAGATAAAAACTTAGATGAACCAAACGTAATATTGATAAGACTTCGGTTATGTTCATTGGCTCCGTAAAGCTGCGGTTTGCTAATTTATACACGGATGTTTCTGTTTTGGACTTTTGAACAGATATATAAAAAATTAAGAGTTATATTTGACTTTAATTTGTCTTTTGACCCACATGTGCAATGTAAAACTTCCTTATCATTTATCAGAAATATTGCTAGACTTCGCCCTATGGCTTTTTAATACTTTTTTTCTCACATTCACTGCAATGCTGCTTCTTGCTGGGGTCCCTAATAATATCAAACTTAACAAACAACATATGTGCAAAATTCTGACGAGACTGTTATGTATTCAAATTAATATGCATCAGTATGTCTGAGATCATCTGCAATAGATCTGTCCTGTTTTTACATTTGCTAAATGTGTAACTGCAACACAAACACAGCCTCTCAGTTTATCACCTCTGTTGCTACTTTAGTTGCTTACTAAAAGATACATGGGAATAACTGTCAGAGAGCACCTGTCCATCAAAAGCTCACTATCCAATCAGAGTAGATCACTGTTAAGCCCGCCCCCACGAGAAGTTTGTGGCAATCTGTGGCAATGAATTCAGATCCACGATTAGCGAAAACGAATCTTTGAAAAACATTAACAAAGAATGAAGCATATTTGAAGAGCCTGTTAAATTTTTAATTTTCATTGTGTTTTTCTTCTTTTGTAATGACATATTTTTGATAGTTTCTGAAAAAGTTACGTTCAGTTTTATAAATTTTCTACTTTGTATTTTATATTGTCCAAAAGATTTAATTGCATTTAATAGAGATTCAAGAAAACATTGCATGTTTTTCTTCTTCTTCTTCTTTCCATTTGCATCATTCATATCTATAATTCTGACCACCAGGCGTCACTAGAGTTTCGCGTTTAGAGTGCTTCTAAACAATGACTCATTTTGCGAAGCAATGGACAATGGTTAATAAATTGTAAGTTTTCACATGCTTCATTGTTACTACCACTACGTTGTATATCTATTTTAGAGAAAATAAATGGGAATATTTGCTTCCGGAACATGTTGCACTTTATTAGTACTGCAAGAGTTGCGCTGGCCAATAATATTCGTCTTTATTAACAGGTGGAAAGCCCGGCGTTTCTAGGACAACGGCTCACAAACAACTGAGTGTGGCTGGCGTTTCCCACTTTGTTTAGTTAGAAACAAAAGCATTTATATCACAAAGTCGACGGACCTGATCCACAACCTCCAGTACACCTGAAGAATGGTAAGAATAATGCAGATATGAGTAACTAAAGTCAACGAACTAGGTAACGTTAATCGTTGCAGATGCTACGATGCGATGTTGTATTGTACTTACGGGAAACCGTCTTTTTGCAGTCTTTCACGAGCCAGCAGCGCAACATCTCTCACAGCCACCATCAGAAGATGCTGCTGGAGCACCGCAAACAGGAGGAAATGCGTGAGAATCAAAGCAAACACATCGCCAAAGACAAGCAACTGCAAGCCAACATCCAGTGCGAAGACAGAATCGAGAAAAAGCGCTTCCTGCGCAAAATGCAAGATGAAGAGTACGGCAAACAAATGGAGGAATCACTTCTCAAGGTTGATTTTATTCTGATCGTTTTACATTATTCGTATTTTGTTTATTTGTTAGGATCCCCATTAGCTCTACCCTACTGTTTATTTTTTTTTCTGCCATACAAAAATATGAACATACCTTTAAGAACATCCATGCATTTCAGAACATACACTGAATACAGTCTGTTCTAAATCAAAACATATACTGTATATGTAACCTTACCATTTTTATGTTAAAATATAAATAAAATAGATGCAAAATGTATGTTTTAGGCAGAAGCGGACAGACAGTTCAGAGAGAGGCAGCTTGAACAGGAAGAGAGGATGGCCAAGGAGCTTGCCAGAATTAATAATGAGAAACTCCGAGATGAGAAGATGAGGCAGTACATTAAAGAGAACAGGTAAGAGACCGGAGAGCTTGATTGCACTATAGCACTGCATAATGTTTTTATAGGTTTAACATTTATTAAGCTCTGTTTTTTTATTGGCAGCGTTGAGCTTCGAGAGCTGGAGTTAAAGCTCAAGTCTGCCTACACGAACAGAGAACGGGCAGCACAGATGGCAGAAAAGGAAGCCATGCGATATGAGACAGTGGTAACAGTGTGATCTGCAAATATGTGTCTGACATTTGAGTCTCTTATTTTGTGGTTTTGCTTATTGTGAATTTACATCTTACCAGCGACAAGAGGCAGCTGTTGCCCGTAAGATGAAGGACGAGCATGAGCTTGCAGAGATTGAGAAAGAGAAGCAGGAGCAGAAGAAGTATGAGGAGGTAGTGCGGTACCAACAAGAACTTGAGCGGCAGCTTGAGGAGAAGGAGCGCAAGAGACAGGAAGCCTATGAAGAGTTTCTTAAAGAGAAACTCATGGTGGACGAAATAGTGCGGAAGATCTATGAGGAAGACCAGAGGTAAGTGTGTTCTTTGTTTTCACGTTTTCCTGAGTATTATGTTTTCTACTTCATTTTTAGAAATTCTGGAGAAAGCTGACAACATAACCTCTTTTAGATTAGCTGGTTAAATGGTCGTAGGATGGTTTGAAACTGACAAGCTTAATTTACAGGGAGCTTCAGTTACGACTTGAGAAAGTGGTGGCCACTAAGAGATACATTGAAGATTTTAAAAAGCAGCAAGCAGAGTGGAGACATTTAGAGCGAGCAAAGGTGGAGGCGGAGAACAGGCGCATCATTGAGTTTGCCCACTACCAGCAGAGGAAGGAGGAGGACAGGATGGCCAAAGTTAGAGAGCAAGAACAGGCCAAAGAAACCCTGCACAAAATGGTACATGACAGCTCACCCTCTGTGCCATTATGTACTCAAGATTCAGGTATTAATGCATTCTTTCATTACTTCTTGTTAAGCTCTCTGAGCAGATCGAGATGGAGAAAAGAGAGCGTGAGAAGATGGAGCGCGTCCGTGAGGAACTTCACTTGGAAGAGCAGGCCGAGGCTGCAAGACAACAGGAAATTGTGAGAACTCTCCTACAGTGTCTCTTACTACATCTCACTTTACTGGATACACACTGTGCATTTTTACAAAGAAGACACAGGTTAATCTTATGCAGGGTTGCCAGATCTAAAAAGAAACAAAGAAATTCTATTCCAAAACTGACTCAAAAAAACCCACCCAAAAGTAATGAAAACGCAGTTTTTTTCCTGTATCCAATCACTGTTGACAGATAAAGGGCCTTGAAATAAACATTTACGCTTTTTTTATTTTATTTTATTTTATTATTTATTAGTTTGTTTGTTTTTGTGGATAATTTTAGCTAGACCTTTTATGCGATATGTGCACATTTGTTATTTAATCTGTATAGCTACACATTCTTTCACTTCCCCAGTTCTTTTAAAAATCTTCTAATCTCAGTCAAGACTATTATTAATAGTCTAAATACTCTTTTTGTTTCACTCTTCTACTCTCCACATTTACTCTTGTTTTGTCTACACACAAGAATAAATGCATTATTAATCTATAATGGCAAACTTAATTTAACTGCTTTCAAGTTCCTGATGTGTGTGAAACTTGTGTCTAAATGTAACCTCTAGTAAGCCTTTTGGTGGCTGTGGTACATTATATAAGTGGCCCAAAAACACACAATACAAAAAATGTTCTTGTGACATTTTTAAAATAGCCCAATTGTGTGGAAAATCGTGACCCTGGGAACACTAACCTTATGATGCCTATCTAGAAAAATCCCAGTCATATTTCAATTAACCAAGAATATTAAGCATATTTCAGGACTGTGTACATTTATTATTTCTTTACCATCATGTCACTCACTTACAGGAAGAGATGGAAAAGAGGATCCGGCAGCGGCTAGAGCTGCAGCAGACATGTCAGGAGATGATGGCCTTCAAGCAGTTGCGCATACAAGCTGAGAAAGAGGAAGAGAAGACCTTTAGACAGATGATGATGGCCAAGTTTGCAGAGGATGACCGCATTGAGCAGATGAATGCCCAGAAGCGCCGTATGAAACAGTTGGAACACAAACGAGCTGTGGAGAAGCTACTGGAAGAAAGGAGACAGCAGTATCTGGCTGAACAAGTAAGACTCAAAGCCACAAATCAAGCATGCAAATGTGCAGAAATTAGTTCCATTAGTTGCTTCTGATTCAGACTATACCAATAACCACTGATAGTACAGACGACATGGAATGAATGAATCTAAATATTCAACAGGAGAGGGAGGAAGAGGAGCGAGCTATGGAGAAGGAGAGAGAGGCTCAGCGGCGAAAGATCATTGAAGAGGAGAGACAGAGGCTCCTAAAACAGCATGCAACGAAACTGTTGGGATACCTTCCAAAGGTGAGAACACCACACCATAGTGCACAGACACACACACATTTCTCACGGGATTAGACCCATTACTTAGAGAATGTATTTTTTTTTGTAATGGAGCATTTGTATGTTTTCTTATTTTCCTTGTATTCTAGGGTATTTTCAAAGAAGATGACCTGGAGCACTTTGATGAGGATTTCAGAAACAATTTCAAACAACGACAGGCTGATATTTTCTCTGATGAGGGTTGGGGAGATGATTCGCTGTAGGGTAATTCCTGGCATGACCACCATGTGGCGCTGTTTTTAAATCCCGTCTGGTATACTTAGCATTGCATTATGAACTGTTAGGTGCATCTGCCACTTCCACAAACTGTTGAACAAATTTCATACATGACACAAATTTACCTTTATCTTAAATAAATGTATACAGTATATTCAAACTAACTTTGTCATGTTATGTAACCATTTAGTTTTCATAATTGTTTTTCCTTCTTTCCTGAACTGATAGTTAAATTTCACTTTTTTGTAGAATGAACTCAAGGGAGTAATTCTGAACAATTTCACCAAATGTTCACAATTTGTAGACTAGACTTGGTTAGCGTTCCTCATTCAAGCATTTCCTTTCCTCTGAGTGGTTTCGTTGCTTCCTAAGAAAGAACTGGATATGGTTGATGGTTGGAAGGCAGTATATCATCCGAGCAAGAATTTAATCAAATGTGACTGCTCATGTACAGTCAAGTCTGTCAGTGTCTCTACAGCTGTCGGTCATTCTGTTGGGTTAGTTAGTCCATTAGATTGGTCTGGCTGCTGTCATGGCCGTACTATTCTTCCATTCAAGTGTTGACTGTTATATATACCTGCACTATGAAAATGTAAAGCCTCTCTTGTAACTGCTATTCTGAAATTCCCTCTAAGAATTGTAAGAAACATGCTAAGATGCAATACATTTCAAAGTAAACATATAATGAATTTAATAGAAAATTTCAATAAACTGATCCCCCAAACTTCAATGCAACATCACCATCCATTAGCAATAGAAGTTCATTTTCAATTCTAAACCTGGCAAATTCAGTTTTATTAGATCGCCACATACTCTTCTCACAATACTGATAATAAAATATCTGCTACTCTCTGCAAAGTGCATTCCATTTTCTTAATGATGTTCTAGAAATTTCCTCAAAGTAGTTGAGAGGTACTGTCTAATGTTAAAAACGGAAAGGTCAGTAAACCTTTTTATGTGTCTTGCAACTAATTTCCTGTGTCATACAGCTTCAGCGTTGAAATGTCAATACCAACCTATTACGCTGTAAAAACTCAGTAATTTACTTCAGAATGATTGTTGAAAGTCAAAAGCATATTGTCAATATTGTTACAATGTTGGATGAAGTTTTGAACGAGCATAAAGACAAGGATCATTCAAGATCATTTACTTTCCTTTGGATGGATTGGCTCTTGTAATATTTATGAACACTACTAGTCTCTTATGCTCACCAAAGCTGCATTTATTTTTTATCAGAAATTTTGTTTTAATAATAATATTAAAATTTAAAGTAACTTAAAATAACTGACTACAACAATCCATGGTATCACATGCTCCTTCCAAAATCATTCTAAAATGGCAATTTGATGATCAAGAAACATTTATTATAATCAATGTTAAAAACAGTTGTGCTGTTTAATATTGTGGAAACCACTTATGAAAAGAGCATTACTTTTTAAATAAAAAATCTATTAGAACATTATATGTCATTTCTTCACTTTATGAAACAGGAAGTCCCATTGATTTCCTCCAGAGCTTTAAAAAGATTATGATGGAATCATATACCCCTCTGTCCTGTCACAGCCTGTTTTGCAATCCATCGTCTTTACTGGGTGATGAAGAGGTCATAGATTGCCGAGCGAGCCAGATGCACAAGCAGCATGCTGACGCACATGTTTACCCCTGGTCAAACAAATTAGCTCTCAGAGCTTCTGAGCTATACACATTCATTTCTTCCTCTCTCTCTCTGTATATCGATGAACATTTGCATTTAAATAACAGATATAAAAGGTCAACATAAGAATCTACAGTCTCATAAAGTTTGCAGACCGTGCCAAAACTTGACTCAAGTGCCTCGCAGCTCGATTAAACCACTAATGAGAGTTACCTAGGTCTTTTTCCCGGCACTGGAGCAAATCTTATTTGGTCCACCTACTGTAATGGATTTTTTTTTACTAGGCTGGTGAGATATTTCTTACGATTGTCATCTTTCAACTGAAGCTCAGTGATCATGACCAGACTTAATCTTTCCTGACATTGTTCTGCATCACATCATAACTTGTCTTGCTCACCTAGGAGGGCAGGAAGTACTAATACCTTGAAGGAACTTCAGGTTGTTTGACAGACCAGTGAACTCACAATATGTATCATAGCTTTTTCTATCATTGCCTTTTCCTCACAACCTCGATTGAAGGGAACTTCCTGTTGCTGAGACGGATTGCAGATTGAATTGTCTCAGAACGAAGTCTCTGATTGCAAGCTGTGTGTCTACAGTGAAGCTTATGCTAATAGACCAGGCTCCAGTTCTGCATTGGATTAGTCTGAGCATGATTTGACTTGGCTCAATCATGCTGTACGTCACCGGTTCTGCGCAAACACCATTATAATATGTGGCCAAAAGGAAATGAACATAAATCTCAAAAGTAAATATAAGGTTACATGCTAACCCTATTAAGACACATGCATCTTTAGATGGCACATTGCTCATTCCCTGCTGCTTTTTGACCCCCAGATAGCTGTTACCACCAAAAAGCTCAAGCATTTCCTGTGCCTTACCTCTAAATGAGTTGCGGTTATATGAATGAGATTTTCTTCGAGTCATAAAGTACAACGCATTTCGATTTGCACACATCTTGTTTTTCAGTATTTGAATGATATAATGTAGGATATTGGTTTGCAAAGCTAAAGATATTCTACATCTCCACTAAATGGTGCACAAAATCTGGACATGCTGTTGGAACTGGTATAAACTGGCTGCGTTTCAATAGATGGTGAATCTCTCACTTCATAAAGCCTAATGAGATGTGTACTTATGGGCTGCCTTACAAAAGACTGTCTGTGTGTCCCCCTGAGGAGGGGTATGGAGGTCTTTCAGATCAATGACCAAGCAGTGGGAGGCACAGACAATGGACCAATAAAGCACAGAAGTAGCGTGAGAACGTCTGAATAAAAGATTAGTCATGTTGTTTGGAAATGGACGTACAGCAGTACCTAATTATATTGCATTTGAGCTAATTAATGCTGGTGTGAGCTTGTAAACAGACATTGCTCATAACTACCACATCATTATTTATTAATCTGAGCCATGCTCATTGACGTGCTTGTATTATTTTCCATGTTTCTCCCTTTGGAACAACTCACCCCCGGACTGGAACTGTAGTGTGGACTGCAGGGGCCTTTTGGTTGGAGATAACAGGAACCAGTGACAAGCACATTCCGAATCAGTCATCGGCAGTTAATCTAGGCCTGCTGCCGTGTCTTATTAGACCGTTATCCACATCACTTCATCACTGGTCTTTCCGCAGAGGTGTGGAAATAAAGCTCACTGATCCCAGACCAACCTTGGAAAGAGTAAATCAATAAACGAAAGTCAACAGTATGAACCAAATGAAAGATTGGGTGTGTTTAAATGCCAAGGTCTATGACATGATTGTAATGAACGTTTTAAAGGATTGTCAGGCAATAGTGTTAAAGCATATCAACACTGAACCATTGTGCGATCGTTTTCTATTTTATATACATTTCCTTACCTTTTTGTTCTGTTTTTTTTTTCTCTCTTTTCTTGTGATTTTGATGAACTACTGATAGGCTGGTAATTCATTGACATTTTGTAACTTCGATCAATAATAAATATTACTATTATAGATTAAGGAACATTATCAATAGCATACAAAAATTTATATTATGCCAAATAAGCTGTCCAATAGAGACTGGGGCTTGTCACTGTGATATCTCATTAACTTTAAGGTTTTGTAGGCCATGTGTTTAGTTTAAAACGTCCTTGAATTATATCAGTTTTGTAAAAAATAATAATAATACAGATATCACTTTTTTCAGTAGATCTAGGGAAAACAGTTTTACATAATAAAAGTAAACTGGCATACATTCAGGCAGTAAACTTTAAAGGGCAGTGTGTGACCGTGTGATTCAAAATCATTTTAATCACTAGAGTAAAATAAAAAGCTACAGCTAATCCTGTTTGCTCCTATTTTCCGTTCTACCATTAATAACACAAGTTTTGTTTCCCCCACTTTATTTAAATGTTATTATCATTATTATTAATGTACCATAATGATCTAACGGTCGAATAGTCCTCGGTTGCTGAACCATTTCCAGTCAAAATCTTCTTGTCGGCTGGTCAGGAAGCACTTTCCAGAGCCGCGCGCTCCTCCCCCTCCTCCGCCTGATCTCTTTATAAATCCAGAGAGAAAACATTATTATCAGACTGACAGAAGCGTATCTGTGAGCCACGCACCTCCATATTCTACTATAAAAACAGAAGCTCCCATCCATGCTCTCCAACAAGCTTGACGGGCCGCGTCGAGGACGGTCTTTTGACTCCATCAATAAGAGTTACGAAGAGAAGCAACTCAACAAAGAGGTACGAACAACTTTCGACATATATTCAAAATAAAACAATTTTTGATAATATCTTACATATCATAAAGGTTAAAAATTTGAATTTGGGGAGAAAAGTCATTGTCATCATTAATGTGCATTTAAATAACTATGATAAAAAAATTTAACACACATTATTATTATTATTATTATTATTATTATTATTATTATTATTATTGAATGCGTATGAACTTCTGATTTGTTGTGCATTGTATTCTACAATTTTTTTTTTTATTCATTGGCTTTTACATGCAGTTGCTGTCCACCACATAGTGCTGGTCTAGTCATATATAGCCTAGCCCTAACCTAAATTTGACTGCATAATGTATTATACTCAGCCTTTTGAAAATAATGATCTTTACATGTTATTAGCCTGTGAATAACGATTTCGTATTTTAAAAAAACGTCAAAAGCAAACAGAAGTTCACTCACACGGGATATTAAACATCTGCTGTAGTAGAGAGATTGTCATGCAAATGTGAAAACACCTGAGGTAAAACCCAATGATATACTGATTATAATCTCTCTCTCTTTCTCTCTCTCTCTCTCTCTCTCTCTCTCTCTTATTTAAGTTTAAAAAAACTACTTTACATAAGACAGAAGAGAACAAAGACAAGATACGTTCCTCCAAGAGAGAACATGCTGCAATTGTCTTCTCTCTAAAGAATGAAGTCGGAGGGCTTGTGAAAGCATTAAAATTATTTCAGGTACATTAATATTTCCCTTCTTTAACTGTTACCAGTCTGGTCTTTCTTTCTTGACTATTTTCTAGATTTTCAGCTTCAGTAGAATCATGTTATTCATAACTAAGACATTAATGGTTAAATAGCTAGTTGTTTAATAATTCCAGATAAAGCAATAATAAACAATAACTTTGAAACCCTATTATGGAAAGTGTGCACTGTCAAAGAATTAAGTGAATTTATAGATACTGTATCAAGTTCCACCTCCTTCCGTGCCACTGCAGTGTACAAGTGAATAGATATTATTCAAACATAAATTTTTCCATTTAAATTTAAAGTTGGCTAAAATATTTTTATTCATTATAAACAGGACAGCCAGGTAAAGCTTTTGCATATTGAGTCACGTAAGTCCCGGCGGCGTAACTCAGAGTTGGAAGTACTGGTGGATTGTGACAGTGATCGAGAAACTCTAAAAGAGGTTGTTCAGCTGCTGCGCAAACAAACAAGCATCATAACCATGGACTCACCTGATAAGTTCTGGACTCCTGCAAACGGTACTGTGTTTTGCTCCTTTATTAGATAGATGAGTATTGCACAGAAACGTGTCTATAAATCTTGCGTAACACTGTAAAAAAAACATTTTTCAGATCTTGCTGAGGTGCCTTGGTTCCCCAAGAAGATCTCAGATCTGGATAAGAGTGCCTGTCGTGTTCTGATGTATGGTTCAGATTTGGATGCGGATCATCCGGTCAGTATTTTCTTACATCTTCCTAGATAATAAGGCTATAGAAATTCACTGATAATAGTATTTTTGTCGTGATCATGTAACGCTCTTCAGTATTTGAGCTGCTAAAATATTCCACGACCTTATGTATGTATTTGTTCCTATATGATTTCAGGGATTCAAAGACAACATTTATCGTAAGAGAAGGAAATATTTTGCTGATCTTGCCATGAGTTACAAATAGTACGTTTAACAAAAAGGTTTTAAAACTCTTACATTATTTCCACATATTTATCTTTAATATTGACAAGGTTCTCTCTCACTCCGCAGTGGAGAACCTATACCACGTGTAGAGTTTACAGAGGAAGAGGTGAAGACGTGGGGTGTTGTTTTCCGGGAGTTGAATAAGCTGTACCCCACACATGCCTGTCGAGAGCACCTAAACAACCTGCCTCTGCTCACCCAGTTCTGTGGCTACAGAGAGGACAACATACCACAGCTGGAGGACGTGTCCAACTTCCTGAGAGGTGAGACTGAGCGCACACCATCAGTGCACACACAGCCATAAACTATGTGATGCATTTTAATGTTACAATTGCTACAATACAAGCTGAGAGAAGTATTAGTTGTGTGACCAGGAGATGGCAGTAGTTATATGGCTGCTGGATGTGTGTTTCAGAGCGAACTGGCTTCACCATTCGCCCTGTTGCTGGGTACTTGTCACCGAGAGACTTTCTAGCTGGTCTGGCCTTCAGAGTGTTTCACTGTACACAATATGTGCGTCACAGCTCAGATCCTCTCTACACTCCTGAACCGTGAGTACAAAGCATACTGTATATCCCTTTATCTCTTCAGGCCTGTTTATTGACACAATCTTTTGAAAAAGGCTTTTATGAAGCAGTACCTATTGTTGAAGCAATACCAACTGTCTGTCACACCTGATGCATGAACATGTAGAAATGAAAACAAACACATCACCTTTTAATCAAACTGAATCCAGATGATTAAAGCAGTTTATATTTTGCACTTTGGGGTTTGGGTTCCATTCATTTAATTTTGTTGCAGTTTGGAACATTGCATAAAAGTTTATTTATTGCAGCATGTTAAAGTTTTAACATTGATATAAAATTGATTGGTTTAACCTATTTACAATCCTTTGGCATTAAACATTGTTGCAATGTTTTTTTCAACCACATTTCAATGTTTAAACTCCGTCACATGATTTCAGAATGATCAAGTTAATAGCCAGTGCTCTCAATAATCATTTTAAATATATGGCAGTTATTAAAGTACCCCTATTATGCTTATTTAAAAGTCATACATTTATATTTGGTGTCTGATAGAATACATTTACATGATTTCAAATTAAAAAACATAATTTTTTCATACTGTACTTTGCTGCAGCACCTCTTTTTACATCTGCTTGAAACTTTCTTTTTTGGTTCCCATCTCCGAGTTCGCCCATCCAGTCTATTGTGAATGATCAGTTGGGTTTTTAGCTTCCAAGGCCCCATGAGCAACTGTAAACTATATTATATCTATGGTAACTGTGGCGTTGGTATTGGTATAAATTGGTATTAAGTTTATTTTTTCTTTTTGGTGATGTAGCATAGTCATAGACATAATGGCATGCCTATAAACAAAGTGTGTTAGGCGAGTGTTATCTACTGGAGAGGTTATATCCATTTGGTGTGGACTTTGTTGTGCTTTATCTTTGCAGATGATTTGCATGCACCAACAGATTTAGTACATATTAAAGGAAAGGTAAAAATAAATCATAAAAAGCATAAAGGTGCATTTTTAAAGAAATACTCAATGTAGTAATCCAGAAATCAATCATTTTCTGCACAGAGCTGCAACTCTACAGCAGAAACGGTCTTAACATCAAATCTTTATGCAAGGGTGCTTCTGCTTCACTTACACAGTTTGTATATGTCTTGTGAACTAGGCCTTATTCAGCCTTATTCGGTAATTAAAGAGATCTTCTTGATCTTCTTGTCTGTGTTTTTCAGGGACACATGTCATGAATTGCTGGGTCATGTTCCTCTGTTGGCCGAACCCAGTTTTGCACAGTTCTCTCAGGAATTAGGACTGGCTTCTCTCGGGGCGTCTGATGATGCTGTGCAGAAGTTAGCAACAGTATGTATTTCTTACATTTAGCTTTCCTGCTCTTTACACAGTATATAGGCATAAAGCCTTAATATTGTTTGCACTAGTTTTGATGGTTGGTCTGTTGTTGTATGTTCCATTGCAGTGCTATTTCTTCACGGTGGAGTTTGGCCTGTGTAAGCAGGAGGGATCGCTCAGAGCATACGGCGCTGGGCTTCTCTCTTCCATCAGCGAACTTAAGGTGGATACACATTATCAGATTTAGAATTATAGATAAAATCTTTAATCTTTTTATGCTTAATATAATAACTAGTTTCAACAGTAAATATGAATAAATTGCTAGATGGTTTTTTAAATGTCTTTAAAAATACCAAAGCTGCATTCATTTGATCAAAATACAATAAAAAAAGAATATTGTGAAACTGAACTGTTTTTTCTTCAATTGCTGAATTATCATCAGCCATTTGTCAATTTTCCATTTTTGCATGATCCCTCAGAAATCATGTATAAACTGAGACAGTTCAAAATAACAGCATTTATTTGAAACGGAAATCTTGTGTAACATTATAAATGTTGTTATTGACACTTTTGTTACATTTACTGCATCCAAAAAACAATCTTATTGACGTATTGTAACTGCTGTTAATGAATTTAACTGAGGTGAATGACTGAAACGCATGTGTATTGTTTTGAAGCACTCTCTCTCAGGCTCTGCTAAAATCCTGCCCTTTGAGCCCAATGTCACCTGCAAACAGGAGTGTCTCATCACCACCTTTCAAGATGTTTACTTTGTTTCGGAGAGCTTTGAGGAAGCCAAATTTAGAATGCGGTAAAACTCTTTTTTAAATAAGTGACTTGGTATTTTTGGATGCCATATCATTGTTGTTTTGTTTTGACCGTATATTTCCTCTATTTTATTCTTCACAGTGAATTTGCAAAGACAATCCAGCGTCCATTCTCCCTGCGGTATAATCCGTACACACAGAGCGTGTGTGTGCTGAAGGACATGCCCAGCATCAATGACATGGTCGAGGAGCTCAGACACGAGCTGGACATTGTAGGAGACGCTCTCTGTCGGCTCAGTACACACCTTGGCGTCTGAAACCATTATGACTCTTGCTCATATTAATAGCTTGTATTCCTTCTATCTCTTATATCAAAGCACGTTACTCAACATTCAACTCTGCAATAGTATTATCTCATTATCTGCCTTCTCTGACTGCAGAGGTGAATCACTTGTAATATCTCTGTGAGCACCTTTCCTCTGCTACTGAAAATCTGCCAAATACCACAAAGCACTTAAATATCCAAACACTGCTTTCAAAGTGAGAGACTTTAAGTGCCCTTTGAGTACACCAACCAGAGTCCTCCACTGCTATTCATACACAACCACAGTATAAAACTACGACCATCACATTAAATCATGATCACTATATTCATACAGTCTACTACTCTAACCTCCACCCCAGCTTCAGTCTCTGTAAATACACAGTTCATTCTGTTGAGATTATAATCTTTGAAGATAAAGCTTAGGTTTGAAAAGCACTGCTACAAACATCATATCTTGAAGTGTTATAGTTTCATCACACATTTGTGTTATAGTTGTTAAATTAACACAGGCAAAAACTTAGATGACCAGTTAAGAGCCTTTGTTGCTTTCTCAACATCAAATCTACTGTTTCTTCTAATAAATTGACCCATTCATTTCTTACTATGAGCTGAATAATTTATTTATTGGTGTTTGTGATATAAAAAATATACATCATAACTAATCTATTTCACCTTTTTCTTATTATTCTGATGTGAATCTGAAACTGTGGTGTGTATATTGTGTGTTTTGTCTTCTGAAGACTGTAATCCTTGCTGTTTTTCCATGTCCATTCATGTTTATGCTTACTGAATGCCAATTAAGTGATTCTTATAGGGAGAGATCAAAATTTAATTAATACATAAATGTAAAAATGTAGCCAACTTTTATTAAATATTTTGTTCTGAATGATATCTGAATTGTATCTGAATGATACAAATGACTCGCATGTTATTACTGAAACAAAGTAGCTCATAAAACCCACACTTCTGATATATTTGTTATCCTGTAAACAATTTTTTTGCCAATAACTGAAGTTACTGTAGCCTGCAGTGTGATACTATAGCCAGCAGGGGGCAATGCAGTTATATTACAGTGATGTCTTGACTTGAAAGAAACACAATCGATAAAATTTGAAATTCAGGTAAGAATTCCCAGAGCTATGTTTGCAAAAATCAAGTCATATATTTCCTAAATTGCTTAAAATTACATTTTCTGTAAAAAAATCGAGATAATAACCATTGTGTCTGTCATTGTGCAAAAGTACTATTTTGTGTTGATTGCATTTGGTTTGATGTAAGTTATTTAAGTTATATTAAGTTATAGCAGTGTGTTTTTGGTTGCCAGGTCAAGACAACCCTGCACAGATTACCAAAAAAGAAACAGCATTAAGGGACCAGTGGATGGAGTTTATTTTTACAGAGCATCAACGGAGTTGTGCAAGTGTTTGTGTTTGTTCCCCTGCATTTCGAAGATGCTTGTTTTACAAACAAGGCCCAGTTTGACGCTGGATTTGCACATCATTTATTTCTTAAGGATAATGCAGTCCCAACGAAAAAGGGTCACGATCGTGTGTTGGAACCGCATGCGGTGAGTAAAACTGCTTCAAATATCTCTGTGTTGTTAACTTAGCTATCGGCGCGTAAGCACATCAAGTACACAACATGCGTTGTTGTCATCAAACTGCACTTTCCACGTGTACAGCTTAAAAAAAAAAGAAAAAAAAAAGAAGACAAAGTGGAACTTAGTCATTTTCCAAAACCACTAAGCAAATATATACAGTTTCAATACATACCACATAGAGACGTTGTTGCTGATGCTGCTCTTGTTAAATTTCAGCCTCTGGATCTGATTCTGGATCATAAATATACGCTGAATCTGACTGTTAGCCATGGTTTGTTTTGGTTGGTTTTGTCCTCACGGTATTGTCACAGCATCGCTCTCAACACAAAAGCCTACTGGCGCTCGTGATTCTTTAGCTCCGCCCACACGTCACACCTCCAGCCAGTCGTTTTTTTTCCGGGAAAAATAGTTCCAGACTATCTTTGTCTTATGAATATAATAAAACTAAAGACTTTTTGGAGTTATGAAGGATGCAGTACTACTCTATAGGTACTCAAGATTAACAGGATATTGAGTGAAAACGAGCATTTCACCCCCCCCCCCCCTAAAGAAAACAGATAGGCTACTGGACAACGCACATCTGGTTGAACAAATTTGATGTGCACTGTTGCATTGGTCTGCAGTAAGTACTGAGGGGGGCGACAGAGTTACTTTATAATATATTTTTGAAACTAAACTGGATGTGCTATGCTTCGGAGCCCCTCTGGTCCCACTTTGTCAAAAAAAAAAAAATCTTGTGGCCTCAAGATTCTAACTCGTGGCCTCAAGATAAGTAACTCGTAGCCTCAAGATACTAACTCATGGCCTCAAGATACTAACTCATGGCCTCAAAATAGTAACTCGTAGCCTCAAGATACTAACTCTTGGCCTCAAGTTAAGTATCTCGTGGCCTCAAGATACTATCTTGTGGCCTCAAGATAAGTATCTCGTGGCCTCAAGATAAGTAACTCGTGGCCTCAAGATAAGTATCTCGTGGCCTCAAGATTCTAACTCGTGGCCTCAAGATAAGTAACTCGTGGCCTCAAGATAGTGAAGTGTCTGACACATGGACAACTTGTTATTAAACTGGAACCTGTACTGTAGTGCAATTATTATTTATATTCCTTTAAATGTCTTGATGTGCACATCAACTGTGACCAGGGTTCTAAATTAACTTTTTTGATCACCAGCCAATGTGGCTGGTAACTTTCTAAAGTTACCAGCCAATCAGAATTTCCACTAGCCATTTTTTTTTCCGGTAAAAATAACAAATTATGAGTGCCACTAAATGCATTTGATCATTTTATTAACATTGTTGGCATGAAAAACATCAGTTTATAAACCGTACTCACGAATTCATAAACTGTTACCTTGGTTTAACAAATTGTGCCCACGAATTTCCAATCCATGCGCTCAGTTTTTGTAAACCGTACCCTCGGTTTTTGAATCCGTACCCACAAATTCATAATCCGTGCGCACACTTTCGCAATACGTTCCCACGGATCTGTAAACCGTACTCACGGATTCATGCAGCAAGCTCCTGTTAACATACAGTTTTATTGACTATTATTATGTGGAATAGGTTTAATAATAACAAAGGAATAATCTTATAATAGCAACTGATTATTATTGTACAATAAACCTGGCATTGTGACTAACTCTGGAGTAAATTTTTCCTGTTTTTTCCTGTTCCTGTTGTAAATTGTTTTGGATAAAAGATTCTTATGCATAACCTGTATAATAATATATAATAATGATAAAAATAAAAATAAAGTTATTTTTATCATTTTAATTTGTAGGCTAAATAAATGATTACAAGAAAATAATTCATGAATTACTTTATTTTTAAATAAACTTTGACAGTTTTGTAAATGCTTGTCTACAATTCTTTCTTAACATGCATGAAGACTTATTTTTCTGATTTTATTATACTAAGCTCCATCCACCCCACCTGCCGGAGTTAGATGCATGTTTCACTGTTAATGTTTTTAATAAATAATGAGGCCGAAAATAACATTGCATTCAGTTAGAGAGAAAGGAATGAAAACATAACCGGCATATTATTTGTTTTGTATTGCTTTTTACCCTTATTTTCTTTTTCTTTTTAGCGTTTTTTTTTGGGGGGTCATAAAACACAGGCGGCTGTGTCTTATCCTATTGGTGATTAATATAATAATCACTATTAAAATAAACGCTAAAAAGAAGACTATTTGTGAATGCTGATCGTGTACTCATTGGATACTATGAAAAATAATGTTTAATAAACAAATGAATCTGCCGGTGGGGGCGGAGCTACAAATGCATGTCAGTTTACAAATACAAATCCGAGGGAACGGATTGTGAAAGTGTGCGCACGGATTATGAATTTGTGGGTACAGATTTAAATAACCGAGGGTACGGTTTACAAAATATGAGCGCACGGATTGGGAATTCGTGGGCACGGTTTGTTAATCCGTGGGTACAATTTGTTAAACCGAGGGAACAGTTTATGAATTTGTGAGTACGGTTTATAAACTGAGGGGACGGATTGCAAAACCGTCGTCACGGATTGATTTTTTTTCTCCTACAGGTGACGTGCGGGGCTCTCCGTAATATCCTCATCCCCTGCCTCGTTCCTCTTTTCGCCCCCAGAAATCTGTCCCAACCACCGCCACATTTAGTTTAATCTTAATTTTTTTTCTTTAATAGCTAACTCCCTCCTCTTTCAGTCTATGCTCCCTGCTCTGGCTCCATTCATTCTTCTTCCTTGTGTTTTCTGATGGACGCTATTCGTTTCCATGTTTTTTCGCGCTGGTTTCACTGCAAACTGCGTGCAGCCAATGAGCATATGAAACGTCATCACGTAGCATTACAGCACAGTGTTCGTGGGAAATGTAGGAAGTGCTGCCAGGGGGATAAATGACCGAGAACAGAACCTCATGTCATGCATCACCAGCCAAACTGGCTAGTAAGTTTTAATTAACACCCGCCAAAATGAATTTTAACCCGCATTTGGCGGGTTGGCGGGTGTTAATTTAGAACCCTGACTGTGACACAAGAACTGTCCCCGGGTTATCAATATCAATTGATTTTAAGTTAGCCTATAGTAGTATGCAGACTGGTTCATTAATTATTGAATTGTTTCACATTTTGGAAAGCATGTCTGTGTAGCCTACGATAAAACATCAGCAGAGGGAGTTCTAGGCTTATGTCACGGCACCTCCGTCTGGCTGTATGTATTTATATGTATTTCCAGCCAGTATTTGTGACGTCACATGCAAAGTATGAATTAATAGGATCTTGCCAGGACTTTGCCAGTTTTAATATACAAAAGTTGGTGGGGCAGAGTTTGCACTGAAGTGGATGCGCCTGTCTCTCAATGGGAGGAAGCCACACCCTATTTTGGAGTTCCTGCCCCTATTTGGAGATCTCCAGGCTGCAGTTATACTCTTCTCTCATCCTTTGATGCATATCCTCCTGATCCACACTCCAGTCCAGTCGGTGGCAGTAATGCACCTATAAGCTGGTTTGCCAAACACTAACGAAACACCAAAGAAGAAGAAGAATTATTTAGCCAGGTAAGTCTTGGCGCGTTGCCGCCTTATCATAATTACAGTAATTAAAAGATACCAACTTGTAAAAAGTTTACGTCTTCGTAGAACTCGACTCGTAATTACAACTTCAATTCATTGCGCACTATGTTTAGGCATTGATGGCAAAAAATATTAGTGTCCTAGTCCAAGGATGTGAACAGCAGAACGTCATGTGTTGCCATCTCAAAATGAGGGTTATTACGATATGGCGTGAATGCAGCATAATTCTTTAAACATGCTGATTTTCACTGAGAAATATTCTCTTTACATTATATCTCCAGACACGTCTTTCTGAAATAACATGAGAGTCAAAGTGTTTCAGATTATTGGGTCAAAGAAGAATTTGGGATATTTCCGGGATCCCCTTTTATTACAGATGAGAATACATGTAATTAGATTACCACCTGAGTAGCCTACATTTCAAGGTTTCATTTCAGGCACATTATATCTTGTGATTAAGGAGATACTTGGACTGTATTTAATGGAGGAGCACTAACATCAGAGTACTTCGACTGTTTCCAGAACCGCTTCCAACAACAAAACGTTCAGAAGTCCTCTGGAGATTTCTGGTAGACAGCCAAATTAAAAATCAATGATCTTTGGTTTCATAAAAATGGCATGCACCATGACAATAAAACATGTCACATTGCATTTTAAAGAACATTCCAGTCTGTATGGGGTTCTTTAGATTTTGCTTATATTGTGTGCATTGCACAGAGACTTAGATAATTCATGCAATTATTTTGTATTTGTATACCAAATTTATGATGCACGAGTCTCAGTCAGTTGCAGCAGTAATGCTACATATGTTGGCTGAAAACAATTAAGTTTTCCTATTTGCATATTCTATAAACTTAGTGTGCATTTCAAGCTTATTCCAGTGGGGCAGTAAAAAATCTGTATAACACACTCCAGTGCTCCTTTTGTAGTCATAGAAGAGATAAGATGAGAGAGATAGAGAGTCAAAGGGGGCTTGGCTGCTTTACAGGGTTCCCACCAGAAGAGATATAAAAGGGCAGACAGCAAAGAGCTGTAGATGAAATGCACATGTGTCGATGTTTCATGTGGGCATGCAGTCAGGGCTGCTCTCAAGATCACAGAATGACACTAATAAAAAAAGATATGTTTTATCATTCATGTTAAGGTATAATAATAAAGGGAAGCACATGAGCTACTACGTTATTGGATTTATTAAATATTTTGACATTCATTTTAACAACCTGGTAATGATATTATTTTCTATATAATATTAGTGAGAGCATAATACCATCAAGAAAATATTATCGTAATTTAAAAATATATAGATTTTAAAGTTGTATTTATAACCTTATATAATCAACTTCTTTTTCCATTTTACTCCCTATTTCTATCTCTCTCTTCATTATCTCCTCCCAGAGCTTCTCTATCTCTACTGCCGGTAGTCCAAACCACTTAAGCGATTGTGAAGGCTTAATTGGTGTTCATTAAACTTTCAGGGCTGGCTGCTCGATGGCAGGCCATCCTGTGACAGCACAGGAAGATGAAGTAAGAGCACGAGCAGCAGAAGGCCCTGAGCAGACTTACTGCACATGCTCAGTGGCCTTCAGCCTCATCATCAGCACAGTCAAAGATAGTTCAGCTCATTACTCAACTCCAGTGAGTAGCATAGGAGGTTATGCCCTGCCTAGGAAGAAGTCCTGTCATCAAACATGTAATTATATCATTCACTTAAGGAAATTACCTGAGCTATATAAACAGCAGTTATTTTAAAATTGGAATATCCTCGGAATCTGATCTCCTAATCCCTTTGAGATATAATGGCTCCAAGGACAAGTAAGTCTCTCCAGGGATTTCCTGATTTCAAATCTAGCTGGAGTCCAACCTGCAAGAGAAATCTGCCCTATTCCCAAGCACAGTATTGATCTTTGTATCAGTGAAAAGGTTTCTCTTGTAATATTTAAAGAAAGGACAGTGCAAGACATGAAAAATTGAGTTGTCTGATTTGCTGTCAGCTGATGGGAGATTTATTCGCTTTAGTGCATGCTTAAACCCATGGCTTCAAGGTTACCATTTTTCTGGAATTGTAAGATCATACATATACAAAAATGTACCAAAATATACACTATTTTCCCTTTGCACAATGCTCATTTAAGCTAGATGTTACCCAGGTATAAATGGATATATAAGATATAATACATATCTGTCTGTCTATGTGTGTGTGTATGTGTGGCCTATATTTTTGTGGAACCCCTGAAACATTTTTCAGAATTCTTTGAGTAGACCATTGAAAAACACAATTATTGTTGTGATAGAAGTCTTTACTGTCAGTTTTAAACAAATGAATTTCAACCATGATGAATAAAAGTATACATTTTCTTTCATATGAAAACCTCCATATGTGCGCACACACACACCCACACTGGTTTCATGCTCACATTTTATGAGGACTTCCCATAGACATAATATATTTTATTCTGTACAAACTGCATATTCTGTTCACTAACCCTAACCATACCCCTAACAGAAAGCATTTTTAGACAACCCCCCCCCCCCCCTCCCTAAAAAGAGTTGTTGTGAATAAGTGGTTTTTCTCATGGGGACCAAAAAAAAATAAAATTGTCCGACAAGGTTAAAAATGACTAAATTACTGGTATTACTATAATTGTTTGGTACCAGGTACACACATACACAGTTTGGAAATAGATTTATGTTTATTACTTGAACTCTAAAATGCTACTCCATTAAGTGGCAATAAAAGCAGTCTTTTTTTTTTTATTAACTCTTCATAAGGACTCCTGGCACTGGTTGGGCACTGTCAGTTCTGCCATAGAGGCTTTGCTGTTTCTGCAGGTTAAACCCCATTGGTGCAGTGCTCTGAAGTCAGAAGTGTTACTATTTGTCTCCTTACCTCAACTCAGGCCATCCTCCAGAATTTTACAGGTGATCAGTCGCTTTGTGTGTCAGGGTGTGTAGATGGTAATTTATGATAACCACAATTGGAAAAGATTAATAACCCAGGTTGAGATTTCATGCACACATATAAACACAGGTATGTAATTACTGGCGAGGTAATTATCGATATAAATACCCCAATTACCCACAGGGACTAGTTTTGTTTATGTTCCTCGTGAACAGCATTAGATCTATGTAGGCAGATGCAACAGACTGTAATGATACCGTTGCTGACATAGAATAGCATCAGTGATAATTATGTGAAGAACTTTGTGTTCTGATGTGTGAACGTGTCTGATGAATCGCAGACCCAAATAGCACATACAAATGTAACCAGGCAGCAGGGAGGTATGGGAGAAATGGGCTGCCCTTGAAAGCAGATCACATACTTGTGTTGCTATGGCTACGGTCCCTATTAGGTAACTAGGTTGCCATAGAGTCTGAAAAGATCAAAGCTCAGCAGCAGAGCAAAGAACTGGGTACATGAACTCAAACAGAGAAAACACAGACCCTTGCACCCAGACACGCTCACACAGAGCCACACGTGCATTTAGCTCCCCGTCAGTCAATATGGATATAAAGGAAGATGAAATCATAAATCAAACCATGGGAACATTTCATTTGACACATTTTCGGATGTATTTAGACATATACGACAGCCATGATACAAAGTCTCAAAGATATACAGTATATAAAAGGACAAATACAACAAAGATATTCAAATGGTTCATTTATTTTTTATTAAACCTTATTTGCCTTTACTGAAATCCTTAGAAGTCCCCCTTAAACATTTAGTTGGTTAAATAAATAGTAGGTTATCATAGAGAGTTTATTTGAAACGCAGCCTTTCTGTCAAGCTGATAACTGCAATTAGCAACAAAACTGGTAATCTGTTCGAAGCAATAAAACAGCCTTTGAAGCATCCTCTCAACAGAATTCAGTTATATTCAGCTCATTGTGTAACTGGAATCATGCCTATATAGTTTATTTTCATAAAATACTTTTATTTGACTTTTTCAAATGCACACGTGGAACTGGGGGTAAATTTTATATTTACCATCAACATCATGCAGTTTGCATTCATTAATAGCATCTCTTAATCCACCTAAAAATGTGGACTGTACAGTGGCTACCTAAGGATGGGAGGAATATTTACCTAAGAATAACCTTGCAAAGTTTAGCCACATAGTATAGTGTAGGTAATATTAATGTAATATTTACAAACATATCAATTCTTGGTGACAGATTTAGGTTCAACCCTTGTTCTTAAAAGGGTCATGAACTGCCTTGGTTTTTTATTTTGCACAGATTTTCACATCAAAAACATCATAATTTAGAAATTATAGGCTAGTCTCTGTCCTGTTTTTGTCGCCCCTCGTCTGTTTTAATAGGCGTGGCAGATTTCAGACTCGGAAGTAAACACCCACTGCTATATGATTGGCTAAAAGTTGTGTATGTTTGACAGCCTACAGCCTTCAATGATAGACACTGCTGTGATTTAGGTTTAAACTTCATAAATACTCAGTACATATCAAATGATCTGTTATAACAGACAAAGCAATATAGTGACACATAATGAAAACAGTTACTCACACTTGTGTTGTGACATTGCTGTCAGATCCAATGTAGTCGGCACAGCCTTGTCTTTGAGTTTTGATCTTTTTAAAAATCCCTGTCAAATTGTGCCTTGTTTGTTTTCTGCTGGAAAATGAAGTGAACAAAGTTCTTACTGACGGGTTCTGGAACTTAATTAAAAATAAAAATAAATTCATCCACTCTTTCCAAATGTTTGGATCAGAATAAAAGCAATGCAAAGTTTTTTTCCACAACTTTGCACTGCACAGCCTCTTGTTTTTGGAGCATCTTTATTGTTTGGTTTCTGCATAGATCTGCGCATTTACCTCTCTCATTAACACTACATGTGCATGAATCGGTGGGCAGGACAAAACAGGCAGCGCTGTAGAAGCAGGCGTTGATCTTCTTCTGCGGAGGCAGTGCTTATCCACACTATTGCATCATAGAGTTGTACATTCCACAAGCTGCCTTCAATATAAGCTGTTTTTAGACTAACGAGAGTTTTGAAAGGTACAAGATGTTTTTATACTACAATGATCTCTTATTTGTGCAAAGAGGAATGGAAATTTGGTTTCTCAGTTCATGACCCCTTTAAAATAAAAATACATTTATCTGTGAGCTTCTCTTCGGTTTAAAGTGAACCACTCAATCTAAAAAAGTGTAGCCTTATGCTATAATGTAAAAAAAATAATAATTAAAAGGCAGATGGTTTTTACTTGTGAAAATTTAAGATTGTATTAAATGTACTGTTTTAGTTTAGTTTAGTGATAACAAAATGTTATCTATTTTGAAATCCATTTGAGAGAATTAAAGTCTCATTCAATACAACATTTGCAACAAAGATTCTTAGTAAGTATTGCTACTTCTTAATCTGGTTTCTTCACCTGTAGATTTGAAAAACTCAGTAAAAACATGTCTTACTCATTGGCAGTGAGTTTACTCCAAACTAACTGGATATAGATATTCTGATGTCAGTTTTTAAATGATTTTAAAAGAACACATCAATGTGTTTTGACACTTTCTGGTTAAAATCTCACTCCATTTAAATAACCACTTGCTTTCACTGGAGTATACTGATGTCCTTGCTGGGTTCAAGGAAAGAAAGAGTTAGAATGGAATTAAGAACATTATAAATACATACAATTTGTCCACTAACATTTATAAACCAAGCAAATACAGGGCTCAACAATAAGGGCTCAGGGGTTTGCCTCAGTTGTCAGATGATCAGTCAGACCAATGCTATATTGTCAGTGTTTATTGATCCCTATATACAGAAATACATAGAAAAGGTTTGCAAAATCTGTTGGAAAAGGCCACCAAGATCAAGGTTATTTGTCTTACTAACAAACTGAAATTTCTTTAAAAATTGGTCCACACAAAAATTAAAATTCTGTTACAATTTACCCTCGATGTTGCTCAAAACCTGTATGCATTTCTTTCTTCAGCAGAACATATTATGAAGAATATTAGAAACCCATTTCCCATCGACAACCACTGTATGGACAAAAATACAGTATGAGTCAATGAGAAATGAACATTCTATCTTCTATCATGTTCCATAGGATGAAATTGCGCCATCAATTTGGAACAACATAAGGTGGCATAAACAATGATAGAATTTCAACCCCTTTTATAAAACATTTAAAAACCTAATAATTTATTTGTTGTAAATTTTGATGTAAGGAAATGAATTCATATATTTTCAAAGAGTTCTTATTGTTGAGCCCCGGAATGTAAAAGTTTACTGTAAAAGTGCAAAGAGCAAACAAAGGCAACTGATGACTTACAGCAGCAGCACAACAGAGAACAACATCATTAGTTTGAGCTCAATCTAATTTAAAGGCAGCTTTGTGAATATTAGTTGTGATTCACCAAAAGTTATTGGATAGGTTTGACCTTATAACCCTGTAAAGATTACACTAGATACTCTAAATATTCAGTCGCAAGCGTGGGCAACACAAAAAGCATATTTACAGTACAGACACACGTACAAAAACACACACATATTTAACACGCATGCACTCAAATACACATATTACACACCACCACTACAAGTTAACAGTACTATCCGCCACAGACCACAAAATAAGTCCTGTTGAAATACATTTAAATGTGTAGAAAGGGGTCTTCCACCCATTCGTGTACAACAAACAGACTTATAGAGCGCTATCAAGAAGTGGGAGGGGTGTTCTGGGCCATGCACACAGTGGTTGGAACACCACGATTCATGACACACACAGAGTCTGCAGGCGGTTTGTGCCGGCCCTGCCGAGAAGCCTCTACAGACATGAAAAAGAAGAGAGACAACAGACGAGTTATTACCCAGACACCTAGAACAAAGACGGGTGAAGAGGGTGCGGGACGACGTGCGAGCCAGCACAGAGGAAGGGGTCATGGAAGGGGTCAGGAGGAGAAGGGATGAAAGGAGAGCAGAGAGTGACGTTAATGCGGTCTGCTAGCAAGCACGTTTAGCAGGCGTATAAGGCAGGCTTTAGCATCATACCTCATTGAGCAGAGTGTATGCAGACATCGCTTGTTCAAAACTTCAGCTCGTTCACAGCATGCAGGTGTTTCACTGTTTCCTTCAAATGTTAATGGTTTAATTCATCACCATGCTCATCAGTGCAGTCTGCCATGCTGCTCCACCTGGAGACATGTTTTCTTTTTCTTTTCACTCGCATCAAAGACCTTCCAATTCAACTCTTTGTGCCTGTCGACTTCAGGTCAAAGAGAGGATTGGTACATCGTCCAATGAGAGAAACCGAACTAAAACAAACATTCCACTGCAATCAATGAAAAAAAAAAAACACAAATAAAAATAACAAACCCAAGCCCTCTAACAGGTTTCATAGAAAATTTATTTCATGCTATGGTTGTAGTCATGTTTTCCTGTTTTTCTATGCAGTTATTGTTGCATAACATAGTGCATGCATTTGTTTTTCCTCTAAATTGCATACAGTTCTCTTATAATGTAAATATACATTTGTCTTTTTGCTTTTCTTTGTGTTTTAGTACCTAAAAATAATGAGAGACAATGTGGAACATCTCGACAGGATGCGTTTTTTTTTCTCATTTTTTGATGTTTTTTTTTTCTCCAAAAATAACACTGTTAAAAGTTTTCACTTGATATGTGAAATAAACAGTTGCTCACGACAGTTTCCACAGGATCTATTCACCAATAAGTAAGACATAAAACAGAAAAATAACGTATTTTGCTCAGTTTTTTTTTTCTCTATAAGATCCAGAATCACAAGCATGCCAGACAGAAACAAAGCTGAAAAGTGGAATTTACAATCTATCTGACGGCAATAACCACTAGCGTCTCATTCAGAATTTGAGGTCAATGTGACCAGAGCTGAGTCATGTGGTTCACAACAAAGACGAAATGAAGAAATCAGTGGCTGAAATAAAGAACATGGTCTCTGAACATCTCATTATCCATGGCTACATGTCAATTCTGCAAAAGTCAAGAACTCTTGAAAAGAAAATATTTGTTTTGTACAGACAGATTCATTACAGATATAGAATATTTTCCTCTTTTTTTATGTAACACCATGCAGCTCATGCTAAAATGAACAGGTAAGAGTCCACTACATCTGTCACTGCATGTACTATCATTAGTATTATGATGATAAATCTCATTTTGCCGGCTTTCAAGCCATCCACTCATCGCACTCTTCAGTCGATGGTCCTTAAGGTTTTCCTTAAAAAAAGTCCTGGTCCATGAGATTCCTCAGACAGACGGAATCTGGATAAAAATGCTTGCCACTGCGTCGACTTACAACATCCTCTATTGTGCTTCCTTTCTACATATACATCCTTCCTTTGGACTCCAGCCTGAAATCCCTCTGGCCATTGTGAGAAGGGAAACCAAGGTTTTGAGATTCTGCTGCCTTCTCAGGTCACTTTGAGCACCTCTGACTGCATATACTTAACTAGGGCAGTTTCCTCTTTGCAGGGATCTGCAGTAGAAAATACAGGGAAGGATGGGATTGCTCAGGGTCATCCTGCCATTGGGCCTTGTTTTCATTCAGCTCACAGAATGAGGAGGAAATGGGCTGAGAAATTAAGACTTCCCTTTTGTCTGCATTGTAAAACTGTTCATTTGGGTTACTTTCGCAAATCCAGGGCTAAAGAAGTCGGAGAAAGAGGGATGGACAGAAATTCACAGGGATAGTGAAAGAAGTGCAGAGGAAGGAGAGACATTTGTTGAGGACAGCGAGACAAAGGTAGTCTTGATACCTCCTACCTGGGGTCTTGTCAATGAGGTGATGAAGAAAGAAGGGAGGAAGACTCCACCAGAGCAAAGGGGAAGTACAGTAAAAATTAAACAGTGAAACGAAACCAAAAGACGAAACCGATAAAAGGCTTTCAGATGTCTGAAAGGGTTTTATGTGAGAATATACTCAGACAGGAGAGAATTTATAAGTAAATATTCATAAATCCTTAAAAATATAATTATTTCTATTGTTTGAAGGGAGGATGCAAGTCTTTCCAGTACTGAAGTGGTTCCAGGAACAACGACTGTGTGCTAGAATAGAAAGGTTTACCTTTCTCATCCCAGTTCTTTTACTGTGTCTGCTAAACACTTGTAATTAGGAAATCCTTAAAAATTCCCCTGAGATCATTAGGAGGTTTTCTTTCTCTCTGATGGCTTTGTATGAGTTGAGAGTCGGTACTTAAAGACAAGAAACAAGCAAAACAGACGGAAGAGGAAGAGGAGACAAAAACACAGCTCCAGAAAACAAGGACCAGAGAACAAGACAGACCAGACCAAATCAAACAGTGCAGAGAACAGGAGGCAGCAGAGCAGGAGGAAGACCCAGGGAGACAGCTCTAACTACACAACTGCTCAGTTTCTTAGAGAATGGAGGGAATTGGAGAATGGGACCGCCGCAGGAGAACAGGTGGGACGCAGGACCCGGTGGACAGCGATACCACCTCGGCCAGCGTTCGGGCCTTGCTGGTTATGGTGCCCAGGCTTCGGGACTTTTGATAACCTTGGTTTAGTGGAGAAAAATGTGCACATGGCAGTTGCTGAGACACAACAGTCAGTTTGCTCCACACCATGTTTGCTGCTTTGGGTCAGGTTTAAAGGGTTTAATACGGCATGCAATCACTGAGAGGGCATGCACAAAGATCGGTTGGTTAATCTGGCATTAGAGTGAGCAAAGAAGGCTGTGGATTGCAAGGCAAATGTTACAGATAGTATTGAGAAGTTTACAAATTCGTTGATCTAGAAATTTGAATTAACTGGTATACTTGAAATTAAGGCAACCAAGAATCCAAGTCCAATGATTTGTCAGAGTCAGACCCTCAGTTTCTGTCACTTTTCCAAAGTCTCTATATGACTTGCTCCATCATTTTGAGTCATTTTGACAAGAAACACATTTTAAGTACTGTATATGCACAATGAGAAAATGAAAGTCTCAGCTTTCAAATTATATAACTCTAGCTGTCATAAACAATTATCTTTTCATACTTTTTTGGGAAATTGATAAAAGAATTTTTAAAAATAAATAAATAATTACGATGACGTGGAAACATTTTAAGAAAAAAATAATTGCACTTATAGTGCATATATTTAACAAGTTTATTTTCCTTTTCAACAAATTAATTTATTAAAAACATTATTTTTTATTATCATAAAGTGAAATAAGCCATTTCATTGACGCCTTTCAATCGTATAAAAATGTATTGGACAATTACTTAAGGGACAATTATTGTATCAGCACACCATCTAATGTTCATTCATGTTCGCTACTAAAAAATAAAGATCAGTTCACATGCATTTATGTGCTACTGTTTGAACTGAGGCAGGGGGAATTTGTCAAATTTCATCATGAAACTGAAATAATTTGAAAAAAGAGACTTTAATAATTTCTAAAACAACAAAAAAAGAAAACCTAAAAGTTGTTTTTCTTTTTTTTTTTTTTTTTTTTTTTGATTATCAATTTTCTCCATGAATGTTTTTTTTTTACTTTTGACGTGAAATGAAAGAGCATGTCACATATGTCAGTGGTATATCTACACCATCATATTCTTTGCCATTGTGCAAAACCAAGTCTTCACTTTCTCATCCAATACCATGCAGGTATCAGGACAGATTGTACAGCAAGGCTGCAGGACTGCCCCAACACTTGCACAACATAATGCTACAGAAAAAATAACAGTGCACTCTGAAGCACTGCATGCACACACACACAAACATCTCAAAACACTCATAAACTTACACATACACATACAGTAGAACACACAATGAAAAAACACATATTTGTTGGGAACAGTGTGTGTAGTTCTACTTGGTGGTGATGTTGATCAACTTGTGGTGCTTTTGGCTGTGGGTAAGATCTGAATTCAAACAGAGCATGCTCACACAGAGCAACATGTCATAAGACACAGACAGACAGCGCCATTGATTAGAAAATGATCACATGACAAATTGGTGGATGATGGCAGGATATTCTTTTGAATGTGATCAGAAACGGCCAGTTTATTTTTTTCGCTGTCAGTGGTGTCATTGTGGAAAGATCATCTTTAGTCTATTCATACCGGAGGGGTTAAAGGTCATACTACAACAGGTCTGAGATAACATGAACGTGTGTTTGTTTTTATAACACTACATTTGCTGATGTTAATTGAAAGCCTGTAAAGCTACATAGGCGGTAGGGGCCTTTTATTTATCTAAGGCTGCTGTGAGTGGTTTGAGTGTATGACAGCGAAACAGACATGGATCTCAGGTGGTGACCCTGGCATGGCCGTCTTCTGGGCTGTGCGCCCAGCCTAGCTGCAGCAGAGGGTAACCCTGTGTGCCGGCCGGCTCCGCCCCTGACCTCCCTGAGAACATTCCGGCTATGAGCCAATCGGGTAGCATAAGGAAGACGGGGGAGAGGGAGAGATGGAAGGAGGTACAAACATAGAGACAGACCACAGGCATGTACAGTGGTGGAAGAAACAAGTAAAAAACAAACAAACAACGAAGAAAAACAGAAAAAAAGGGAAGATTAAGGTTGGCCCCAGGAGGCAGCTGTATGTGTGTTAATATGAGTTTGATGTAATGCAGCGTGGCGTGGAAAAAAACTTATTTACAATATGTTAAAAGAGAAGAGGGTTGGAGAAATGTGACTTGTGGAAGGATCTGAGCGTGCAAGGGTAGGGTCTTAATCATTTGAAAAATGCTCACAGTATTGTTTGAAAGATAATAAAATAACAAATGGAAGTAAAAATTTCAACAGAAGATGCATTTTTTGAGCCCATCTGACTAAAGTCTGAGATGGCTGAGTTTTTTTTTTTGTTTGTACAAATTTGGTCTTTAACTGCAGTTATTAAACTGCATTATTATAAACTGTCTGTTGTGGGCGAGCTCTGCTTGTCTGTATGTTTATACTCTCTTTACTTACTGTGTAATGCACCTGATATGTACATCTGTGCGTGTGTGTGTCTGTGTGTGCGTGTGTGTATGTTTGTCAGGCAATAGCCTGAGCATATACACAGCAGTTACATACCCTTTCTCACTCGGGTGCCCGTGTTTGTGGATCGTCTGCCGACGTTTAGCAGAAAACACGGAGTGTCTCCTCGTGGCTCGCTTGAGTTAAAGATCTGGCCGTCCTCAGGGGAAATGACTTGGTCTATGTGGGGACAATCTTCATTGGCCAGCGCTGCTTTAGCTGCCTCACCATTCACTTTGGGATCTTCAAACACACAAGCACATGTAAGAAGAACATGTAGCCATGGTGAAACACCAGGACTGATGAAAGAGAGGGCTTGTGCAGGACAGAGAAGAGGCAAGAGAAGGTAAAGGAAAGCCCTTCTAGTGACATGGATGTAAATTGATGTTATGTATGCATACATTCATTTATTTTGGGGTTGCCGGCATACTCATTCAACAGCAAAATTAATATATTAACATGGTATTCTGGTCACAGTATTTTATTAGTAGTTCAGGTCCTATTTTAACTAGCTGCCTAAACCTTTTTACATTTTTAATTTATAACACATTATTTTTTTCACTGATTGGGATAGATGAATTAATAAATAAAAACTCAAGAATTTAAGTTCAATTTGATCATCTTCATATTTAATATGCAATTTATGCAAAGTATTTATATAGAAATTCTATAAATATAGTTTTTATTAGATATCCCTAGTTTCCATTTGCAGAATGTTTTTCCCCATCATTTTCCATCTGTTATACCCAATCTAAATTACCAACCAAATTACATTACAATTTTCAAACTATAATTTGCATCTTGTGATCATGGTGCTAGAAACATGTCATGGGTTCAATTCCCAAATTTAACTGATATACGTAGCTTAGATGCAATTTAAGTCATTTTGTTTTGTATTAAAAAAAAAAAAAAACCTAGCAGAAAAATGCATAAATGTAAATAATATCATCTAATTGCATCCCACATTTTTACCCACAGATGAATTGTGTGAGAATAAATTTAGTTACCTAAAGTTACACCAGCACCCAGTTTTAAGGTTTAGGATGTGCGTGCTGTACCTTTGAATTCTAATAAATTTAGTTATCCATTGGTTAGCATAAAAAAAACTACTAGTACTGCAAAGACCTAAGCCTCTTCTGTTTTCAACACTACATTTGACCAAACAGTAGGGTGCAGCTCTGGTTTTACTCCAAAGAAAGAGGGAGGAGCATTAGATTATAGCTCCTAGCCACGGCGTAATATATAGAAACAGCTCATGGCAACCAGCCTGTTCACCTGTGAGCTCTCTGGCAGCCAGAAGCTTCTGCTCACTCGATTTACACTTCATCGATCAGACCTGTGAGAAGGGAGAGCGCTGCCAGAGCTCCTCGGGGGAAAAAGCGCTGGGAACTAACATATCTTCCACCTGGATTTTCCATTGTATCGCCAGCACTGATTCAAGCACGCTCTTACTAACATATTACTGTCAACAAAAGAGCATCTATCAGCAACTATGGCAGGCTTTAACTTTGTGGTTATTCAAATAGGACATGAGTCCTGTTGGTTATATTACAGTGGCTGCAGAACATTTCATTATGGTCTGTTGATAGAAATGCACACCCTGTAGTGTAGACACATATATACTACGGTTTATATTGACATTGTGACTCTTTGAGTTATATTAACATTGTGAAAATATATCTTCATAAAGTAACAAAGTAAAAATTCTGTCATCATTTACACACCCTCATGTTCTTCCAAATCTTTGTAACTTACTGTGGAATACAGTTTTACATGCAATTACAATTGAGCTTTCACATTCTGAAAGGCACATTAAAAGTATTTTAAAGACATCGGTATAATAGTCCATACAATTTGTGCATTATATTTTAAGTAGGCCTATAGCAAAACAATAGAAAAGTTTTGTGCTGAACACTCTGAAACTGGATCAACTCGTTCACTGGAAAGGTTCAAAAGAACATTTTTTGGAAGAATTTGGCATGGCATAGTTCCTGATGAATGCACTGAGGAGTCTGTTCCTCACAGACACACATAAAAAACTTAAAATATAGAGAACATGTCATGAACCACAATACTTTATGAAAGAGCCACAGTTTTTTACTTTCATTACACTGAAAAGAGCGGCCAGGATATATATATATATATATATATATATATATATATATATATATATATATATATATATATATATATATATATATATATATATATATATATATATATACTTTCATTACACTGAAAAGAGCGGCCAGGATATATATATATATATATATATATATATATATATATATATATATATATATATATATATATATATATATATATATATATATATATATATATATATATATATATATATATATATATATATATATATATATATATATATATATATATATATATATATATATATATATATATATATATATATATATATATATATATATATATATATATATATATATATATATAATAACTGAAGCAAGAAAATCATACCGGTTTGGAATGACATGAGGGTTGAGTATATGATGACAAAATGTAAAATTTTTGGGTGAACTACATTTTAATTCCCTTAGGTCATGTTCTTCCAGAAAATAAAACATAAGGCTAAACATAATTCAGGTCATGTCTTATTTGCCCAGTCTACTATGGCAAGTGAATAGAGACAAAATAATATTTCCAAAGCAGAAACATGCATTTGAGTGGATTTGTGTTTTGTTTTTTTTTTGTTTTTTTATGGTTCGTGGTGTGTGCACATTTACAGTTTATAGCTAACAGTACAATGATACTTAAACACACAGTGCAAGTTGGAGATGGAGAGTCTTGATAGGACTTGATGGGAGAAAGGACGAGATTGACTCATCTTTAGGAATAGTTAGAGAAACAGGCATCACTCTCTTTCTACCATTGTTTCTGTTTCTCTTTTACACTGCAGACAAAAAAAACTCTTTCTCTAGCACTGCCAATTAAAAATTACTCATCAGTTGTGTTCTGACAAAACAAATTTGAGCAATATTTATGTCTAAAATATTTCATCATATTAGGAGTCAAATGGCATTTACAGCTAAATTTGATTTTAAAAGTTTAATCAGCAAAGATGGCATATTTCAAATCAGTGTTAAGTTTACTAATTTGCTATATATTTTTGTTTTTTGTTCTGTTTTTAACGTAATAAGGAAAAAGATCAGAAGTATCAGCTGATATTTTATGTTTTTACAATTAGTCTTTTTAAAGAAATCTCTTTGATATTGACATGTGTAAGAAATCACATATTAATACTGATTATGAATCTGTATGGTGTTGCTATCCCTGGTTTTGCCACCTCATCACAGTCACATCTGAGATGTCTGTATAGTTCAGCAAATGGATAGTTTATAAATGGTGAAAAAAGAAATATTGTGTGAAATGTATGGGAATATAATGGTAAAATGATACCAAATGTAGTACCATTTAATGTAATACCTAAAATCTCAAAGGCTTTTATAGAAAGTTTCATTCAACTCATTCTCTTCATCTACATTAATAATGGTCCTTAATTCAATACAGTTCTCGAAGAAAAATCCAGAGATCTCTAGCTGTAGACCACGTGTGCTGTATGTTATTTCCTCAAGCAGGAATATCCAGCTCTAATCTGTATGAATGAGAACCGACTCACTCTAAGTACACAGAGAGTAATTATTATTTACATATGAGAGGTAGAGCCCCAGTGTAGAGTCTGTAGTGAAGGACAGATCTGCTGGGGCCCTGCTGCACCTGTCCTACTTCCTCACTGCTATTTCTGCCCTGAACACCCTCGAATCTCTCTTTCTCTTCATCATCCCCCTCACTTTCGGCACTCTGCTCATTTCTCCTCTCCTTAGCACTCAGCCCTATGATATGAATAACAGCAGGAAGTGATAAACAACCTCAAGCATCAGTTCAGAGATTGGCCACATCTTAATGTAAATATGGTTGTCAGTACTCGTTTTATATTTTACAGTACAGTTGTTTATGGATTAGTGGGCATTACAACTACATTCTACAACCAGATTCACCTTTGAAAAAGTCATGTCGTGATTTTGCAATAAATCTGTGTAGCCTCGGTAGGACCAACTTGAAATACTAGTTGTCTCAGGATGCAATTTGACATCCATATTTCTTGTTTACAGCCGTGAGACGCTCTCACTTCTCACATCCAAAACTTTTTGGGGGTTTGTGGCCACTGAATAACCTGAAGTCAACTAGGGTCTTAAAGGACCCAAAAATGAATGTGTCATCATCATCCTCTCAAACTCATGGCAGTCCAAATGAGATCCATCTTTTCAAACTGAGGACAATTGAAGGTCTTTTACACAACAACAACAACAAAAAAAACTTCAATTATGCTCATGAAGACATGGTGTATATAAAATTATATTAATTATATTAATATTATATTAACTGTATATGTACTGTGGTGGCCCAGTAATGCACAACACAATATAATTGCCACAACACAACACATAAGACTAATTTAGTTGAGTTTTGCTAATTTCATAGTGTTGCAGCTGTTGTGTTGTGCTAATTTGGCTGTGTTATGGCTTGTTTCCATTGTGTTTTGCTTTTATCGTGTTGCGGCTTGTTTATGTTGTGTTGTGGCTTGTTTCCATTGTGTTGTGCTAATTTGGATTCGTTGTGTTTGTTGTGGGACAGATCTGAATACACAATGAAACTGAATATACACAGACATTGGAAGATAATTATTTAAAAACGTATTAAAATAATGGACTGGATGTGCCTAAAATTTAGTTTTCCAGCTGTGACTAAATCCAGTTAATAGCGACTATCCCTACCAACTGATAGGGGTGTTATATTCTGTACAGTAAATCAAAACCAACCTATACGTTAATGGTACATGACACAAAATATAAATATTGTCATATCTCTGAATGATACAATTTATAGTTAGAGCAAGAGCAGCTCCTAAAACACCATTATGTTGGATGTGTTAAGTGTGAGTGGACCGTTTTGAATAAAAACAGGGCCAAAAGCATAATGATAATTACACAACTCCTATTTTTCAGGAGACCTCAGAATTAGAAATAACTATACGACAGGGACGGATATAGGCACTGTCTATAGAGGACAGAGAGTTGACTCATCTCAAACAGTGACTGTGTGTGTGTGTGTGTGTGTGTGTGTGTGTGTGTCACAGAGCTGCAGTGAGAGTGTTTGCTGTGTTTCTCTGTAACCGTGGCCAATTCAACAGATGCTTTCGCTCTATGTGCTGGTGATTCTTACGGTTCTCTGCCCAAAGTCAAATGGATGGAGCTAATAATCAAGGCCTTTGTGCCATCTGTAAACTCATTTACAAGAGAGATTTAGAAAGGCTACGCTGAACAGAAAGGGAGAGAGAAGAAAGGCCAGAAAGAATTTTTTTTTTCTCTGTATAATTTATTATTTTATATTTTCAATCCAACTGGCAATGAATCCAAAATTTAACTGGATTCGTTATCCATTATCCATCTCTGTTTGTCTCATCTATAAACATTATATGTTATCCCCTAAAAACCTGTGCAGTAATTAACTGTAGGTCACGTATTGATTTATACTGCATTCTTCCTCAGACCATCCATCTGTGTGTGTGAGGTGTGTGTGTGTGTGTGTGTGTGTGAATAGCACAGGAGTCGTGCAAGGTGAGTGAATGACTGCAGCTCATTGCAGAGTGCGATTCCTATTGTGCGGTTGCTTGGAAACTGTTGCCATAGCAACAGGCTCTAGTGCAGTTTAAAGACACAGAGAATGAAATAATAAAGAGACTGTGTGAAAACAGAAGGCATTACCCATCCTTTCACTTCATAACAAAGCTTTGTTTTTAACTGGACAGAATGATCATGCAAGTAAAAACTGTAGATGGCACTCTACTTTTCTAACTTAGGTATACAGTAAATAGCTGGGAAAAGGTTGTCTCTAATACTGCATCATTATTCATTGAGTAAGTTCCCAAAGTTTAGTGTTTGTCAACAATGGCATGATATTGAGTCCTGTGATCAATGGAAAGCACGTTTGGGCCATCTACTCACACTGGATTAATCTAGGGTTTTTCACATGGGGTTCACAAATGTTTTTCTTTTGTTTGTTTGTTTGTTTGTTTTTTTGTACTCTACTGTTTCAAAACTTTGCTGTTAGTAAGATTGTCTGTTTTGAATATTAATTGATCTTTTGTAACATTACAAATGTCTTAACTGTCACTTTGGTTCATTGCTGAACAAGGTATTATTTTCTTTCATACATAAATCATACTTCCCCCAAGCTTTTGTTATAATGTTTTAATATCATAACATGATTAAAAAAAATGTTTCAAATGTCAGATATATATTTATTTCTTCTGATGGGGAGATATATTGTGTTTTCTTTCTTTTTTGTTTGATTGTTTTTAGACATACATTGCAAAAAGGGTTTTTTCTGCACTTTTCAACTGAGTTTCTCTTTTCCACCTTTAGCTTTATATTTCAGTGTCATCATCACAAGCGGATCATAATATTTGGTGGTTCTTGATATCAAAAGCTTGATTAAATGTATTATTATAGCATATAAAAGTGGGGGAATCCCTCCAGTCAGACTTATGAAGGAGTCACCCACAGTTACTCTCACACATTAATGAGAATATCTTTACCCAGTCTGATCAGACAAAGCCAACAAGCCCATCTCCTCACTTCTCTTTTACAGCCGATCTCTAAATGAGTGCTCCAAATGAAGGCACTCTTCACCACTTTCTCATGTTAAGAACGATGAGGACAAAGTGGAGTGGGTTGAAATATCTTATTTATGCTGGTCAGGCATGTGGATGTGACACAAATTCACAGCTTTTTCACTTTAACATTTTTCCATAAAACTGAACTCAAATCAACATGGGAAATTATGAATACTGATTATGAGTGTGTGGTTCACAACATAGTAGTAGCTGTTTACTACACCACACTTCTGCAGCTACAACAAATACTAACCAATGCAGTACGCCTCAGATTTTAGCTGGTCATTCTAATTGTCCTTTTAAGGAAATCAGAAGCTCATGCAATACCCTAAATGCATGGGAGTGTTTAAAACTGTTGATAGACGTTTTTCCTAACATGTAATGTTTATATTTTACACATTTTATATGCACATAATGTTGCACAAAATTGAACTCTTTTTGCTTTTTTGTGACCATAAATTTCTCAGTAGGTTGAAATTATTACTTAATTATTTTTATATTTGGTTAATCTGATGATTCACTTGATTAATTCGATTAAAAAGTAATGTTTAAACATCTGATATGCCGCTGCTGAATTGCTGCTGCTGTTGGTTATTGCTGTAGATAATTTCTGCTGCTGCAAGCAAGTTCAGGAACTTGCTACTGCCAATGCATATAGATATATGGTGCCATGAGTATTTAAGACATACTGCTGCTGCACAAATAGCTTTTAAAATAACCCGTAGCATATCTATACAGGTGGAGCTGGGGAAGGTGGAGGGTTTTAGATAAACTCTGAAAGCGCGCTGCAGAAATCTCATATAAAGGCAGTAAGCTCATTGGCTGCATATCATAAATCATTTAAATCTCTGAATATCTGAATAAATCTGTTTTGTTAACACCTGTGCCATCTAGAGTTTCATGACTGAACTATATATATTTTTTTTTCTAAAAAAGTTATATTCCCATAAATAAATAAATAAATAAATATTTAAAACATTTCACATTCTGCTCTCCTCTAAAAGATAAAAAAAGTAAGCTACAAAAACAAATATACAGATTAAGTGCATAAAAATGTTTAAATTATAAATATTATATATTAATGGAAATTAAGGTCACAAAAGCAAATAAAAACTATTGTTTATTGACATATAAGTATAATGTAATTAAGCTGAGCTGATAGACACAAAAGCAAGCTGTTGAATGAGTGTGCTCCTGTTTGTCTGGGTGTATATAATTTATTCTCACAGGAGTCTGATGGAAAAACATATAGATATGCAAAATGTTGCATGGGGTATTAGTCGTTATGCAACCATGGAGAAGATGTGTGTTTGTTTCTATGCGCATCCTTGTTAAGAATGCAGTGCGATGAGATTTTATAATGTCTCCAGATGGTAGAGCTGCATTTGAACAATTCCCAAATGAGGGATTTTGAAAACAGGTCTAGAAAGACTGTGAGGTGGAAGGGAAGAAAAGGTGAGTTAAATCTCATTTCTGATTCTATTCAAATTAATTCAGACCGACTTTACTTAAACAAGCCTCCTACCTGCTCTGTTCATTTCTAAAATCTCCTCTTGGGCAGCAAGAGCGCAGTGGTCACTTTGTGGGCTGTGGTGGGGCGAGTTCATGGCAGACTTACAGTAATTCGGTGAGCCCAGCTGAGGCGCACGAGGAATATGCTTGTTCTTTTTCTTTGGTAGCTTCTGCTTAGCCATGGCTAGAGAGTAGTACATCCCAAAGTTATTGACGATGACAGGCACAGGCATGGCGATGGTTAACACACCCGCCAGAGCACACAGTGCGCCCACCAACATGCCTGACCAAGTCTGAGGATACATGTCTCCATAGCCCAGTGTGGTCATAGTCACAACAGCCCACCAGAAGCCAATGGGGATGTTTTTGAAATGGGTGTGTTCGCTGGCACGTGGGTCATTGGGATTGGCACCAATTCGCTCGGCGTAGTAGATCATGGTGGCGAAGATGAGCACTCCGAGCGCAAGAAAGATAATGAGCAGGAGGAACTCATTGGTGCTGGCGCGGAGAGTGTGTCCCAGTACGCGCAGGCCCACAAAGTGTCGCGTCAGCTTGAAGATTCGGAGGATCCGAACGAATCGCACCACTCTGAGGAAACCCAGAACGTCCTTCGCTTCAGAAGAAGACAGTCCACTCAGGCCCACCTCCAGGTAAAACGGCAGGATGGCCACAAAGTCTATGATGTTTAGGGTGTTTTTGATGAATTTCTTTTTGTCTGGACAGAAGGTAACACGCATGAGGAACTCAAAGGTGAACCACACCACACACACTCCCTCGATGTAGGTTAGGTAGACCACCGTCTCTGTCTCCAAGTGGAACCTGGAGCTGTTGTCTACAGGGTTAATATATGTGCGGTTAATGATGGGGTTGAATGCCTCGTGTGTCTCCAGGCAGAATGTGGTTATGGAAACCAGTATGAAGAACAGCGAGGCAAATGCCACCCACTGAAGGAAAGAGAGAAAAGGGAAAATGAGAAGGGAAAAACACAATGTTCATTTAAAAAGCCTTTAGTTTGCATCCTTCCAAATAAGACAAGCCTAAACAGACATCTTTTAAAGCATTATACAGTTCTTTACTCTAACTTTTGCTTGAATCATGCATCCCCAAATTTAAAATAATAGTGTAATTAAATATCAAAAGACTACTAAAAAAACTCATTGTGCCATATAGAAGAATCCACTGTGTGTAGACTGTGAGTACATTAATCTGAACAAATACCGAACAAGGCAAACAAACAGTATTGAAAAACACAAGCTAATTAAAAGCTAATAGAGTAGCAACTGAATAAACAACTCCGATTCAACAGAGCAGCGCTTCTATGGTGGTCATTGTTAATTTCTGTTCATATAATAATCACCTTATAATCAAAGGAGCTTTTATTTAGAATTTCTAATGTTTAATGGCATTTAGGATCTAGTCTGTGTGTTAGGTTATCCACAAAAAGGCTGCACTGATATAAGCAGTGATTTCAGGAGCTAAGGGCTCTCAAAGATGCTTTAAAGCATAAACAACATAAACTCTGCCTGCAGCTCATGGGCTCTGGGTCACTTTTTTTCTTGCACATCCTCTGACTAGTTTACTCTGATATTCTCTTTAGAGTTTGATGATATATATAGTACATTGCAATAAAAATAGCAAAATGCCACAAAATGTATTTTTTTCTCTGTTTTATTTAATCAGTCTCATAGTCCTTTAGCAAAATGTATCACTTAAGTCCAGCCAATCGATCAGTTCAGCATCAGTTACCATAAGTGATACAAGAATGGAAACCAGGTCAATGTATCACACAAACTATTAAGGAAGTTTTTTTTTTCATATAGCAAATGAAAATTTTGATAAATTATTAGCTTGTCCTTACATTTCTTTACAGGTGAACATAATGGTCCGCATTACGTGGCCTTGTGTAAGGCAAGCCTCCTACAGCAAGTCCCACGCATGAAGTCTTACACCAATACCAAATGCTTGAGCAACACTTCCAGTCTCAGAGGTGAAACTCAATGCAGCAACACTGTAGAGCAGCATAAAGATCTCAGCAACAAGCCAGGTGTTATCAGCCAGTGCAGTGCAGCAGGCAAATATCAGGGCAAGCAAAAACTAGCTCTGATGATGACCTCTGACCCTTGACTGACCTGAGGCCTGTAACACAAAGCTCAGACTCAAGGACATTCCATGAGTTTTCAAACCTTATCACATCTGGCTTTTTGTTGGGGAGCAAAATCACAAAGATATTAAGAAGTACAATTGTTTTCGACATTCTAAATAATAATAAATATTTATCGAGCATATTAGAATGACTGCTGAAAATGTAGCTTTTTAACATTTTATTTAAAAATATAACAGTTATTTTGAATAAATGGTAAATGGTAATATTTCAAAGTTTTACTTTTAATTTAAAACATCAAAAGATCTTACAGACTTCCAAAATTTTGAACAGTAGAGTTTAATGCTGTTTGACTGAATCAAATCACAGGCTAGAATTGCTGGGCTCTCATTGGCAGTTATAATTCAGTAGCACAATTGCCTTTTAAGCATCAGTAAATCCATTTCTGTGAGGATGAAAGGTGCCCGAATCTGAATGACTAGTTCATGCAATGTCCATGTTCAATGGCTTTGTCAGCACAATTGTTTAGCCATGGTATTGATTCTTTTCTCTTTCTCTTCAAAGATATGAATTACCCCTGCTGGACTGTTTGGGTTTCGAATCATGTTACCCCATTACTGTCATCAAAAGATTACGGATTAGTTACCCGAAACTCTCTCTCAGTCAGTAGATCTAAACACAACAAAACACAACATGGTTTGTGGACAGTTTGTGGTCCGATTAAAATGCTGAGCACTCAGTATTCTACAGAGTGCATTTATATATTTATTTTTAAATAAAAGATGACCTTCTTAAGCTTTTATGGGCTTACATGTTTGTTTGATTCAGGCAAATGGCAGAGTTGCTGTTTTCTGCAGTGACAAAGCACTCAGCCCACATGAAACAAGCTGTTATTTTATTGCTATAATAAATAGGCAAGTTCAAATCTCATTATTAAAGTTAAACATCCAGCTATTTTGCAGATGAAGATGATGCGAATTAGTGACCCCTTTGCCAAAGCATTTACTGCATTTTAAAATGGAGAGAGTGCAAAAGGGAGAGACAGAGGGAAAAAGAAGGGGAGAGGCTCATTCAGTTGTCTCAGAAATAGCACAAAATCCTCCTCCTTCTCCCTTGCATCACCTCTTACTCTCATTCTCTGGCTGTACCTCACTTCCTGGAGATGAGAGCTTGTCACGTTCTCTTATGTAACTAAACACTGCCTAACACAGTGCACCCACATTTGGGACTGCGTCTGTATTTTGCGCCTTGTTTTGTCACTGCAGGAGGGCCTTGGTACTGGGCTTTTCGTATATGGCTGTGAGTGCTGGCAGTGCTGTGCTTTCATTTTTGGACAATAATAATGTCCCACTGGGGCTTGACAGAAAAGACAGTTGGGGAGTCCTGATTAATTCCTACCAGTTTATGGCCATCTGTATTAATTAAAAAGGAGCTGGTGGCAGAGCTTGTTTATTTCTTTATGAAAAATACCAAAAACACAAAAATCACTACAAATCTCTTGTCACATATCTGTAGATTGTTTCCTTTCAGAAGTGCATAACGGACACCCACATCCCCGGGACACTTTCTGCAGGTTAATCCAAGAGGTGGCATCAATGATAGTCTTTGTGAGTATATCTGTAAATAATTAATTGAACTGATTGGTTTTGAATTCATTTATAAATTAAACTGGAAGTGACTGGCTGCATCTGAAATCACATACTTCCCTACTATATATTAGGCAAAAAACATTATGTGAAAAAGAAGTTCGAATCTACGGTATTTATAATATAGTAAGCAAAAAGTACCCCGATGACACACTGCTTGCGGTGAAACTGTCAAATATGCATCCCATGAGGCCACAGGAGAGGATTTGTAAACACATTCATACTATATAGAACATATTTTTTTGTAGCAGTCGTGAAGTAATTACTTATTCAAAACAAAATACTTATGAATCATTGAATCAATCTTTCACTCAGCCAATTTGTTAAAAAAACGATTCATTAATGAAAGCCCCCCCCCCAAAAAATAACTTACATTAATTGAAACTCTGTAAGTCACTTCTTTTTATATCATAAAACAAATGAACTCAGTCCTGACTTTTTCAAGTCAGACAAGAAGCACTCCAAAAGTAGGAACCGGGGCGTTCTAGCCTTTAATCAGTACTGGGGCACAGGCCCACCATCTTTAAAAAGTGTGTCCATATTTTTATGTTTTTTTTTTTGTTTTTTTTACTACTACTATTTTGAATATAAATTGATTTAAATTATTTTTCCCTGCAGTACAGAGTCAAAATTATTCATTCGTGATTCTGACATCTTTAGTTCAGATGCACATAGAAAACACACAACATGATTGCTGAGGTACTGTATGTTCATGCTCCAGTAAAAAAGGTTTAGGGACACCTCAGGTAGTTATCTTATGACTGACTCTTTCTGGGTTTCCAGGTGTATTAAAGGTGCTGTAGGGAACTTTTTTAAAAAATATATTTTTTACATACCTGTCATTATGTCCTAACAGTAGAATATGAGACAGATAATCTGTGAAAAAAATCAAGCTCCTCTGGCTCCTCCCAGTGGTCCTATTGCCATTTGCAGAAACTCCATCGCTCCCGGTAAAAAATAACCAATCAGAACTGCGGTCCGTAACTTTGTTTGTGTTCAAAATGTAGAAAAATTTATATAATAAGCGAGTACACCATGAATCCATTTTCCAAACCGTGTTTTTGGCTTGTCCTGAATCACTAGGATGCACCTATAATATGTGTTTATATTCGGACTATTTTAGATTGCTTCGGGGATACCGCGGCGGAGTAACCCAGTACCTTTGTGATTCTTCATAGACATAAACAGAGAGAAGTAGCTCCGGCTACGATGTTCTTCCGCAAGACGCAAGCAGTTCTGTTTATTAACCGCTAGAGCGTCAAAAGTTCCCTACCGCAGCTTTAAACAGGGTCAGAAATACAGCCTCATAAATTACTATTGAGTCTATGAATGCTAGGTCAAGTTCGTACAAAATATATCTTTATATTATCTTATTATTATGTATAATATTTTTTATATTTTAATTTTAATGTTCATTTTATTTTATGTTTTCTTTTATGTTTATGTTTTATATTTATTTATGTTATGTTGTATTCATATTGATTTCATTTAATTAAAATCAAACAATCAATAAATGTTTATTTCATGCCATTTTGTCTCAAGCCCAGATTAATTTCCGAAGCTTATAGTAAACGTTACCAGAGAATAATATACTATTCTGAAAAAGATATTTGGCTAGAGAGGCACCAAACAAAACTTTAAAACCCTTTCCTCTAGGAAGCCGTTATTTTTAATGCACATGTCCTTATTGAAAATTTTGTGTTAATGCCTAAGCGCATGACTGTCAGTTTACAGTCCATTAGCAGGTTTAACCAGGGACTGCCTTTGCAAAATATGCTCAACAGTGCTATGTGTGTAAATTGTCTATAAATTATGTATGTTAAAGATTGAAACAGACAATACAAAGACTCACAGGCAAGTGCAGAAATCAGCAGAGGCATAAAAGGCTGTTAACCACATCACCTAAAACTTCCTGTGTACTGTATGTGTGCTAGCATGCTTGACACTGAATCCACACAACAAAATTCCATTAGCTTGCAGTAATTCATAAATATATTCCACTCATGCCTGATGACGTACACACTGCTGTTATGTCATTAATGTGCACTGAAGTTCCTCGACTCAAAGCAGATATGAGTAGCTCTCTCCACTGATGGCAGATTAATGGGAAAGAAGTTGCGGCTGGCCATTCTTGAAGGAATGAGAGGTATCCATTCATTATTGTGTATTCAGTAAAACACACCACTAATTTATTAACCACAGTTAGGCCTACTTAAGTTGACGTCATCATCTCATAATGAACTTGGAACTGATTATAGTCAAGAATCCTGTTGTAGCTACACAAATTGAGAGCAGTTGATTTAAAATTATTCCATCACTATCCTTGGCTCACAGTCTTTTTTACAGCACTTAGCACAAACCGCACAATATTTACTGTTTTAGTCACAGGAAACACCCAAACCAACACTCTGCTGTCAGAATGTAGACACAGCCTCTCCCTTGGCTTCCTCTCAATCAGCGGTCAAACCTAAAATGCTACTGACACTTTTTGGTCTGGTTTGTTGGGTTTTCTGTGTGTGTGCATGTTCATGGATAGCAGAGAAACAGCTCCAAAGATACTTGGAATATGAAAGGAACATTACTCTATGATCAGTCTGTTTGTTTGAGTGGCCTGCTGGGCTTGACATAACAACACTGGCTCCAACAACAGTGTGAATTTGGGGTTGGACTGCCTATTTGAATGGCAAGAAATGCAACATTATTTGAGCTGCCTCTAATACTAGGGAATGAAATGAGACAGATGCGTGTTTTGGTAGATCCAAACTTAAAAGCAAATCCAACTTATCTTAATGGTGTAAAGAGGCCTTTTCTCACTCACTTTGTGTAATGCACAGGGACACACCCTGTGTTTTAAAATGCTGTGAATATTGATCCACAAGAGAAAACCACTACTACTAAGTGCAAATGTGCTTTGTCTTTTAAAAAGCATGCAAACAGAAACCGGATACATTAACTAAATTCCTGTCACTGTTTCTGATTTTAACTGCTTGTTGTTTGTTATAAAGAAATTTTAAATGCAATCCTTTTGGCTAGCAAAGACCTCTTCAAATCTCTCAAATTTTTGCATTTTTTAAAAATAAAAAATCTAATCAAATAAAAAAACAATAATGTGTTTAAACTTTGTTTATTGCAAAGTTTTAGTTTAGAATAATATTTGTTTCCAAAAGGTATTTTGCAATTCTGTTTGTTGGAATTGGTTATGCACAAAATTAACATCACCTTGAAGCTTGCATGGTTTTACTGGTTTGGAAGCAATAGGGTCTGTGTAGATTTGTTTACGCAGTACTAAATTAACATTTACAGTAAACAGATTTATGAAGTCAGTCAGCTAATTATCCAGTTAATGGTTTGTCATTCATCAGCTTGGTATCTGTTTGCGTTGACACCATTAGATCTTAAATGACAGCATTGTCCAAATAATTATTAATGGGGCAATTCTTATCAACACAAATGATCACACAATGTCTTTCTACACAGAGCAATACCATGCATTTATCCATGTGCACAAGCATTAAATCCATGATTCATAAAAAAACACAGGAACATCTCAGCAAATGGTATATGTTTATGATGATTCCACAATTAATAAAATTTTATTATAAGGAACAAAGGCTTCTGCCTCCCCTTATTAAACAAAAATATATTGCAGTATATTGGAAAATATCATGTAATATATTAGGCATATATTCTTATATATATTTATTTTTCCAATATATTTCAATATATTGAAAGCGGCAATCATTTGTATATTTTGCAATATATTATATAATATATGTATCATCAATATATTATTTAATGTATTCAAACATATAAAATATTAGAAAACAAAAAGGGAAAATAATATATTACAATATATCACAATATATTTTAAGAAATATATTGGTAAATATATTTTCCTTTCGTAAGGGCATGACCTCTTCAAGATTTAGTTTGCATGTAGCACTTGACTATTAAATATCATGTTGACATGCTCATAATCACACAAGTAACACAAACAGCAGACTTCCACAAACCACATGCCACATTTTAGATAAAGTCAAATAAAGTCCTGTATTGTCTGTCATCTGTTTAAAACCATTAGCTTTAATGGGTTTGCTAATGAAATACATAATAATCGTCTCTTTACATGAACAGGTCAACACTGTCTGATTCAGTCTGAATTATTTGCGTGGCCAAATTACATAGTGCAGCTTGTGAATGCAAACCAGTCTAAGTGCAGCTAAAAACATCTTCCATCTAGGAATTATCATAACACTAACGCTGCATAAAAAAACACTAAAAGATCCATTTTGGGACATTCCTGGGAGTACCATTCAAGTACCAATTTTCACCCTATAATGTTGCATGTAGAGTTCTGTTTGGCTGACAGGTGGATAAGCTGAATGAGACGCAATGTCAATGTTCAGTGGCTTTGTCAGCACAATTGTTTACCTGTGACAATGATTTTTATCTCTCCTCTGTATTCAAACACATCAATTGCTGCTGCTGTATTGTTTTGGTTGAGAATCATATAACCTCGCTTATTAGTAAAAACAGTCCTTCCCTTCCTCAATAAAGTGAGCCGATCGACAGTGGTCAGACTACTCTGCAATGGAAGCAGACGAGTCAGCATACCATAAAGTCCATTAAAAAGAAAGGTATCAGCTATCTTATCTTGTTTACACAAATGCCTTTCGGCTTAAATGCATAATAAGTCACCCCTCAATGGCCGTTAAACATTCATTTCTGTGAAGCTGACAGGTGGCTGAATCTAAATGACCAGTTCATGCACTGTTGAATGACTTTGTCAGCACAATTGTTTACCTGTGATATTTGATTCTTTTCTTTTTTCTGTATTCAAACAGATGAATTAGCCCTGTTGGACTGTTTGGGAATCACGTGAACTCATTGCTTACTGCAGTCACAGGAACAAAGGACAAAACTCAGACCATCAAACAGTGCTCTGACTAGAACTAGAGTGCATTAAAATGAAAGGTATCAGCTATTTTCCTCTGTTTTCACAGATACGCTGCCACAGATCTCACCATGAAGCCTCTTCTCCAGCCCCGGCAGCAGCACTTTATACCCCAAGCTCTCTCTGTGTGCTTTGTCTAAAGCTCTGCTTAATGTCTTGTTCTATTCTGGGATCTCCCTTCAGGATCAAACAGGACTTTAAATAAACCATGAATTCAAAGGCTAGATTAGAAAATTATTACTGGTATAGACAGGTTTGTTTTAAAACTATTTTTTCTCTTATTTGAAAATTTCATATTTATTTTGCAGATTTTATGCAAAGTTCAATTTTACTTAATAATATATTCATATAATAATAAATTAAAATACAACATATACTGTATGTTTGTTTGAGTTAGTCTTTCAGCAGCTAAATCTTTGACATACTTTTAAATGAATAGTTAACCAAAAAAGTAAACGCTTAACCTCGCGTCATTCCAAACCTGCACAATTAACTAATATTAAGAAAATATCTTAATGTTTTAGTATAATTTTTTAATATTATAATCATGATACTCGGCTTGTGCAATAAGATGACAATCATCAAAAAATTAAAATCTATGCTTTAAAAACTATGCTTTTAAAACTGTTTGGAAGCACAGGAGCAAAAGCCTCTTGAGCTTAAAGGGCACTATATGTAAAATCCACTTTTACATGGTGTTTGAACATAAATGTGTGTTGGCAGTTCTACCCTACAATGATAAAAATCCACCCACTCCTCATTTTTTAATCCCCTTTAAACCAAGTCAGTCTCATTATAGGCCTACCATTTTGCAGTGTGACGTCACACTTCATAGGGCGGGGCCACAGGGTTGATTGACAGTCCTGCATTGCTACAGTTTCCACCTTCAGCAGTTGTATGCTATCCTCCATTTTCTCAGCGATCAGCATTTTAACCATATTTGTGTGCATACATTAAGACCTCTTTTGGAGAAGGGGCTGGAAGATGTAGCTCATTTGCAGCCCTTTTTTTACACCCCCCAAAAAATGACATTTTCCAGCTGTTATAATAAATTATCTGTTGGGTATTTCGGGCCGAAACTTCACAGACACATTCTGGGGACACCCAAATATAATAATACATCTTGTAAAAAGGGGCATAATAGGTGCCCTTTAAATACAGTTCCACCTGCCTTGAGCAAAATCCACAAAAAAAAAAAAACAGCAAAAAAAAAAAAAAAAACAGAGCTCTTCGCATCTGGGTGCCCCAGTTTGAATGTCTAACACCCAATTCTAGTGGCCCATGGTATCAAGGCTATTCACAGTTGCTGGGTCTCTAGAGCCACTGCCCTGCAGCTTTTTAAAAGGGTGTCCTGCTCTACTTACAGCTCATAGACAGAACTGGAGGAGATGGAGTCGGGGAGAGCGGTAATCACAGGGTGTCCTAAAAATTAGGAGGAATGGGACAGCATGTGTGAATTGCAGTAAATGGTGCTTGCTCTTTTTTTCTTTAAATGTTCTGCATGATAAGAAATACCTTACTCTTTTTCTCAGCAGATCATTTTCAGCGGAACATGCCGGAGGTTATAGCCAGTACACTGTGTCAAAGTACTCCACCCTATCTCTCTCCGGTAATTAAGGGAGCATGGGCTTTACTCAGCTGCTGCAATCTAATTAATGTTAATCACTGTAGGCTTCCTCTGGGGCTGACTTCTGTTCTGCATTAACATAGCAAGAATCTGTGCAAGTCTCACTTCAAGGATCTTCTGCCAGTTCGATGAGAGCAGGGTAAGACGTATCACTATCCTTACCATTGCCCTATAACTATTCCAATGCATTCAGTGTTTTGGACTACTGTCTCCAAGGGAATAACCTTTGAGTTGTACCATTAATAATGAAAATGAACTTTTAAACAAATGACTCACTTAGGGAGACAGAGATGGAAATAAATACTAAGGAGAACAAAAGAAAGAATTAAAGAAATGTGCCTGTGGCCACAAGGCAGATAGAAAAGCCTTCCATAATAATAATAAAAAAAAAATGAATCCATGGGAAACCTCTTCCAGTCCTGTTAAATTTTTTCATGCTGACTTATATTACATAAAAAATATATTACATAAATCCAGTTAAGTGCATGTACAAATAATACATAATAATAATGCATTAATATATGTCCCCAGTGTCTTATTCTGTCTCTATATGTTTCAGCACTTATCCACCTTATTTTTCAAGGCTGTTTGTAAATGTGCAAGACTTTATTTTCATTGGTCGAAATTGTTAAATAAATAGAAGAACAACAAAGTGAGGTAAATGGCCAAACTATTTGGCCTACAAATCAGTGTGTTTATGAGAATAAATCTAATAGCAAACTGATAACTGATAACAATTAATAACATCATGCAGCATAACACTGTTTTTTAAGCTAAAATAAATAAATGCAGAAAACACAGGAAGCCTTGCACATTGAAGTTAAATATGGCCAAATCTGCTCGTAGGTTAAAAATAAGGTGGAAAGAACACACGCTTACAGTAGACATTACACTCAAAAGAGATCAAAGCATTATGTTTTTAAGGAGTTTTTGTCCTGTGAACTACACTGAGAGCAAATATATTTTGTTTAAGCTGATGTGTTTAATTTAAAAGCTGGACCAGTCATCAGTTAGGTCCCCTTCCATTTAAATCACAGCCAGACAAAAAAAGATTTTTACCATTTTTACCAAACCATTGCAGTCTGTCAGTTATATAATTGCAGTCAATGGGCTACACGGTTTTCAGAGTAAAAAAAAAACATATACAGTCAAAACCAAATTAAACCCTACAGCTCATATGGACCATGGTCAAGTGGATCATTGCCACTCTATCTGTAATCTTAATTAGGAGTGTCAATGGTCCCTTTGAGAGATAATGCACTTATAAGTCGGCAAACTGCCGTAAAGCAAGAAGAAGAAGAAGCGACATGCGCCGGCTGAAGAAGAAGACGCAAACTTGCTTAGGACAGATCTAACATTGCGGTGAATCAAAGGTAAAAAACTATATAAATACTGTTCAGTTTCTTGCACAGAATGATCTATCCATGTCTTTACACATGAATTTATAATGATTTTGATTAAACATCACATTTTCATTTGTGGGTGAACTATCCCTTTAATGACCCAGAGGGACCTGTTATATACCTGAATGCTCCCTATACCAAGTTTCTGAAGCTCTGGCACCCACAGTCCTCACACACCCAACACAGCACACATAGCCTGGCCTGATCGAAAAAAATCCCAGTTTATTATAACAGATGGTGTGCTTGACTTATAATGTGACATATATAATATTATTATGCACATTATGATGATTATGCAAGAGGTACAAAAAATAGTCACTTGATTCAGTGCCTAACCTTTTGGAGAGAGAGAGAGTGAGAGAGAAAGAGAGAGAGGGAGAGAGAGAGAGAGAGAGAGAGAGAGAGTGTGTGTGTGTGTGTGAGAGAGAGAGAGAGAGAGAGAGAGAGAGAGAGAGATGTTTCTGTCCATGGTTGAGTATACAGAGATCTGCTAAATGTTTATAAATGTTTTGAATTTATACTTAACAATTCAGTAGAAACATCACTATTGTTCAATATTGTTACAATTTTAACATTTAAATGTTTTATTTTATATTAAAATGTAATTTATGTTATTGCAATACTGAATTTTTCAGTGTCACATCCTTCAGGAATAATTAAAAATACATAATAAACAGTTCTTATAATTATTGTGGAAATGGTTGTGCTACATAATATTTTTGTGGAAAAAAAAACCTTCTCAAATGGTGACCCACAGATTAATTCAGTCCTGTTAGTTATGTTTAAATGCCCTTTTGATTGATTTGTATGAAGTCACTGCACTGACTGATACATCAGAGGAGTCAGAGGTCAGAGGTAATTTGCAATTCCTTTTGAAAATAGTCCGGAATATGCTTCCATACAGAGGATCAATACTTTGTGCAGTTGTCCACAGTTAATCTAAATTATTTAATTTTTTTGCAGTTCTGTATAGTGTAAGACCATTTTTTTCTTATGTGGATTAACATTCTCAAAAATAAGGACAGATTAAAAAAAAAAATACTTTTCTCAAGAGGAGAGGACCTTCTCGATTTGACGTCTGTGGCCCAGGCAGGAACACAATTGAAGAACCATGTCTCTTTCATAAGAATTATAATTACAGGAAGTTATTATAACAGATTATTTCTCCGTGGTGGGTTTTCTTTCCTAAATTATTCCCAAACCCCCTTCTAATATCTCTATGGCAACCAAATAAATTTGATGAGCATCTTTCAGATTTCATGCTGTTCAAGATAATCAAGTTTAAAATGAAAGTCTGCCCCTCACTATCTCCAACAGTCAACATTACCCATTTAAATGAGGAGCAAAAACAAGACATCAAAGAACCTGTTTTGTTCCAAATTAGGCTGTTTTGAGATCTGCTGAGGGGCAGGTAGGACAGTCCTGTTGTGGAGTGAGCGATTATGTGCTTTCTGCTCTGTTTTTGTGAGAATGTCAGGGTTAGGGCTCAAGGGAGTCTGTTGAGGTGAAGGTGATAATGTGTGAATCCTCCCTCTCTGCAGGTACAGAAACAAGAGTTAGAGGTGGGAGATCATGTGATCTTGCTGTGACAACAAACTCATCACAGCGGACCATGGCTGAAGACTAATACAAAGAGGCCCAGAATGCCTTGATTTGGTTTCATTTTTCCACCTACCCTTCTCAAGCTGCTTGACCTGCAAAGGACAACATGGAGTTGTCTTCACACTGTGCTTCATGAAATGTAAGATTTAAGTAGCAACAAACGGTGTTGGGGAAAGTTACTAAAAAGGTAACTAATTACATTACTTAGTTACTTTTTATTGAAAGTAATGCATTATGTTACTTTTGCGTTACTCCTTAAATCTGGGCTGGGCTTGCTTGTTTGCTTTTAAAATACAGCCCTTTCACACCAAAAGCCTCAGGCTGAAGGAAATGAAAATTCACGTCTGTACAGTAGAACGCAGAAGAAGAAAGTTCAACACTCTTCAGCAATAAAATAAAAGAAGAAATGTTAGTTTATACTGTGTAATTTTTCCTTACCAGTATGGTTGAATTGGATCATCGAAGGTCACCAGCAAGTTGGTTAATAAAATTAGATTAAATCCATAAAGGATATTTTAACAGTTTTTATTCATTTTGAGGAATTTTTATTTATAATTTTTTGAGTGAGTGAGATGAATTAATGCATTTTTACATTTATTCTAATACTAAAGTTACTCCCGATTTCTCTCAACATGGGGACAGGAGAGCTTTAAATCAATAAATGGGGAAAAAAGTAACTCCGATATTTTTTTTGTAAATTAAAAAGTAATGAGTTACTTTACTAGTTACTTGAAAAAATAATCTGATTACATTATCTCGCATTACTTGTGATGCATTATCCTCAACACTGGCAACAAATTGAAAACCGACAGACATCTCCAATCACATAATCCACTCTACACTCCAGAAACACCCATTTATTTTTAAGCGCAAACACTGACATCTCGGAAATCCAGTCAACTATTCTGGAACCAAGGGTCGCAATTTATATTAAGTGGCTTTAACTACTATGTACTTACATTTAAATTCATCTTTTAATACATTGTATGTATTGTGTACATACATGTTTTTACATTGTGCTTAAATTTGAAAAAATACCTGCATGTAATTACATTTATAGTTACACTGTTAACCCATCCCATCACCTTAACCACTGCTCAGCTACCATTCCAACATCCCACATTGTTGGGGCTTCCACTGGGAGAGCCTGGGAGATGAAAGGAAGTCTGGGAGACATGCCAATTCCCTCATCCAGGAATGAGCCAGCAGGTGCATTCACATATCGACCAGTGCATTAATTACCAACACTTTTCCTGTTGTTGTACAGGGAAAGGCACACTGGAGCATGTAATGGCCTAAACGGCCTCCTGGGAGAATAGGACATTATGGGAATATTGCATGGCACAACTGGAAAGACACATGAGTATGGGCCATATTTTAAGCAAACAGCCTTTATTATTTGTATAATTTACCCCATTATTATGTGAGTATGTGGTAAGTTTCATGTACCCAGTCAGCCTGGTCTCCTCTTTTGTATATTATTATAAGCCTCCAAACTTGTAGATAAACCTTTGGGAATTCATAACAGCTCCCACTTTCTCTAACAAGCTTGACGATTTTTATTCATTCCAGTGTTTTCTTCATTCATTGGCTTATATTTTGTCACTGCGTAAACAAAACTTCATACTAAATGATGGATTTACAAAATAAAGTAACTGACACGGGGCAAACATATACACAGACAAATCATCATCCGAAAGCCCCAAGAGAAGTTTACCATGTTTTCTGACATCTCAGGAGGAAGACCAGCTTTCATCAGTTTCATTAGAGCTCTGAAAGCGTTGCCATGACAACTTATTCCCAAGACATGCACAGAAAATACAGCATCTTGCCTGCCAAGGACATAAAAATATCAGGTGCCTTTGGGAACCAGGACAAACATCTGCTTGATGACAACAGGATAACAGCTCTGTCTCTATTTCACTCTGTCTCTCAATCTCCTGCTCCCTCACATGCAGAAACAATAAACATAAAGATTGTCTGAGGCATGTCCATTGTGTGTTGGGTAAAGCCTGCAGTTCATTCAGATGTATGACTCATTTATTTTATTTTATTATTAATTCAGATGTGCTGAATAGCTGATTCACTGATCACTAAAAATGCCATAAGGCTGACTTGCTCAGATCTGATTCAGAGCTCTTCACAGACACTTCATCACATTAATAATCAATATACAAGTCAGGAAATGGCATTAATAATAGGCAAAGTATTCATATGCAATTAAATATTATTGTGTGCCGCATTATTAAAAATATTTTGGTGTGTTTTCATCATTCAAATGAAGTGATATTTGACAAATGTCAAACCGTGTCATCTTTAAATAGCAAATAAAGTTAACGTTTTTTGAATATTTTTTACAATTACAGGACAAAAAAATCTACTGGTACTGTATGGTCATGTATGTTTCTTGTAGTAAAAGATGTGTACTTCTGTAATGGCACACTTGAACACTCCCCTCTTTTTTGAGAACTTGTTCTAATCACAGAAAAAGTTCATATGATTCATTGATTTCAGACATAAATCCACTCTACTTCTAACTGTATATCGACATTCCTTGACTTGTTTATCAGCGTTCAGTAGCCTAGGGTGCAATCTTGGCAGTGATCCTGGTCCATTTTATTCCTATTAAACAGGCATAAAACAAACAGGGCAATCTCTTAATTGTCCAAACCAGACTGGCCTTGCATGTAATTGACATATAGAATGCATAAAATCCTCTTGACCCCATCTGGCTGACACTTTTATCTAAAGTAACTAACATTGTATTGAAGGTAGACACACATTTTATCAGTTCTGGCATTCCCTGTGAATCAAAACCATCACCTTGTTATTGCAAGAGCTTTGCTCTACTGTTTGAGCTTCAGAATTCAGCAATTGCTGTACACATTTCAATACCTTATGCCCACTGTAAAAGTATGTCAGGACCAAAAAATGTTTACCACATCTAGCATCTCAAGTGCTGTCACTCAGACCTCCTGAGCAATATGATGTTATCGGCCTTGCGTGTCTTATCTCAAAGCAGCATGGGCACATGAATAAAGTAAAGCCTTTGCTTCGTTATGTATTCTCTTTAATGTTCTCCCAGAGTGGTTAATTTGTGCACGAGCACGCCTGCGGCAGGGAAGGGAGCTCACTGTGCGTGGCACAGCAGCATTGCAGTCAGAGGAGCTGTCGATCAATGCTGCATGCAAGACGCCTGGAATGACTGCACATGTTTTCCCCAGGGTGACCCAATTTAGTTGCTTCAGTTTGATGTATCGCTAACAATGCTACAGGAAATGCAAGACTTATAATTTCATCAAAACACGGTCAAATATATAGACAACCAGTTGTTGTTGTTGTTTTTTCACAAAAGCAACTGTACATTGTGATCAGCTTTTCAAATAAATTATAAAAAGGAGAGGTCCTTTAAAAACTATATTAAAATACACAAGCCAAGTTTTCTGTATTATCTTTTTTAAGCATATTTCATCCATTTTTAAAAAAGTAGCTTAAAAATTATGTATAGCATTTCCAATAAAAACTTAATTAAAGAGCTTGCATTGCATCTTAAATATATACATGCATGTAACTATCATTTCAAAAAAGTAATTGAACTGAAAAAAAAATAATAAAAAAAAGTATTATGTTTTTTCTTGCCGTCACATCATGACAAAATGACTCCTACCAAACTACTGTGATTTGGATGTGGCTTCACAGAATCTCAGCCTTTTAATACCACATTTTATTTTATATCTTAACAGTTCTTTAAAAAAGATATGTACAGTATTTTTAATTTATTTATTTATTTATTTAATTGCATATATTGCATAATATACCGTATATATATATATATATATATATATATATATATATATATATATATATATATATATATATATATATATATATATATATAATCTTTTAAGCTAGTTCAAGTAGATTTTAATATTGGCATGCTATTGTTATCCATTACAACACTTGCTTACCATCAGTGAACAGCGGTGCTTCTACTTTAAAACTTGTTCATTACTCACCCTTGCATATTTAGAGGAATATGGATCTTCAAAGAGCGCCCAAACACGACGCTGCCAACGTTGCCACAACCCTACACTTTTTGCGTCAGGTAAGTCGCCGAGGGCAAGGCGTTTAGTCATCTCAAGTTCCTCGTCTCCATCCCCTGGATCACCTAAACCTTCTGTGTCCATCTCATCGTTGCCCATTTCAGCTGGCCCTCCACCGAAACTGTCCAGTGCCTCCTCGGCCTCCCGGTGCTGCCGGTACGTCATCCAGCAGCAGGGCTCCACATCTGTCTCATCGATGCCCCAGAAGGCCAGTTCTTCCTCATAAAGAGGGCCACAAACATCAGCGGGGCAATGCAACTTGCCAGTCCTATAATAATTGAGAATATGTGCAAAAACTCCAGGGTGGCGATCAAAGAAAAACTCGTCGATCTGGGCGTCATAGTCGAAGTGACTGTGGGCATCGGGCTCAGCAAGCCAGGCTAAACGCGTGCCGGGGAGAGTGCGCAAGGTGCTGCGGTAGGTCTGGTGTCGAATCCCTCCCACGTTAATCACAACACGGTCTTTCTCGTCGCCCTGGCCCATCTCGTCGCTTAGGCATGTCTCGAGCCCGGGCCAGGCATTACAACGCTGAAAGTCCCGGAGGATGCATGTGCACAATTGTCAGGCAACGGAAAAAAGAGAGTGAACAGGATGTACGGAGAAAAACAGGTGCGCAAAGGCAGCTCAACTGCAGGAAATCGCTTCATGAGCGCTTGAGGTTCTTGTCAGGTGAATAAGGGATTGCCTCCAGATGCCAAGAGAAAATGACAAAATAAAGACGTTAAATGAATGCAGAGGTTGTCATGAATTTGGGCTCCGCACCATGAAGTCCGGAGAAGGTGCGAGGCTGATGGCTTGTGGTGCACCGCTGGTGGCAGATGTGTGTGTGTGGTTCTGAAAGGACAGCTCCAGCGCGCACACTCCCTCCTCTCTCCAAAACGAGACACATACACTGCCCTGATTCCCAGTGGACGCCTCCTCAAATCCGACAAAAAGTGGAGGGATCGAGGCTCACTGGAACGGTCACATTTTAAGCGTTTTTTCGATCAAAGCATCAGTCATTTTCTTCGAAGCATAATCAGATTGCCATTATTACACGCAGTTTGTTGACAAATACGACACACATCACATCTAGAAAATTATTTGCCACTGGATATGTAGATACACTCATACAGGAGACGTCAGCTTTGGAGTGTAAGAGGACAGGTCCTTCAGAAATCTTCTTTTGTCTCGACAATGTCCAGTTTGGCGACGTCCTCCTGTGTTTGTTCGGAATTGATCGATCGTATCCTCTTTATTTCCATCAAATGAATATTTTCAGTCTCCCTGTCCGCGCGTGCCTGTCGACGAAGAGTGGATCGAGGCTCGTCATTCCTGCGGAGAGACAACATGAGCCTCCTCTAGAGCCCACCGACGCGCATGCGCAATTGCTGAGTGGATGAGTCGACGCGTGCACTAGATCAGATACTGGGATGGTATCAGACGGTGGAAAGCTCAATTCAAAACGACATGCAATCTTTTTCAGAGAAGACAAAGCCTGAAAAAACGCTGCGCCATGCTATTCTTTCCCTCGTATGCACTGCTCACCATATAAATCACATTTACTAACATGAAAGTCCAGAGAATAAATAATAATATTAAGTATGAGTCAGAGTAGAAAATCATATAGGAATGTTTAAGAAAAAAGAAAAGAAAAATTAACAGACCCTTTATATTTAATCTGAGGACAAATAAAGCAGTGATTTCTTTTATAATCAAATTAAGCGTTTTTAAATTAAAATTAAAATTTAAAAAAGTTAAATTTATGCATTTAGCAGACGCTTTTATGAGGCTATCAATTTTTACCTATCATTTTATCATATTTTTAATATAATAATTTATTTGCAGATAGACTGTACTTACTGATTTTGGCAAATTTGTTTAATTAAAGTATTTGACATGCCTTAATTTAAAGTATTTAAAAGCCTTAAAAATAAATTCTTAAAACTCTAATATCAATGCAAATCTATATATGTATATGCAGAATTTCAGTCTATTAACTGTCAGATATTAATTATCAGGCCTTGTAATCTTTGGAAAGCATCAAAACAACTTGAAATTGTGAAACGTTTTTAAAGTGGATATACCACTATAATATTTATGTAATCAATCTTTCGAAGAAATCTAATTTTTGTTAACTAGTTTATGCTGTTATTTCCATAGACAGTAAAAGAAAAGGTTATTTCTCCCTGTGGTCCTGTTTAGTCTCGCAGCTTGACTTGTGTTATTTTGTATTGAAAACGTTTAATGTTTGATTGTGATACTATACATACATTGTGAATTATTGTTTATTAAAATTGGCCCTTTTTTCCCCACTTCAAGCACTGAGCCTAACTATTTATTAAAGAATGTTTTTTTCTACATGGGTTTTTATTTTCATATTTTGTTATGATTTTACCACTGTTATGGGTTAATCACAAATGGCACAATGTTTATTTATCTTCTCATGTTTCAGTTTACATTTTGCTGTTTCTTTTTCTAATCATCATTCCTGACAACTTAAAGGCAGATTACAGTATGTTCTTCTCCTCAGAAAACACATAATGGGATTGATCCCAAATTATCCTGCTCTGCTGAGAAGAAAAAGCAATTAGGCTTCAAAGGAAAGATAATGTCCACTCACAATAGTGGGTTGTTGGTGCATGGTCCCAAGGGCACTGTCAGAAACTCATTAACAGGGGAGGAATTACCATGGGCAGCCAAAACCTTCAATAGCCTCAGCATTTATCTACTGCTTGTAATAGCAATTTAAGTCATTCATGTATTACAAACTTATGATATCATAGCAGTGATTATAATATATCATAGTAAAAATGGAATGAACTAAGATTTCTGTGTGGCTCGAGTAAGACGTCATAATTAAAAGAGCTCTGACATTATCTTTGCAGGCGAATTTATTATATAAAATATGATATCAATGCTATAGTAAAAACGATGAATAAACACAAGATAGGCTGTAGCCTAGGCTATACTAACCTTTCTAGACACCATGTTAATTGATTCTATATCTAGAATATTAATGACATCTAGCGACAGAAAGTGTTTTGACAGCGCAGGATTTAGCTGTTTTATGCTTTATTAATTAAAGGCCACAAGAACATGGGGCATTACATATTCACAAGATCAAACTAACATTAGCTGCCAAAGAGAGAGAGAGAGAGAGAGAGAGAGAGAAATACATTTCAATTATTTCAGATCATTACATGTTTTCATTGCTGTTTTGTTTTTTGTTTGTTCCAAGAGATTAACATATAGGCTAAATTAAAGTCGTTTAAAATGTGCAAAGCGCATGATTTAACTGACGACGACAAAATAGATGTATTCATTTCATAATTTATTAGTATTTTTCAATTAAAATGTAAATAGTCTCCACATTTTTTTTATATAGGTTATCTCAAAAAATAAATAATTTATTTTATATAGGTTAAGCATATATACTTTGCACTGAAAATGTTCGAACCTATCTGAAGCAATTTGTACTTTCACTAATAAGTTTATCATATTATATTTAATTTAAAACATGGTAATTTTATACACAATCAAAAATGAAGTGCATGAAATATGGATAATATATTAAATGTATTTATTATTTTTATCATGGTATTTAATTTCCAATATTTTTAGAAAACAGTTCTAAATAGCTATCATACATTCGCACCCAGCTGTAGTTTCTCAGTTTAAACTCTCTGAAGCTCTGTTTCCTTCTCACACACAGGGTGGAGACATACACTCATTTTGCATGAATAAAAGGCGAGTATCTTGTAAACATGCCAAGTGTAGTTTATACCTTTCCTATTGTTTATATTTCAATCCCACCTTCAACGAAGGATATTTTTAAACGATTTTATATGCGGTGTCAAATGATAAGAAAGCACTTATTCTGAACTGCATTGTAAATAATAAGACAGATCAAAATGTTCATAAATGTTTGGGTTAAACCTTGAATTCTGAGGATTTCGTATGAATTAGGCAGCTAATCTATTATGAACGAGTATGTCGTCTTCTTAATAGTGATTATTTTTGTACGGTCTCTATGCTGTTATTCGACTGTGTTTAGGGGGACTCTCTAGGGGGAGGAAATTGGGTGTTGCCCTTTTTTCTTCTGTCGACTGAATCCAAGCAGCAGCTCACTCACACACGGAGACTGGAGTTCACTCAGCGCGAGCACTGCGTAACGGCTGCTTCTTCGAGACACTTCTTCGTTAACCTGCTTTAAAACATCCTCCAGAAACTGACACCATGGGCGTGGAAGGCTGCACGAAATGCATCAAATACATGCTCTTCTTCTTCAATTTCGTCTTTTGGGTGAGTGACCATTCATTTTATGAAGCGGAGCTGTGTCTGGCCTGAGTACCTGCCATTGGTTTTCTGTATTAAGAAGGTTGTTTATCCTTCATGTTTTCAGTCGTTATCAACGGGCATTTAAACTGCGCTGCTCATTTTTATTAACTTAACGTTATGGAAAACGCAGATGACCCTGTTTACGTTAAATTATGCTATGACTTATTAACGGCAAAAATTATTTTTTTTAAATAATGTTACAGGTGTTTTATGTAGAATATAACATATCTATTATAGAATCGCTTAAATAAAATGATAAAAAATCTGCTATAATAAAAGCCTTTTCTGATCTCGCCGCGAAAATAACGGACGAGGGGCGAGCAGAAAGATTTCATCACAGCTCTCGTCTGTTAAAACTCCCCACAAAGACTAGTCTCGTGTTTATTACACCCGTTAAACTTACTATGTTCTTTTCCTCATAATATTTATAATTCCACAAAACTAACGTTACGCGTTTAACAAATTCTTTAGCTTTTCACACATGGCGACACAATAAAGTAATAAAATTGGCGTAGTCTGGTCCCTCCCACTCGAGGTAGTTTCGAAACCTGGAAAAGTTAATGACAGTAAAATATTCCACCCAGCCAGAGCCCGTGGAGAGTCTAGTTTTCGTGCCATAGTCATACTAGTCATGTTGACCTTAATCTCAAAGTGGGTTTTGTGACTCACTTCCTTTTCGAAATTCACACTTATTAAACAGTGTAGAATATAAATCAGTCATGGTTGTTTTATTTAGAAGTGAATAGTATTTCAGTGTGTCTCACCTAAAGCACATGTTAATACAGCATTTTACAGTTTCATCTTAAAATCTGGTTGATCAAAAGGGTCTAAATTTTTCCTTCATTTTCTTCCCATAAAGTGCCTTTGTGAACAATATAGTTGCAGCGTTTAAGCCCGTTATCACCAAGTGCAATAAGTATTTATGTATATACTGTATATCGGTGGGAGACATACTGTATAAGCCTGAAAAAAGTTTTTATTTTTTACTTCAAATATTAGGCATGAAAAATATTGAGTTGTTTTGTACTCTTGCATTTCCCAAAGTATATATGGTCTTTTAGATTTTCTATTTGAAATTGGATTTATTCACCAATTTGTTGCATTCGTGCCTAAAATTGTCATATGGTGTGACGTAAAAGTTATTCTATATAAAAATGGAATATACTCTGCCTAAGTAACTAATTTCAACATAAATCGTTATCACTACTATCTTAAGATTAAACATTTATTTTGTGCAGATTCAATAGATTTTGTATTGTTTTTCTAAATCATCATGCAAAGTAAGTCATCTCTTCTCAGCCTTTCCAGATATTTTAGATTAATTATGTTAAACCCGGTTATAAATCTATGAAAATGCTTGTGACTCCTGCTGATACTATTTCTCTTGTGCTCCACTGAATTTTTTATGATTTATAATTAAGAAAGTCTTTTTACTGGCACAATTCTGAATGTCACACCAAATTATATAGTGTCACACTATATGATGAACTGCGCCACTACACAATTTGTCAACACAAAAAAACTGTACTTTATTTGCATTCAATTAATTCAATTCAGTTAACATTAATAAGACAAAAAAAACATACTAACATTGTCTTAAAACTTTTTAAATTATAAGAAACTCAGAAATATGAGTAAATCAAACACCATCTCATTTCAATAACATTCAACATGAACAATTTAAAATTAGAGGAGAGTGTTTGTTGTAACAACAATTTAAATTGTTCAACAATAAAAAAAACTAATTAATTTATGATTAGTTGAATGTTTTAGATTGAAAAATTCATAGATATTAGTAAAAAATTTGTAAATAATTAGTTAAATTAGTAAATTAGTAAAAAAAAAAATATTTTTTAAATTAGTAATTAGTATCATTTGCCTATGAATTATACAATGAATCTTGAGACCTCCTCTCTCCTTGCATGGTCAGCATTGCGTCTTTCCCTGTATTTTTTATTTTTTTTGTCCTCTCTTTACCTGAGATTTCTGCCTGACAGACAAAACATTGCATCTTTTAATAGACAAAGCATTGCAAATATGGTAAAACATGGTTAAATTAAGTATAAAATTGAAAAGAAATACATTAATTGTATAGGTAATTTAATGTTCACTATTACATCCATTGAATATGTTTTTAGGGGTGCGTTATTTATTTATCATTTAAAAAGGTGTATGTAATATTATGTGACAAATATATCATATGGTGTGACTTAAAAAAACAGTCACACCATATGATACAGTGTCACACCATATGATGTTTTGTTCAGTTAAGCTAATCTCTTGGTTAACTAAAAACAGCTAGCTCATATTTAGCATGTAAATTACCACATGGCAGGGATGATTTTTAAGAATTAATAAGTAAAATTTGTATAAAAGTGTTTAATTTATATGTAAAAAATGTCACACCATAAGACACAAAACATTGACCACTAGTGAGCATATCAGATAAAGAGCTTTTCAATTAAAAATTAAAAAGCCAGAACTCACTTCTTGATATTTTAAACCCCTCCAGAGATGACACTGCAACTTCCTGGTTGAGTGTTGACTTCTTCACCATAATGATGTCCAAATTATTGCCCGTTCAAAATATAAATTGCAGTGTCACACCATATGACGCCCATTTTACAGACAAAATGTATTTGGCCATAACTTGCTTTAAAATCATACACAGACATCAACACTTTCTGTGTCTGTTGAAATAGCCTAATTCTGTTACTTAAACTGTAAATCTATCAATTATTTATACTTTGCTGATATATAATGTCATATTAGTAAGGTCACACATACCCCGGACAGTCACACCAAATTACAAATTTGATGTTTAGATAAAAATTTGAAGTAGAGGTCTTTAAACACCAACTACAGCTATGGTATGCTGTAATTATATCTTGTCAGAGGAACATATTTTTAACAAATACGTATTTTTATTAGGTTATGACATCATGGACAGGTAGAATTGCATGTCATGTCTCCCACCCATATATAATATTTTATAAGTTTTAATAATCATTCAGATTTTATGAGAATAGCAAAGCCCGCTCCACTTCTGTCCCAGTAACGACACAATCGTTACTTTACTTTAAAGGGGTCATCGAACGCTACATGCACCTTTACAAGTTGTTTGAACTGAAATGTGTGTTGGCAGTGTTTGTACACAACCACCCTATAATGATAAAAATCAACCCAAATTTTATCTCATTAAATAATTTCCCCTTTCTCAAATCAAGCTGATCTCAGATGCTTTATATGCTTCACAGACACAGTCTATATATATATATATATATATATATATATATATATATATATATATATATATATATATATATATATGTGTGTGTGTGTGTGTGTGTGTGTGTGTGTACTGAACAGTTTTTTTTATTTATTCATCAAAAATAAGACAAATTCCATGAAATTCCACATTATACAGTAAATTTCATTTTTATGACTGGATTCGGCGATTCCGTCCATGTTTTCCGTTCATGTTTTTCATCTTGAGAGTAAAAGACAGGGACATTGTTGTTTATTTACTTAGCATTTAGTCTCTCCAACTAGGTGACAATGTAGCGTTAAATCACCAACAGACACAAGCCACCACCGCACTGCCGTCTATCGGATACAAACTTTTCAATCTGCTACGATACTGACTGTACTGACAAACTATGCTGACACCTTGTCTGCGCCACAACAGGAAACGACAAAGCAACCATTTAAATTATTTGAACTTTGTATCAGCACATCATAAATAATACACTGCAAAATGTAAGTTGAGTTAACTTAAAAAACTGAGTTAACTTTTTACCAACTCAAAAGTAATACATTACTTCCCTTATAAATTTAAGGCAATTGGTTTCCTCACTTTTTTAAGTTAGAGTTTTGTTAAGTTTAGAATGAGATATCAGTTCACTGCATACAGTGTAGATACCATCTGATTATAATGGGTTCTATTCTACGAGTGGTCTGTGCAACAAAATATAATACAATTCTATTGTATTTTGTCGCACCACGTGATGTGACCGATATATGCATTAAATGTTCTGTAAAAATCTTTTTATATCGGCAGCATATTCGCTGATACCAGTATAGCAGCGGATGTTTTATATCAGCCGATAATATCAGCTAAACGATCTATTGTTCGGGATCTAATTGTTATGGTTATCTTTATACTTATTGTTCTTGAAGTGAATGAGCCTTTAGACACATTGAAAAAAACTAATCTTTAAGCTAATAAGTACCTTGTGGCAAAACAATAAAACCAACTTCAACCAGTAAGTAGAGGGATATTTTCCCACTGGCTAATGGGTTTAACACCCATGATGAATTCTGTACAGGCCCAACAGGTGGTGAGACCCCTCACGTGTGAATGAACTGACCCATAGAGATGGTGGTGGAGAAATACCTATAAAGAAGGTGTTAGATGGTGTCTAAGACTCCATTCCCAAGCCCAGAGGAGTTGTTTGACAGTACATTGTGGTTAATGGATGATGTGTGCAAGGGTTTGACAGAAGGACTGGGCCTTCTACTTCTGAGCCTCATGCTTTGACATGCCAAGCATTCTACAACCACCTCACACTGGGCCATGGGTCAAAAATAGAAGCAGCACCAGACTGCTGGCAATAAAAGGGAGAAATATGAGAAGGCGGCTCTGATTTTAAGACCCTTACACAGGCTGATAACTGTGTGTGAGAGATAAGGAGAAGTAAGTGTGTGAGGGGGGAAGCTAAATTTCATCATGTTGCAGGAAAAATTAAGCAACTGTAACAGTCACTCTAAAAAAGGAAGGCAAATGAGATGAGAATAATCTAAATAAGTCTTTAATATTATAGTCCACATCAAACAGAACCAAAACTGATCATACTTGTGACAGTTCCCCCCCTCCTGGAACAGTGAGTCATCGCAACGACAAAAATAGTCCAGAGGAGGGGGGTTCAGGAGGCGGGTGTGGGACAGGCAAGGAGTAGGCAAAGGGAAAGAGGTATAGTCCATAAGGCCAGGGTAGAGTAGATGGAGGAATGAGCCAGGGAGGAGCCTGAAGCAGGAGGAGCCAGGTGGGGAACCAGAGTCCAGCCAGGAAAGTTGACCACGACGGAGTCAACAACAGGAGGAGCCATGATGGAGATAGTGCCAACGACACAAGGTTTTACATTTACATTTGTTCATTTTAGCTGACGCTTTTATCCAAAGCGACTTACAATTGCTATATATATCAGAGGTCGCACGCCTTTGGAGCAACTAGGGGTTAAGTGTCTTGCTCAGGGACACATTGGTGTCTCACAATGGATTCGAACCCAGGTCGAACCCGGCTCTCACACCAAGTGCATTTGTCTTATCCACTGCGCCATCACCACCCCACCCCAGCCACAAGGTGGCTGACTGACGGAGACTGAGCTAGTTGAAGAGGAGTCCAGGATGGAGACAGAGAGCCGTAGAGCCTGGGTGACGCAAAGGATCTGGAGGGCCAAGGTGGAGCTGGCAGCTCTGGCAACTGAGATGAAGACGGGACTCTGGAATACCACAGCGGAGCGACTGAGGATGGAGGCAGAGCCGGAGGGAAGGAGGAGCCTGATAGAGATAGAGGGACAGACTGATGAGGCGAAGCCAGAGGAGTGGAGTCCCGAGGTGGTGGATGGTCGACAACTGACTAATGTGGAGCTGGAGAGACGAGGGAGCCCGGTGGAGCTGGTGGGATGACGGGCCGTAGTGGAGATGAGGGAACTAGGAGCCAAGGTAGAGCGATGGGTTGGAGGACCGAGGTGGTGTCAGGGGATCCTCACACCAAGGCGGAGCTGGAGACTGGAAGTCTCGAGGTGGATTAGAGCTCTCAGATGGCACTGTGCTGAGGGTGAGCTGAGGGACTGACAGGCACCAGCAGAGATGGGGCTGAGGAACTGACTGGTCTTTTAAGGAGACTGGAGAGGGAGGCTGGGAGGGAAAACTGGATAACAGCTGGGCGGAACCAGCAGAGACACAGGAGAACTGGGTATTACCTCCCTAAAACAGTCTATTAAGTCAGTTAAAAAAATGTCCATTAGTTCTTCTACATTAAGTCTAGAAACCAGTTGCAGCTCACACACAGTCGTGGGAGTGTGGGTGGGGCTTCTCTCCAATCCCTCGATCTCCACGAGGACGTTCCGTGCAGCATGATGGTGATTGCTGGCTGGCCTCTGAATTGGGAGTTGGACTGGTGTTGTCCTCAGTGGGGCAGATGCAGAAAAGTCCAGTATTCTCCAGCACCCCCTCCACACAAGTGGCAAAATTTTCCACTGGTAGGGGTGCCTTACACTATTTAATAAATCTACTACTAATAGTCAAGATGTAGCTGATTGGAGGAACCCTTGTTTTTTATGGTACATAGTTACATAGCTTTTTTTAAGGCTATGGCTTATGCAAAACTATAATTAAAACTAATGATGTATGGTTTATTAACATGTTTTTTTTAGCTGTGTATTGTAATTATTCAGAGTAAATGGATAGTTTACATAGACTTGTTTTGTTTCTGGTAAAACAGTTCATGCAAATTCCACCAATCAGCCTCATGCATTTGAGGAAGTGTGTGTAGCTCTGTAATAATTGCCTACTCATTACACCTACGTAGGCTATTATTATAATTCAAATTGATTCTATTTGTGTATGTGCACAAATCTTGTAACTGTCCTCTATTATTCTGTTTTTCTCTCAGGGTCTCACACTTCCTTCCTTATCAGGAAGGTTATTCTCAAAATATTGATGCTCTGCTCTACAGAAATGCAGTAAAACAATTGGGTAACATTAAATAAAAAAATAAAAAATAAACACTGTTTATACAAATATTTAGACCATAAGAACTAGAGGGAATATGTTTTTATTTTGTTCTTGTGTTCCCTGAAAACATGTGCTGAAGCTGGTACACTGACTGGTTTTATGCAATCAAGTTTAAATCAGTAAAAACCAATAAACCTAATAGGTCATTAGTAGATTTTTGTGGAAATGATGACCATGCCACTATGTAGTTCAAACACTAGAGAAACACCAAAGACATTGGTTTAATTCTCATCAAGTTAAATTTTTAAATTAAAAATCACTCATTTCGATAAATGTCTTCTCAAAGCATAAATGTACAGTAAGTGTATGTCTTCATGCTGACTACTCTGCTCATTTGGGGTTGTCTTGAGTCACTTGCCAGCTGTGTTAATCATACTGTAGTTTCTGCTTTGATCACAAAATGCATTAGATTCTGTCCAATAATAATATCAAATGTCATGTATGTTTTCTATGTGAGTTTGCTGTTCGTAATTAAATAGTTGAATTATCCTTGTGTTAAAGTCACCATAAAATCAATATTGATATTTGGAATGTTGTAGTGTTTATTATAGATAATTTATCTGTGCACATCTTTTTTTTCTTCAGAAAATCATGTACGCTCTTAATTTTTTATCAAAATCATTAATGTGTTCATCTTCTCACAACAATTCTATGTAAATGGTCATGAGGGCTGAGCAATAAGGTTGTCCAATCATTACAGTCCACTCACATGAAACGATTTAAACAGTTAGCAAAATATCCAATAATTTCCTTACTTCCCAATCCCACCCAACTTTTTTTTTCTATGTTTTTAAAATTCACAATAAAAAGAGAGAAAAGTTGTAATTGAATCAGTAAAAGTTGTATGAGCATACTCAGCTTTTATTTAAAAGCATTATAGCATGGATTGCCATATTAATGCCCATAATAGTTTGTAAACAGTATATGGCCAAATATCCTGTATGACAAATAGCTTATTATTATATTAATCCTTTGTTTTACTCTACAAAATAAATGGCATTTCCTGCTTTTTCCTACATAAATTCAGTTAAAGTATGGAAAGTTAGAAGGGAGAATGCCCCCAGATCGCCTCACAGTAATTATGGCTTATTCTAGTTATAGCTCACCCTAACACCTCTAGTCAACTGGAAACTCTTGTATTTAGGGGAATCTCTTCTGCCTACTCAGATATTTCTGTAAATGTAATGTGGAATCCACCGAGGACGGGTTGTTTAAAGTGACAGAGCTTATCCATGAACCATCATTTCTAAACCTCTCCCTTTGGCTGGCCCTCTGTTTACTCAGTTGCTAAGCAGCCGGCTGCCTGGGCTCTGGAATGGACCTATCTGACCTTTGGAGAGAGTGAGAAAGACAGAAAGAGAAATGCAAGGATCTCTTTCTCTCACACTTTTACCCTCTGTGGAAAAGGGTTTTCTCCCCTGTGTTTGATTGGAGAGAAAGTTCCTTATTCAGAAATTGTTTATAGATAAACAGTCTCACACAATATCCAGCATGCTAATGCACGAAATAAAATAAAACAGATAAAACACCAAATAAAACAGATGACATGATTTATTTATTTTTTATAGTTTTTACACTATAGCTTTTACTATTATAGTATTTATAAAAAAAAGGAATTTGATTTACATTAAAATTTTATGAAAATAACAATCTTTTTTTATTACTTAATTTTTCTTATATATTTCAATGGAGTTTTAGTTTAAAATTATTTCTGTATTACTTTTAGCCATTTTAGAACTACAACTTGTTTGATTTCATTTAGTTTGCAAAGCAACTTTTCTTTTTTCTTTTTTTTTTCTTTTTTGTTTTGTTTAAATTTTCATACTATTTATCTATTATTTCAGGGTATTTTTAATTGACAAAATGATTTTAGTTTCATTTACTGATAACAGTTGTAACAGTTTTTGTAGAGGAGGGTGTGTGAAAGACCAATGACCATGGGAAAAAACATTTAGAAAGAAGAGAAAGTGCTCCCCTCGTGATCCTTTATTGGGGGGTGTTGTATGTAAGAACCGCACCAACAAATGCCTTTTGGTTTGACCTGGGGTGAATAGCTGTGGCGATGCAGCTGTTCGCAGATGTACTGTAGGACTGGTGCAAGTGCTGTTAAATAAAAGGGGTTACAGAATAAGAGAATTAAAAGGAAGGAAGTCCATTGTTTTCACAGCTAGGGGTGTGCCGGTTTCAGAATTGGTGATGACGGTTATGACGTGAGTCAAATGTGACGGTTCATAAAATAACCGTGGGGGGGGGGGGGGGGGGGGGGGTTAGTGGATCTACCGTAGAGCCAATTGGTTGTTCTTGGAGATAGCGGGTTAACTCCGTGTCAGCGCGCGCTCTGATCGGTATAGGGGCAGAGATTTCAGACCTCCATTTATTAAGGAGATCGGTCACAAAACTCATCATCCGAGCCAACGTTTTTGGAGCAAATTTCAGAGCCGCACCCGCCCGCCATCCGCTGATTGTTTTGCGGTCTATGGCCATGCAATGCTTTGCTGATGCGAGTCGCAAAAAAAATGCCATCGTCTGTTCTAGAAAGGATGCAGCAAAGATATTTAATGCTATTGTATGAGGCATAGGCCTACGCTGAGTTTCATTTGCGATGAGATGCGCTCTAGTGCAGTGCAAGTGAACGCGGCGCGCTGGTGCTTCCAGGTCACGGTTATCATTGTCTGCTATATTTGCTTTTTATTTATTAAAATACACGCAATTGGTTGATGAAACATTCATTAAAATTAAGACAAAATTTGTACAAAACGAAATTCGTTTTTAAGAAAGGTTTTCTACAAAGCAAAATTTTATGAAGTGGTAAATATCATGTCTGACGATTTACAAAACTTCATTAAGTGGTAAAAACCATGTCTCCCGATATATTGCGCATCTTATGATCCTATCTAAAAAATGTTTGTAAAAAATATTTTAATGACACGGTTTTGGTTCTAATGTTCTAATGACGGTGTTCAACTATAACCGCCGGTCTCACGGTTATATACGAACCGTCACACCCCTATTCACAGCCAGAGATGAGCGACCTGCCCGTCCCAGCATTCCTGCTAATGGTCTTTGCTCTGTCTCACATTCCCGGTACTCTCCGCTGTGCAGTGTAGTCAGATCTCTTTTGCTTCTAACGGCACCCAACAAGTTCTTGGCGGTCTTTAGTGCACTTTATTTGCACACTGCATTCCTCCACAGAGCGTACGCATTCCTGACGAGATCCAGCTGCTCTCAGAGGGCCCAGCTCTTGTCTGATTTGACAGTGATTTCACTGTAAATAAAGCCATATAAACAAAGCCAAATAAACCATTGCTGCTTGTGATGCAGCTGCCCCTCCACCACCCAAACGTTTTCACTTCTTTTCCGCTTGCGCATACAATACCACACATTGTAGAACTACTTTAAATGGTCTTGTCAGCTGCCTATTTCCTATTTCCTTTACACCCTTTTCTATCACCCCCAGCTGCGAGAGTCTGTGCGCACCCACACTTGTGACTATGCCATGTGTTTATGAGCCTCACACAACAGAATGCTCATCACTGTGAGCCATGTGAAGAGAAAAGCGAGCTCAACCATACTGCTGTAGCGTACAGTGATGTTTTGATATTCTTAACCCCTCAGCACTGTGGGCCTCTACATAGGGTCTGTAACAAGATCCTTCCCTCCCCCCGCCTCACAGAATGTCTCCTTTCTCTTTGTTGAATGGAAAATAAGCAGACTACAAGAAATAGACCCAAGAGACTGACAAAATGCAGCCACACACCACTTTAAGAGTCGAGATGAAAAAGAAAGTTTTGTTTAAATATGTGAAAGCCTAAATATAAGGAAGAAATAACACGTACAAAGTTTGCAAAAAGACTCGCTGGTTTTGTTTGTTCCATTAATAAAATGTGTTAAAAAATGTTTGTTCCTCTCTCTTTGTTTTTTTTTTTTATAGCTGGCTGGTTGTGTGGTCTTGGGAGTTTCTCTCTGGCTTCGTCATGACAACAAAACTAGCAGTATTCTGGAACTGAAGTATGAGGGCGCAGAAGCACCCAGCACCTTCTACATCAGTAAGAGATCAGTTTCTCCATTTCCCATTATTATCCTCTTTCCTCATTGAGTCTCATTTGTTTTCCGTCTCTCATTCCTTAGTCTTTCAACCCAATCTGAAATCCTACCGCTTCATGTGGTCACATAGAGTGGTTTGACACAGTCTCTTATGTATAATTTTCTTCACACAGAAAATATCTTTACACAGGTTTGTGTAAACTGAGTGTTCTCAGTTATTCCTCTGGATGGCAAATGTTTTATTAGCAGTTCTAATTAGCAGTGCATTGAAATTTTGGCAATGGAAAATATTTTGCAGAAAAAAAAATTCTGTTTCAGATGAATGGTTTTGGATTGCTGGAATGTTTTACTGTAACAGTGACGTTTAGTTAGCAATTCTCTGGTGGTGTGTTTTGACAGTCTACATCTATTTCATGCACACAATGTGGGTAAGGTAAACAAGTCAGCTGTGTGGATGTCTAGACACACTTCACTTAGACTGCAAATAGCAATATTTAAAATTTGTTAAGCTGAAATATTTCGAGGCAGCTCATTGCTGAAGAACTTAAAAATAGCTGCGTTTCCAGTACCCTTCAAATTGCGCAAATTGTAATTGCTAATTGAAAAAACACGCCTAATGGAAACATGTCAAATTCGTAAAAACTTCCATATATCGCAATAAAGTTAGTACGCTCACATTAGGTAGTTTTTCAGGCAATACAAAAAAGGAATATATCGCAAAACTGCAATAGAAACATTTAATGCAGCATGTAAGAAAACCTAAAGGGGCTCTCGCTGCTGTTTTGCTAAAGATACATGCATTAGTCTCCTTTGATTAAAAATAATGGCTAGTGCGATGGCTGCGATATAAACCTACCACCATCCATCGACATGACTTGTCGCAAGAGGAGAAAATTAGGTTTTATTCATTTGTATTGACAATTATAAAAATGTTAAAAGTTTTGCGCAAATCTCTAATGGAAATGCTCCTTATGACTGATTTAATTTATCATTACCTACATTTACATAACAAAACTTTATTTTTAGTGTTGTTTTTTGCGTCACTATTTCCAATGTTTTTGTTGAGTGAACAGGCACACTAAGAATACAAATGTTTTGCAGTATGTGTCTTAAAGAAAATAAAATTATCAAAATAAATATAATTTATATAGCTCACTGGATAACTGTGTTAGTGAGGAGCAGTGAACCAAGCAGTGACACACCCCCGAATTTTGTAATTTCAGAGAATTTCAGAGAAGTCAGTTGAAACACATTACAGAAGAAATTGTCACTTTAGTACTAGCTGATGGTTTTGCAATCCTTAAAGGTTTTAAAGTTTTCTGTTGTAGTTTCCACAACAGTACAGATGGTTTCTTCCCAGTGATTGATGATAAGTAAATTTCCAATTACAAATCTACAGATCAGTTGACGTCCATGGAAAACTGAATAGATGGTTCACTTGGACATTTGTGAGGTCAGAGGTTAGTGTCAAGGACTCTTACAGACGCACAAGTGGGCTGTTTCTGATGGCGACTGTTGAAAGCTTTTTGTTTATTCAGGAAGGCCTTGTGTCTGTTAAGGCACAGAGGTTAACAAGTGGATAAACAATTCTCCAGTTCATGTCAAAGCTATTATAAGACATAATATTTACTGACTCATGGATTTCAAGAGAGAAATCTCTTATTTATACCTGAGGTACCAACAAAAAACTATTTAGAGGAATAGTTTACTCATCTTTTTAAAAAAAATTTCTAGATGACTTTTAATGCCTTGCAGATGTCAACATTGTGCTTATTATTATTGTAATATTGTTATTGCAAATTGCTAAATATGGCACCACCAAGGTTGGCTTGACATAGTTGAGTCATGAAAGACATTGTTTTCCAGCTATCAGCTAACATTCAATAAAATATAGAAAAAAAATATATATTCTAAATATTTTTGGCACATAAAAGTGCATGCAATACTTTGGAGCATTAGGATA